>NC_142481.1:54426500-54728500 GCF_049115385.1 Moschus berezovskii
CTTCATATGAACCCAGGTCTACTTTCCCCTGTTGTTCCTCTGGCTGGAAGCTGAGTGAACAGATCCACTCCCCATGACAGCTAGTTCCTGGAGGGAGAGGGTGGGGGAATGGTGCACAGGGAGGACAAGGGCAGACCCACTCAGAGACACATGCTCTGAAGCGAGGCATGGATTTGTCCCCCGTTGCCCTTCTCTCATATGCACGCTCCTGCTGAATGGCTCCAAAATCTCTAGTCAATTAACTGTCAACTTATATCAAGCATGACATCAGCTCACAGAAGTCCTGTCTCATGGATCCCTCTGTTGTTCCTAAAACATCTCATTTTCCTCCCACTTTCTCCTCCTGGTGCCAGGGAGCTTGCATTGTTTGAATACTCCCTTACTGGCTGTTGCAAATTCTCTGTGTCTGCCTGGAATCCAAGGACTCCAAGGAGCTGAACTTCACCATCAGGTCTTGGCCCTTTGACCCTCTAGTTCATAACAGGGCATGTTAGCCCAGACCCATGAAAGGCAGATGCAAGGTGGTGTTCAAGACCAATGGTTTTATTAGGGAAACACCTGGTAAGAACATGCATAGGAACCTGGGAGCACCCAGGAAAGCCATCAGACTGAGCGGTAAGTCTGACCTGGAGTGACGGAGAGAGGGATGGAAGGCTAGTAGAGGGGTCCTAGAGTCTAAGGAGGTGCCCTGCAACTAAAGGAGACACTGCAAGATCCTAGGGGAGTCCCAGAGTGAAGGCCAGCTGTCAGATGAGCTCTAAGACTCCCAGGAACTGGTCTGCCTTAGCACCCCTGCCTTGCTGAGTCATTTGTGAGAACTAATAAGAAGTATGGGCTTCCCTGGTGGCTCAGAGGTTAAAGCGTCTGCCTCCAATGCGGGAGACCTGGGTTTGATCCCTGGGTCGGGAAGATCCCCTGGAGAAGGAAACGGTAACCCACTCCAGTATTCTTGCCTGGAGAATCCCATGGATGGAGAAGCCTTGTAGGCTACAGTCCACGGGGTCGCAAAGAGTCAGACACGACTGAGCGACGGGACGGACGGACGGACAGAATAAGAAGTACAACCTCAGCCCAAACATGGCCATGGACTGAAGAGCTCGGCAGCTGAAAATGTTGGCCAGTTACGCTCCTGTGGTTAGAGGTCTGGGATACACACTCTCATTGTTGCCACACTTAGCAAATATTAACTGTCACTGTTTAATGGAGTATCTCTCCTGCTCAGCTGATGGAGGTATCCACCAAATACATTTTTACTTATTTCAACTCAAAGTGGACAGAAAGATTCCTCATTCTTCAACAAATATTGGGAAGTCTGGGCCATTCATAGCAGGAGCTTCACTAGGAGGGGGGGCAGCCTTGGTTGTGGGACTATGAGGAGTTGACTGTGTGCGATGCAACCAGGAGAAGGTGTCCTGAAACGTGCTGGGACGAAAGACCTGAAGAAAGACTGGGACTGAGCTGAAATCAAAAAGGAAAATCTTCTTTGTGGAATTCAGAGTTGCACCCATAGAAATGCAGATGGTCGTCCCAGAGAAACTGCGTAAAGACTGATTCTTGAGATGGAAAGATAGCAGTAGCAGAATAGTGGCCTCCCCAAAAAAGGTCTATTCTAATCCCTGAAACCTCTGACAGTGGCAAGTCATCTGACAAAAGAAACTAGGGATACAGATAGAATTGAGGTTGCTAACTACTTGACCTTGAAATGGGAAGATTACCATGGATTAATGGATTATCTGTGTAGGTCCAGTGTAATGTTGAATGTCCCAGTGAAAGACGGAACCAGAGACAAAGGAAGATTTAAAGATGTTGTTGGTTTTAAAGATGGAAGGAAGAGTCAGGAGTCAAGGAATGAAAGTAGCTCTAAAAGTTGGGAAAGGCAAGAAAATTGATCTTCCACTACAGCCTCTAGAAAGAACTGGATAACACCTTGATTTTTGCCCAGTGAAACCTTTTTAGAACTTCTGATCCCCAGAACTAAGGTATCTTTTGTTGTTATTTTAGTCCATTTAGCTTGTCCTAATTTGTTACACAAGCTTATAACAGGAAATTAATACAGTTCTGATGCCAGAATCTTGAAAGAGAACTGTACATACTAATAGCATAAATTCTAATTTTCTGGGGACTTTTATAAATGTTTTAAATCAATTCTCATGTGTAACTCTACAGAGTGGGTATCATTATCCCCATTTTACAGATAAAGATGCCAGGACTAAAAGTTTAAAATAACTTGCCTAAGATCACACGGAGAAGGAAATGGCAACCCACTCCAGTGTTCTTGCCTGGAGAATCCCAGGGACGGGGGAGCCTGGTGGGCTTACGTCTATGGGGTCACACAGAGTCGGACACGACTGAAGTGACTTAGCAGTAGCAGCAAGATCACACAGTTAACAAGCGCAAATGCTGAAAGTTGAATCAAGGAAATAAGGTTTCATAGTTCATGTCCCTAAAAACAGCACTACACTTCCTTTTTCAGAATGGAAGGATAGCAAGAAACAGCCCTCAGACAGTAAGGGAGGAGGAGGGACTGAGTGTTAAGCTATAGAAGCTAGGGGAGGACCAATTTTGAGACTGGGGTAAGAAAAGAAGAAAATATTATTGGAAGATAAAGCATGGGCTGTGTAATGGTCTAGACTAGGGAGCCAGTCTAGATGGGGAAATAGATGGAAAAACAGTGGAAACAGTGGCAGACTTTATTTTTGGGGGCTCCAAAATCACTGCAGATGCTGATTGCAGCCATGAAATTAAAAGACGCTTACTCTTTGGAAGGAAAGTTATGACCAACCTAGGCAGCATATTAAAAAGCAGAGACATTACTTTTCCAACCAAGGTCTGTCTAGTCAAGGCTATGGTTTTTCCAGTGGTCATGTATGGATGTGAGAGTTGGATTGTGAAGAAAGCTGAGCCCCGAAGAATTGATGCTTTTGAACTGTGGTGTTGGAGGAAGACTCTTGAGAGTTCCTTTGACTGCAAGGAGATCCAACCAGTCCATGCTAAAAGATAATCAGTCCTGGGTGTTCATTGGAAGGACTGATGCTAAAGCTGAAGCTCCAATACTTTGGCCACCTCATGCAAAGAGTTGACTCACTGGAAAAGACTCTGATGCTGGGAGGGATTGGGGGCAGGAGGAGAAGGGGATGACAGAGAATGAGATGGCTGGATGGCATCACTGACTCGATGGACATGAGTTTGAGTGAACTCCGGGAGTTGGTGATGGACAGGGAGACCTGGCATGCTGTGATTCATGGGGTCGCAAAGAGTCGGACATGACTGAGCGACTGGACTGAACTGAAGGGAGCCAGTAGTGTAGCTTTTGAGAGACTTAAAGTAATCGGGCAGAACAGTCAGAATGGTAGGTGCAGTGTGGCAGCAAAGGCTGACCGTGAGCCCTGTATGTGGGGAGATATATCAAGAAATGAGAGTTTCCTCAAAAATTCAGAAAGTGGAATCAAGCAAAAAAAAAAAAAAAAGAAAAGAAATTATATGGTTTGTTGTTTATGGGGCAAAAGACCTGAGTAAAGACTGGACTGAGCTCACATTAAAAAAGGAAAATCTTCCTTGTAGAATTCACAGTTGGAACCACAGAAATCCAGATGGTTGTCCAAAGAAACTATGTGAAGACAGATTCTTGTAGCAGAAAGATGGTAGTAGTGGAATAGGGGTTTCTCTGAACAGTTGTGTAATTTTTTTTTTCTTTTCGACAAAAAAGAAGAAAGGAAAATACTTGAAAGGGATGGAGAGAAAGGGAATTACAGGGCAGATGGCCTTGAAACTTAAGGTTAAGTCTTAGCAAAAAAAGATGGTCCTTCCTCTGAGAGGAGAGGAGGAAGGCACGCCTGGAGGGTGGAGAGGAGGATGAGGACGCTCATCTGGACCTCACTGGATTCACCACCTCACCCTCCAGAGATGGGGTGTGGGAGAGCGCCTCAAGAGTGGAGATTTGGAACTGGAACGTGAGCTGGGAAACTGAGGAAAGAGGAATAAAGCGTGCTTTGGGGAACAAGTTTATCAGGGCACAAACTTTATTCACCAGCATTGAGGATTACTTTACTTTTGCGATATGCTGGTGAGAGGCAAAATGGAAGTATATTATTAGTTTCCTCCTTTTGAATTATTTTGAAGTGACCAAGTGAAAGTCAGTAACCAGCTCAATGGAAAATGACTCTGTAGAAATGGAGTCCCTTTTGAAAATTGCCCTCAGCTGATACGGCATGTAAGTCAGCCAATCACAGGAGGCTGAGCCTTTGATGATAGTGCTTGCCAGGCTCCCAGCCTTCCTTTGTGCTGAAATGACAGAATTTGGGGGAGGGAAAAAAACAACTCAGCTGTCATATATTGTCCTGAATCACTAACCAGAAAGCACCAGGAGGGTTTCAATACACTGGATTAAGGAGAGGAGCTGCCAACAGGAACTCCATGACAGAGACTTCAATGCAAACAGTTGTTCCCTTTGAGTGCTCATGAATGCCTGGCCATGAAACAAACAAACAAGCAAACAAATGTTTCTTGACTATTAGGAAGTCTTGAGCATGAAACATGAGGACCAGAAAAGACAAGAAGGTTCATGGATACAGTTCACGAAGTCTGAGAGCTCTGGGGCTTTGCCTGGGCAAGATACTGAAACCAAAGTCTCAGCTACTTCTATTCCAGAACATAGAAACCACCCCCTACCTCCCTAGATTGTTGGGGAGGATTAAGACAGATGTTTGTTTGTTTTTTTTTACTGAAGCATTCAGCACAGGGTTTTTACAGAATGAGCCCTCAAGCATCACATTTATACTCATTCTAACATACAGTGCCCAGTCATCAGAAGTATATAATCCATATTTTACTGAGCTGTCTGTCTTCAATGAGCCCATCTCATGTGCAGCACTTCAAATGACCACCTCAGCCTGACCTCCTCCTCCCTTCTCCTCATGAGGAATGGCCTTTGTGGACTCGGTCAACCTGCTCCCTGGTCCTCTGACAAATGGGCAAAACACATCGGAGAGGGACGAGAGGGAAGAAATGTGGGTTTTCATTCCTCTGCTCCCTCGTAGCTGGGACACTGAGGGTGGCTGCGTCTCTGAACTAAAAGTCTCCATGTCTGTCGGGTGGCCCCACACACCAGCTTATAGCCTGGTCCTCTCTGTGCCTCCCTGGTCAGGGGACTCCCCTTTCTCAGCCAGGTCCCATCCTGCAGCCCCTGAAGGACACTGGACACACGGCTGAAACTCTACTTAGCCATCCAAGGGAGGGCAGGATCACACAATCCAAAATGGAACTCAAGTGCGCAGATTAACCTGACTGGTGCAGATGTCTTCAGGAACATTTGAAGGGTAGGCTCTTCAAATGTATTCCATCAGTTATTTATTTGTTAAAAGATCCTTTAAGAGAAAAGATATATTTTTTTCTCCCTTCTTGTCACTGCCTCATGGGGAGCGGAGGGGATCAGACTGCCCAGAACAGACATGGCCAAGACAGATGGATGGACCAAGAGGTTCACACCCTCTTCTTGGAGCAGGCCACTGTCCTCACCTTGGCCACCTTGCCCACCTACTCGTGGTCAGGCCTGAGGGAAGGAAATCCTGAGTCTTGGCACCACATGACTAGCCAGCTGAGCTGCAGGCGCTAGAATTTGTTCACAAACCAAACACTTGCTGAGTCTACTCTCCGTGCCCTGCACCATCCTCAGTTTTGGTGACAACACAACCTCAAAGGCCCTACTTGGGAGCTGAAGTGCCTGAGTGAGGGTGAATCCTGCCTTCATCATCTGCCACTTGTATGTCTATAAACGGGTCTCAATCTCCACCTTCCTGAGTTGCCACAGTTGTTCAGTAAGCATGAGTGGTTCTCATGTGATGTATTTTCTATAATGCAGTCAAGCACTTGGCACAGGGATGGGGTAATAGGCCAATAATTATTGTTTTAATCCATGATGAGAATGACTGGTGAAATGTCTCACGTGCAGTTAAAGTGGAGGAAATTGAGGTACAGCTCCAAATTACTGTGGAAGGTAATCCACACTCATTAATGGAGGGAAAAAGAGACAGTCGGGGACCCCAAGGAAGAAACTGCCTGCAAGCGGGCAAGTGACAGAGGGCTTCAGAGGATGGCGAGTAAGTGGAGCTCCTGCTTTAGCTTCTTCAGAGCCCAGGCCCTTCAAAAGCCGGTCCCCGCTGCTCTGCCTCATCCGGAGCTCTTGCTTAATGAAGACTCTTCGACTGTCTCCAGAGTCATCCGCTTTTCAACTCTCCGCAAATCTTATCTTGAAAAATGCCTTCCTTCCCGCCCTCATCAGTGCCTTTGCGTTTCTCTTTCACTTTGTTATTGGCCTCTGACCAGGCGCTTTCATCTCTTCCCAACACAGAATCCTCACAGCCCTGTTTTCTGCCGTTTTTACAAACCCGATATACTCTCCTCTCCTGCATTATTTAGTGCTGAAAACTGAGGGAGGAGAGAGATCAGAAAAATATGGTGTGCCTGATTACATTTTGCCATGAACAACCCTAAAAGGAGATCTCTGCTTTTCAGAGATGGGTGTGTGTGAAGGTAGAAATTGAGGAAGGGGAGGTTAACTTGAAATTAATGGATAAAATTATTTATATTTAAACATGTAAAAATTTATCTCAATATATTACTCTCTAAGAGGGAGAGCAAGGTCTGCAACGATATCATAAATTAGGAAGGGCTGATTTAAGAAAGGTAGGAAACCATTTTAACTTAATAACTGGGGTAATGAGAATGTTTCTATTGTTATTTACTGGCTGCTCACTATTTACCATTTGCTTTGTGAGGATTTTGCATCGTGACCTCATAGAGCCCTCACAGCACAGCAGTCTGTGGGCAGGCAGTACCACTATCCCCGTCACACTGAGTAGAACAAAGAACAACGAGGGTCAGAGAGGCTTAGGCAGTCGCCCGAAGTCACCCAGCAGCCGTGGACCTGGGAATGCTGCCCAGGCCTGGCTCTGACCACTATCCCTCCTCCCTCCTCACTGTTTGAGGCTCTTTTCCAGGGAGGCCCTGAGCCCTGTGTCCTCAGGTGGGGTACGGGTATTGTCTCAACTTCTCCATGGAGACCCCTGAGTGCCCTCCCTTGAGTGCCCTGATGACATACACAGCCCCTCCGCCCCCCGCCACTGCCCCCAGACCAGCCAATCCAGCCACAGCAGCCAGGGGCTCGAGGCCACCCCATCCCCCTCTACCAATGTCACTCCGGGCAACTCCAGCTCTCCTTAATACTCATCTGTGCTTTATATCCATGAGACTAACAGAAATCAGACAGGTCACCTCCTAAAGAGCAAAAGCGGGTGTAGCCTGGGCAGCCATTCGGGAGAGTAATCTAGCAACATCTCAAAACAAGTCTAGTCTTACCTTATGTCTGCATGTCCTCCTGCTGCTGTAATAAATTACAACAAACTTTGTGGCTTAAAACAACAACAATGTGTTACTGTATATCTCTGGAGGTTGGCAATCTAGCAGAGGTCTCACAAGGCTAAAATCAAGGCGTTCGCAGGGCCGTGTTCCTTCTGGAGGTTCTAGGGGAGAGACTTGGGTTCGATCTCTGGGTTGGGAAGATCCCCTGGAGAAGGGAAAGTCTACCCACTCCAGTATTCTGGCCTGGAGAATCCCATGGACTGTACAGTCCATGGGGTCGCAAGAGTCGGACGCAACTGAGCGACTTTCCCTTTCACTACACCTTCTTGCCTTTTCTAACTTCCAGAGGCCACCTGATTCCTTGATCCCTTGACTAATAGCCCCTTCTTCCATCTTCAGAGCCAGCAGTGTGGTGTCTTCAAATCTCTGGCTCTGACTCTTCTGCCTCTCCCTTCCCTCATAAGAACTTCTATGATGACTCTGGACCCACCTGGAAAGTGTAAGTTCATCCCCCCATCGCTTAAGATTCTTAATCACATCTGCAGAGTTCCTTTTGCCCTGTCAGGCAACACATTCACTCATTCTGGGAAGTAGAAAGTAGACATCTTTAGAGCCGTTATTCTGCCTGCCGTACCTATGGCCCAGTAACCACATTCTTGCATATATATGATTCAAGGAACTTCTCACACTGATCCAGAAATGAGTCATAAAATGTGTGATTGCAGAGTGAGTGGGTGTTGGGAACCACAATGGATATGCCACATGGAGACAGTGGAAAAGTGAAGTGTGAAGGGTGAGCAACCCATGGGAATAGACAGAAATTACAGTAACAGCTTAGATGTTCACACAAAGAATGCTTAATAAAGGAAGTTAAGGAATAAAATAAGGTATGGTAAGTAACACAGGGTCATTTACATCAATTTAAAAACTAAATCCGTGGACGTAAAATGGCAGTATGTATTTTGCATGAGTACTATCCAAGCAGAAAAAGACATTTGTACACATTGTCAGTGGCTGCCAGTAGGACTAGAGAAGGGAATGGAGTGCAGTGGGCGAATAAAAGGAATAAGGGAGAATAAAGTAAAAGGTTTGCTCAAACACCGCTTTCTCCATGAAGCCACCCTGCCTCCTCCAGCTCCCGGGTGGAGGTGCCCAGCTCTGCGGTGCCGCTCTTTAGTGGAGTTCTTGCACGCTGCCTTGCATTTGTCTTTTTGCATCTCTCCTTTCACCCTGAGCCTCTTGGAAACGGGGACCGCATCTGGTTTTCCTTTGTATCTCTGAAGTGTAACATAACGCCTGCCTCTCAGTGGGTACCTATTATGTTTGTTAAGTTGAATAGTGAAATAACAAGACTTCTGGAGTGGGGTGTCTCATATGAGCTGACACGTAGAAAAAATTCTAAGGACACCCAAATGGGCTTTAAAGCTATGTTTAGAGCAGAAAGTTGAATCGTAAAGCCCGTTTCTTCAGGTGAGCAAAAGAGAAGGGTGGCAGAGAGAATATAGACTTCCTCAGCGTCTGCTTCACCCCTAACTCAAGACAAGGTGCCGAGAAGTATGAGTATCAGAATGAAAACACAGAGCTAGCAGAAGGGAAAAGACACCGTCTGTTGAGTCAAAGTTGTGGAAGGCTGCACCTAGCGGCTCTAAATAATTCCATGCAGAAGAAGAGGAGCGCACTGAGGCAGGGCTTGGAAAAGCATCTCCAGATATTTCAAAAGTGGCAGTGGATTCTGCAATTCTATAATGAGGCTGACATTGTTCAGGGTCAAGACTCCAGAGCTGATGATTAAAGCAACGGTTTGAACACTTAAAAATAAAATAAAGGGGTGAATTTTAGAAGCCTGCAAGGGTTCATTAGAGTCGAGTTGTGCCTGAGCGACCTGATTTCCTTCATGGACATTAAATGGCAAAAGACAAACTTGTAGTAGACCTTTTATCTAAATTTCAGCAAAGACTTTGATAAGTTCTTTCTTAGTGGTTTTGGGGATAAGGTAGCAGTCTGCCTTGGTAACCACTTCAATGGACACACCCAAAATGGCATGATGCATGGCGTATGCCAATCCTGATGGCTATTTCTGGAATAATACCACCACCGCTGGTAGTAAAAATGGCAGACGTGAGCTGAATGCTTTCCATGTGATAGGCACTGTCCTTGGCAACTCACACAGTTAGTCATTTTCTCCCCCTCCCGCCCCAATCAACTCCATGGGGAAGGAGCCATTTTATTCCACTTTGCATGTGAGGGGAGTGAGGTACACAGAGGAGAAATATCTTCCCCAGGTGCCATGGCTCCAGAGACTAAGCCAGCGCAGCATGTAATTCTGCTAATGAGCTTTTACACTAGATGCTGGGTAATGCAATTGCAGAAATGGAATTCAGAAATGCAAGCACCTCTGCAGAAATGGAATAAACATTTCCCCTGTCTTACTTCTCAACCATTCCCTGTTTCTCACCCAAACACAACTCTCACACTCAGGTTTTTCCTGCCTGATCCATTTCTCAATAACAGCTCTCTATGATGTAGCCTGCTCAGGGACAGTCTACCTCCTTTGTATTGGTCTATTTCCCACACTCTTTTAACCTGTATTTAATCAGTGCCCTCTGAGTTTTGGCTTTGGGATTCAAGTTCGCCTCCTGCTGCCCCTCCCCTAGGTAGACCTTCTTCTGTTCTGAAATCCATCTACGCAAGGTGCTGTAAAGTACAAATCAGCTTACAGCCGGGTCTGGAAGTATGAGACTTTCTGGACTCGAGGGTTAATGCCTTAAACACCTACAGAGGCTTCATTCTCAAGTAATCCTCCGTGGAGCAGAGCAATCACTGCAAACAAAGCTAATGGTCATATGAAATCAATCGCTGCAAGACTGGGATTCAACAGATACTCCCTGTTCAAATAGGATCTGGAAGAAGTAGCACCCAAGGGCACGAGATGCTTAGGGGGAAATAATCCAGCTGACTTAAAGCTTTGTGCTTTTCAGATTTCATTCTTATGTAACTAGGACGATCTATTTTGCACTGTATTATGACTAAGAAAAAACCATTCGAATTCAGGGTTGAATCTGGGGAGATGAGTTTATGTCGCAGCTATAATCAGTTAGCCAGTCGTTCGATGCATACTGGTTGAATACCCGTCGAGAGTAACAAGGTCAAGCAGATGATGTTCAGGGTCTGGAGTCAGGGGTCTGGGACTTAGGTTCTGACTCTTCCATGCATGGACTGAATGGCCTCTACTCCTTAGTTTTTAAAATGTAGGTGATGATACACACCCCACAGGGCTGTTGTGAAGATTATGTTTGTCTCCTCCAGAAGCTGATCATGAAATAAGTGCATGCAGTTTATTTGGGAAGTAAAGGGAGTACCTATAGGAATAGGAAATGAGATAAGATAGGCAATGTAGCCGCCAAAGGTTTATCAGTCAACTGTAGGTGGGGAAACAAGAGGCACATCTCTTGCTGGGGAATCCTGGAGCCCAGAGTTATGTCATCTGAGGGGTGAGGGAGCTGAGGTATTTATACACTAGCTGCTCTGGTCTGTGATTGAGGGCTGCTCCCAGGGCTGTGTTTCCTGGCAAGTCAATTAGGCCTGAAGCTGGGGAGTGATAAAAAGCAGGGATACCGGCAGTGTCCTGGCAGTGTCTGTTGCAGACTGTGCAGCTACTCTGTGTGACAGCCCTAAGTTACTCCTTCATGCAGTCTACATTTACAGAGCTCCAGAGCGGAGTGAGCCCTGTGATGGACTACGGGCACAGGGAGTGAGTGACCTGCTCTTGTGATAATTTCACTGAAGTGTGAAAGGCAGGCATCGGTTAACAGTGAAGAGTGCTAGGGTAGGGAACCAGCAACAGAGCGATGGGAAATACAGCACTGGAACTTCATCTGTTACAAGGATCAGGGAGCGCCCCTCTCTCCCCAGACAGGTAAGGTTTGTGTCCTTCAGGATATGCAGGCATTAGCCTGTGAAAATTAGGGATCTCTAAGGGAAGATGTCGGAGGAGGCAATGGCAAGCCACTCCAGTACTCTTGCCTGGAAAATCTCATGGACAGAGGAGCCTGGTGGGCTGCAGTCCATGGGGTCGCTACTAGGTGGACACGACTGAGTGACTTCACTTTCACTTTTCACTTTCACACATTGGAGAAGGAAATGGCAACCCACTCCAGTGTTCTTGCCTGGAGAATCCCAGGGACAGGGGAGCCTGGTGGGCTTCCGTCTATGGGGTCGCACAGAGTTGGACACGACTGAAGCGACTTAGCAGCAGCAGCAGCAGCAAGGGAAGATGTGGAGAAGGCAGTGGCACCCCACTCCAGTACTCTTGCCTGGAAAATCCCAAGGACGGAGGAGCCTGGTAGGCTGCAGTCCATGGGGTCGCAAAGAGTCGGACAGGACTGAAGCGACTTAGCAGCAGCAGCAGCAATGGAAGATGATTCAAACATTAAGAAGCTCCTGAGCAGGGAGAGACTAAGAGCCAACAAACTATGGCCCTTGGGCAAAGTCCAGCCCAATTCCTGTTTGTGCAAATAAAATTTTATTGCAACACAGCCACACTGTGTGGTGGGGGCTTTCTCCACACAGTGGCAGAGTGGAGACATTCTATCATCCACAATGCCTACCTGGCCCTTCGATGAAAAAAGTTGCTGACCTCTGGTTTATGTTAATAATCTGGAAGTAGATTCTAATGCATTTTAAACCATTCAAAATATTCACTATTGCTCGATACAGGTATGTGTAAGAACCTATTCATGAAAAGCTCACAGTCTACTGAGGGGAACACAATGGCCAAGTAAATAACTACAACGCCATGCAATTGATTCTATAATAAAAGTGTATACCAAAGGTTCATCGAGCTGCCAAGCAGAGAATAATCAGTTTTGGCTAGGGAGTGGAGATGGCTTCACAGAAGAAGATATGGGTCTTGAAGTCTCAGTCCATTTCTGGGTTAATGTAAGGAGTTCAAATTAATCCAGGCAGAGCATAGCATATGTTCAAGAGGATAGAGAAGCGAGAAAGCAGAAAGCGTTCAGGAAAGACTGCAGTTTACCTCCCTTGGGCCTCCAAGCAGCTGGCAGGACCATGAGCTCTGGGGAGAACTGCCACTTAACTCCCTTCACCTCTACCACCAGCTTTTTAAAAATTTTTATTTCAAGAATTAGCCAAAACAGATAGTAACTGCATCACTGGGTTTAAGGACTTTTTGGAAAACAAGAAATTCCCTACATAAAGGATTCAAGAGAGGAAAGTGGCAGACTTTAAGTGCAGCAGTAAGAGCTGAAATGTTAGTATCCTTGGGTATAAAAATGGAATATTTGATCTCCTGCTGACCAAACTGTAGACTACTGCATCATGAGAGGAAATGATGGTAGTGACACATGGTAATCCCATAGAAGAAAATAAGGCTCCACAAGCCCATGCTGACACTACTTTTAAAAATGAAAGTAAGTTAACAAATGGGGAAGAAGGGAAAGTTCTTCCTTAAAACAGAATGCTAACTAATAAGTGCAGAAGAAATCGTGCAAATGGAAAATCACCTCTTGGCAACTGTGCCTTTAATAGCAGCGCTGGGAAATGATCATTAATGAAAGCTAAAACTAGTGGATGAAAGTAGGGAAAGAAACAGGGTACTTGTGAGACTGGAAATATCTCCTTATAAGATTATGTAAAAAGGAAAAATACTAAGTTTACAAAGGAGAAACTTGACAGATACCTCCCTAAATAAGAGAGCAATGCTAACATCACAGGAATGACACAGGTAGATATACTAAGTGCTTTCCATATGATGCATTAGGAGTCTGTGATGCTTCTGTGGTGTTCTTGCCATGAGTGCATAACCTGGAGTAACCATAGCGTCACGCAAACCCAGATTGCAGTTCTAAAGTACATCAAGATCATATAAGACAGAACAAGGTGGAGGAGGTTTCCCAGATTAAAGGAGGCCAACAATATGAGGTCTAAACACAGGGTAAGACCCTGAGTTTAATTCAGGTTCAGAGTAGTTATTTTTCCTTATGGTATGAAGAACATTAGTACCATAATTGGCTGAATTTGAATCAGGTTTGCAGATTAGATGATATTCTTTCAACAGTGTTAATTTCCTAATTTGATAATCATTCCATGGTCCCGTAACAGCAAAGAAGAAGATCTTTGTTTCTAGGAAAAACCACTCTGCAGATTAAAGGTAGAGGGGCACTGGGTCTGCAATGTAGTCTCAAATGGTTGGAGGGAAGAAGTAATAACTAAGCAGATTCGATAAGATGTTAACGTTTGGGAAATGTGGGTTGAGGGCCTGATGGGATTATCCGTATTCTTTTTGCAGTTTTTCTGTTGGTCTGAACTCATTTCAAAATAAAAAGTTAAAAATAAAACTTTATATGTTTTGGAAGGCAGACTTCCAAGACAAAGGCTCTGAGTGAGACCAATCTGGATTGGAATGTTTGAGCTCATTTTGATTAGCCGTGTGACCTTGAGCCAGTTATTTAGACTATGTAAGCCTCGATTTTCTCATGAACAGAACAGGAGGACTAATACCTACCTCTCAGGTTGAGGTAAGGATGATTTTCAGTCACTGTGTGTAAAGCTCTTTACGCTGCGCTGGACAGCTCCTGAGCCTGACTCACAAGGTAGCGCAGGGCGTTGGCAGAGATGCTCCGTCAACTTGTTGCCTGATTGGTTGACAGGGCTTTTATGTGTCTTGCATGTTTGAGGCTTTACCTATGCTTCAATAGAGGACCATGCTGTAAGTTCCGACTTTGTCTTTAAAATACTATTCCAGGGCTCCGGTGGCGCAGGCGCAGACGCGGGAGACGCCCGGCTCCGGCGCAACCGACCACGTGCAGAATCGTGGCTGAGATGAGCTACCCCGCGCCCAGGGTTAGGGCGGTGGCCGAGAGGAGCTGTACCACGTCCAGGAGGCGGTGGCAGCTTGGGCACCGGAGGGCCGAGAGGAGCTGATACACATTCAAAGCAGGAGGGGCGGCCTTGAGGAGATACCCCTCGTCCAAGGTAAGGTACAGCGGCTGCACCTTGCTGGAGCAGCTGGGAAGAGATACTCCACGACCAAGTGGAATATAAGAATCCAGTGTTCTGGGGAGGAAGGAACAAGATGGCGGAGGGATAAGATGGCAAGACCACTTTCTCCCCCACAAATTCATCAAAAGAACATTTGAACGCGGAGTAAAGTACACAAAACAACTTGTGAATACTGGCAGAGGACATCGGGCTCCCAGAAAAGCAGCCCATTGTCTTCTAAAGGAGAGAGAAGAAATCCAGCTCTACCCACCAGAACACCGACACATGCTTCCCTAACCAGGGAACCTGGACAAGTCACCCGTCCAACCCCACACACAGCAAAAAAACTACATAATAAAGAGAACTCCACAAACTGCAAGAAGAGGGAAAGGCCACCCCAAGCAAAGCAATATAAGCAAGATGAAGAGGCAGAGAAATACCCAGCAAGTAAAGGAACAAGATAATTGCCCACCAACACAAACAAAAGAAGAAGATATAGGGAATTTACCTGATAAAGAATTTCAAATTTTGATGGTGAAAATGATTCAAAATCTTGAAAGCAAAATGGAGTTACAGATAAATAACCTGGAGAAAAGGATTGAGAAGATGGAAGAAAGATTTAATAAGGACTTAGAAGAAATAAAAAAGAGTCAATATACGATGAATAATGCAATAGATGAGATCAGAAACACTCTGGAGGGAACAAACAGTAGAATAACAGAGGCAGAAGACAGGATAAGCGAACTAGAAGATAGAATTGTAGAAATAAATGAAACAGAGAGGAAAAAAGAAAAACGAATTAAAAGAAATGAGGACAATATTAGAGACCTCTGGGACAATGTTAAACGCTCCAACATTCGAATCATAGGAGTCCCAGAAGAAGAAGACAAAAAGAAAGACCATGAGAGAATATTTGAGGAGATAATAGTTGAAAACTTCCCTAAAATGGGGAAAGAAATAATCACCCAAGTCCAAGAAACCCAGAGAGTCCCCAACAGGATAAACCCAAGGCGAAATACTCCAAGGCACATATTAATCAAATTAACAAAGATCAAACACAAAGAACAAATATTAAAAGCAGCAAGGGAAAAGCAGCAAATAACACATAAGGGGATTCCCATAAGGATAACAGCTGATCTTTCAACAGAAACTCTTCAGGCCAGAAGGGAGTGGCAAGACATACTTAAAGTGATGAAAGAAAATACCCTACAGCCCAGATTACTATACCCAGCAAGGATCTCATTCAAATATGAAGGAGAAATCAAAAGCTTTACAGACAAGCAAAAGCTGAGGGAATTCAGCATCAACAAACCAGCTCTCCAACAAATGCTAAAGGATCTTCTATAGACAAGAAACACAGAAAAAGTGTATAAACTTGAACCCAAAGCAATAAAGAAAATGGCTACGGGATCGTACTTATCAATAATTACCTTAAACGTAAATGGGTTGAAATTTTCAAAAAGGCTAGGAAACAATTCTCATAGCCATCAATAGTTCAGTGTTGAGTTCATGAATAGTTTTTTAAGTTTGGGACAAACTGTAGTATTTGCTATTTGAAGTACTATTTGTAATTGGCATATTACGATGTAACATTGGTCTTCATTTCCAACTTAAAACACCTAAAAATGCCTAACAGGTTTTTAGATTTGTGAATTTTAGTTGAAATGTATTTTACGATGTTACTAAACCTGCAGAAATATTGAAATATTTCAGAGAACTTATTCACTGTACATTTAATTTATTTTATTTATAAAAGTTATGAACTGTAGAAAGTTTTACTTGTTGGATCAAATGCTTGTTGCTTCAAATGCTTGTTGCATTTGAAGTGCTAGTTACAAGAAAATCAAATACCTTCAATGTATAAATGCTATTAAGTTTTTAAAGGACTCTGGAGTATAAGTAAGTTTGTTTAAAGAAATTTAGTCTGTTCAACTTGAAAAAAAAAATAAATAAAATTGGATTATTTGATTTAAAAAAAATAAAATAAATAAAATACTACTCCATAGAAAAATGAATGAATAATAATATAGTCAAACTAAAAGTTCAGTACCCTTATCTTTTCCAATGTGGCTCTCGTTCCCTTCAGCTGAGAAGAGCATTTTGCTAACCCAGTTCCTAGAAATTTGAGAGAAAATATGGGGAGGGAAGAAGGAGCAGTATAAACAAAAGGGGTGGTTTGACTGGGAGTAGGAATAGGCTGGGAGAAACTGCAAAGGAGAGGACACGAGGAAGTCTTTCTCTGGGTCAGAGGAAGATTAGTTTCAACATTCTCGAAGAGAAGGGAGTTACCTCTTATTTGGTTTTAACTGTTGGACATTGTCCTTTGATAGCACGTGGTGTGACTGAAGTCATATCACCTGCCGGGTCCATTTTCCTTTCTTTGATTCTAGTAAGGTGATATTCTTGGAAGATGATCAAGAAGGACTTTCCTTTTGTGCCAGCTACACCCCCCCCCCAAAAAAAACCCTCTCCTTTAATGCACTGAAAGTTGGTGCCACCGTATTCGAACCAAGAGAGTAACAAAGAAAAATCTAGTACAGGGAATAAAGCAGCACTGGATTAGGGAAACATTGGAAGGGAAGTAGTTTAACTATTGGATAAGCTGTAGGTGGTTATGTTTTACTTCTATAAATGCTTGGCTTTATATTACGCTGCCTGCCCCTGACCTCCATTAACCCCTGGAAGCTTTCCATACATTTCCTGTCTTCGGGAAGAAGTGCTGTGAGTTGATACCCACCTCCTACTCCAAGCAAGGAAAGTGATGCTGATGGGAGCCACTCACTCAGATTCCCATGGAAAATGGAAAAGAGTCATTGCCCTTACTGATACAGAAAACCCACATGACTCTTCCCCCAAAGTGGGCAATTATCTCCTCTCCCCAACTCTTTACTTCTCCCCGAAGGTTTAATGGGCCAAACCACTATCTGCTGTAAAGATGGCTACCTGCTGCCACAGAACCCCCGTCTCTTATCACAAGCGTGCATTGGTGGTGTTTTGAGATTGCCGAACACTTGATATTATTTCAGCTTAGTAAGCCCTTGCGGATCTTTCAAGATAAAGCCATTTCATAAATTTAGCTGTGCTACAGAATAAAATCCTTTATAAAGGACTTCAAGAAAATTACATCCATCTGTGTGTCTATTCTCCCAGTGTGCTACCATCCAGGTTGTTTCACAGGCACAGAGCGGGCCCACTACGGATTTATCAGATCTCAGCCATCTCCATTTCTCTCTGGCATGTGTCTCCTTTCCAGCGTTTTGAGGATTACATCGTACAAATTGAGAGACAGAGCGCTGTGCAAACAAAGTGACTCAGGAGGTCTCAAAAGCCCACAGCTCTACCGGGAGCTGGCTGTTCCCTGTGTGACCTGGGGAGGCTGGGGCCCCCACAAAGGATGTCACGTTGCCAGGTCCCACTGTGAGAACAAGCAGGCCTTCTCTGTTCCTCCATGTGGCTCTCCCGCAGGAGCAGGACTACAAGGGCTTCCAAAACAAGGCGGGGGAAGGCTGCCCCCTCGGGTTCCTCACTTCAAGGGGAAACGGGTACTTTGGGCATTTTGCCAACATGCACAGAACATTCAGCTCCTTTACAGACTGCTTACCATGCCCCAGGGCTGGTTCTAGGTGTTGAGGACTGGGAGGGCAAACCAAATCAGTTACAGGCTCTGTCCCCGTGGAGCTTACATCCCAATGTAGCAGCTGGGGTTTAAATCAATTGTCATAGAATTTATCATATAATTACAGTTGTAATTATAAACACTTGAGAGTCCCTTGGACTGCAAGGAGATCCAACCAGTCCATTCTAAAGGAGATCAATCCTGGGTATTCATTGGAAGGACTGATGCTAAAGCTGAAACTGCAATACTTGGGCCATCTCATGCGACGAGTTGACTCACTGGAAAAGACTCTGAGGCTGGGAAAGGTTGGGGGTGGGAGGAGATGGGGACGACAGAGAATGAGATGGCTGGATGGCATCACCGACTCGATGGACATGAGTTTGAGTGAACTCTGGGAGTTGGTGATGGACAGGGAGGCCTGGCGTGCTGTGATTCATGGGGTCGCAAAGAGTCGGACACGACTGAGCGACTGAACTGAACTGAATTATAAACACTAGGGAAGACGGGGTACAAGAGAACATCAGGCAGAAGAGACACACTTAACATGTAGTTAGAGGTGAGTTCTGAGACAGGAAAAGGGTGAAGACAGAGGAGGGGCAGGGACTGGGTAGAGAGGCTGAGACAGAAGTTCGCTGCAGAGCTGACCAAGGGAACGGAGGGGCAAGAGGAGGTGCGTGGGCACCCTGGGAGCACAGAGCTGAGGTCTGCAGGAAAGGGGGGCCCTGGCAGGGACTGGATCTTTGCAGCAAAGTGAAGCAGTTGAACCATTTCAAGCAGAAGAGGTCATGAACTGGAGGGGTGGGGACTGGCCAGCTCAATAGGGCATTTTAAACCCTGATGCTGGTTGCTCTGGGGGAAGGGGCGGAGAGTGTACGTGCAGAGAACATGGGACACTGTATCAGTAATTAAATGAAGGTGAGAGCCATTTGAATGAAGTTGACTGGAGCAGGACGTGAGCCGAGTGATCGAGAGGCTTGTCGGGCACAGTGCTAGGCTCTGGGGTCAGCAAGACAGAGCTCTCTGGCCCTACGGGGGGAGGGAAACTAAGAAGGATGCAGAGATGAGTGTCACAGGCCCGTGTGACCGGAGGGACAGAGGCTTAGCTGGACTCAGAGGCTTTAACATGTGAACTCATATCTGGCATTATGAGAGACTGTTTACATTTCACATAAAGCTAACTACCTTCCTCCCATCCTTCCTTTCTCTTTGTCTTTTGCTGATTTTTTACTTTCTTTCCAGTTATTTCTCTACCACAGCTGCCTCACTGTATTAATACACAGTTCCTATAAAGATCAAGGAAGCTTTATGTCTTAACCAGAAAAATCCGTTTGCACTTTATGAATTACTTTTTTACTTATGTATCATTTCTCAGATCTGTTTAAAGATATTTGTCCTGGATCCCAGGTCATTAGTGACCATTAGTAAATAAATTACTAAAAGTGTGAAGTTTGTTTATCACAGGAAACCAGGCTCAGTACTTCTATACATACTAACACCTTGGGATTCTTTTAAAAGACTTTAATGAACCCATGTTCAGAAATGAAGTGGAGAAGGGATCATTCCCAGAAGTGCTATTTGGTCTCCAGAACTCCCATCACATTGCCCATGTGTTTAGAGTTTTATTAATACCCACATGCTGATCAGCTTCTAGTTCGTCTTCTAGATTACCACTTGTCTTTCTCCTCTCTCCGAAATTACATGGATTCTACCCCTTTTTCATGTATCCCATCTCTCCTAATTTCCTTTGCATATTTGCAAATTAATATAGGTCTTCATTCAATTCCTATTGTTGTTGTAATAAATGACCACAAACTCTGTGGCCAAAAGGCAACAACAATGTCTTTTCTCACAGTTCTGGAGGCCGAAGTTCAAAGTCAAGGTGCCAGCAAGGTTGGTTCTCCCCAGAGGCTCTAGAGAATTCTTCCTGCCTCCTCCAGCTCCCAGTGCTTCTCGGTGGTCCTGGGCCTGTGGCTGCTCCTCTGTTCTCCCGGTCACATCTCCCCTTCCCTGTGTCTTTGTCTTCCTCTGTGTCTCTTGGAAGGACACTTGGAGTTGGATTCAGGGTCCACATGGACAACCCAGGATTATCTCAAGAGCCTTAACCTAATCACATCTGTCAACATACTTATTTCCAAATAAACTAACATCCCTTGGTTCCGGGGACTTGGCAGGGGAGTATCTTTTGGGAGAACACTTTCTGGCCAACAACAGCATCTCTATTATTTTAACCATGGATTTATTCTCAAGAAAGGGGGTGATTCCAGAGGTTCTGACTTAGTTGGTCCAGGATGAGGCCCAGGTACCAGTGCAGTTTTTAGTTCCTTGGGCAGTTCTCACGGAAAAAAGTCTGAATCACCAATGAAGACAGGTAGTCCATCCCAGTATGCTGATTGCAGGGGGCTAGTTTCAACTCTTTGTTATTTAAGGCTTGAATGTAATACATTACAAATCTAGAGGATTTAGCTATTGGAAAGTAACCTCAAGAAACAGAAAAGACCATAACTTTCTATTCTCCATTTCCCCAGAACTGCGGGTTAACAGCTGTTTGTTTCCCAAGGAGCACCCTGCGGTGGACATGGGGACAGAACCAAGGCTTGTGTTAATCAGGAGGCCCGACTAGGCGGCTTCCTCACACTGATTATGGGAAGTCATGTCTCATCTCTGGGCCTCAGCTCCTTTGTTGGGAAGGGTGAAGGTGAGTTGGATGTCTTGGGGGAAGTGGAGGTGAAATTGCACATCACAAGCTACCCATCAATAGAAGCGGACATTTGCTCTGGCCTCCCAGTTGCAGCTCAGAGGGTCCTCACCAAGACAACCCCAGAACCTAAGAATCCAACGCTCCCACAGCAAGGCAGTTATCTGTATGTTTATTATTCTTTTTCACCCCTGAAATTTGCAACACAGTATAGAAGCACATGTACTAAAAACAATTGGTATACAGTTCCTCCTAAAATTCTGAGTCGCCATGGACTTGTTTGCATTAACAACTGTCATTTAAAACAAGAGAAAACCTACTGCAACCTCACTACAGACAAATGAAAGAAGAAACCTTCTCTGAGATGTACTTATGTGAAGAAGTTCCCTAGGAGAGAGCAGAAATGAACCAAGTAAAAACACTGGAGCCCATCACTCTTCGTTTCTGATTCGCACTTTCCTGTAGCTACAGTACTTATTATTGAAATGAAACCTAGGGTGTATTTTCCTTGTGAAGCACAGAAGGTGAAAACAGCTCTTTGACATCATACCAAGTGGATAGTTCTTGCCAGTGAGCAATGCCAAGCTTTGTGTTGGGCATGTTCAGATACATGATCCTTTTCTTCTGTAGCTCCAGCCTCCCAACCCTTCCCCAGACTCCAGACTCCTGTTTCTAACCAACCACTCAACAAGTTTCCACTCAGAGCTCCGACAGGCACATCAAGTTCAACGTGGCCTTCACCCATTCCCCACTTCTGCCCAAGTCCATCCTGCAAGACAAATAGGAAAACTGTTCACCAACCTGCTCAAGCCCAAAGTGCTGGAACCCTCCTGGAATCCTCCTCCTCTCTCTTTCCCTGAGAGTGGCTCTGCAGTGGCTCTCAATGAGCGTCCAGGCACTCCCCTCACAGGGCTGCTTCTCACCACCTGCACCTTGCACACCCGTGTCACCCTGCGGGTCTCCTAGACCCCCACTGACTTCCTGCCTCTGCCCCACCTGCAGGCATTCTTGACCTGTCCACCAGGCAGTGGTTTTAAATCGCACATAGGATCACATCAGTGCTCAAAATTCTCCATAGACTGTGAAATGGTCCAGCCACTCTAAAACACAGTTTGGAAGTTTTTATAGAACAGAACACACTATTTCCACAAAACCCAGCCATTGCACTCTTGGGCATCTGTCTCAGAGAACAAAAACTTCTATTTGAACAAAAACCTGTACACAAATGTCCATAGCTGCCCTACTCAAAATTGCTAGAAGCTGATGTCCTTTGTCAAACAGAGGATGGTACATCCAAACCATGGTAGGCAACTCAGCAACATGAAGGAATGTGTAAACTTACATTACAAAGGGATTTTGCAGGTGGAATTACTGTGGCTAATCAGCCTGACCTTAAAATAGGGAGAATGCAGTGGACTGTCCAGGTGAACCCAGTGTAATCACAGCTCCTTTGAAAAAATGGGGGGAAGGCAGAAGAGAAAGTCGGGCCATGGGAGAGGGGACTGCATAGACAGTGGTGAGAAAGATGTAGCTTTGCAGGCCTAGAGGATGGAGAGAGGGGCCATGAGCCTCTAGAAGCTAGAAAACAAAAGGAAACAGACACTCTGCTAAAGCCTCCAGAAAAATCACAACCCTGCAGACACCTTGGTTTTAGTCTAGGAGATCATTTTGGACTTCTGACCTCCAGAACCATAAGAGAATAAATCTGGGTTATTTTAAGTGACTGTGTTTGTGGTATTTTGTTACAGAGGCAAAAGGAAATTACTGCAGGAGGCAAAATACCCACTGCCCCCAAAAATGTGATACATATTTGAGTGAAATAAATGCCCTGTAATCATGAAGCCACCACCAATGCTTTCTTGTCTCTGTGTTCTCTTGAAACAAAACATGAGTTTGAAATGTAGGAAAGATACAGGAAGATAAACACGAATTCTGAAGTAGAGGCTTTCCAAATAACAGGGGGATTTTCCTTGTTTCGTGTATGCCATTGCTGTGAAATATAATTATTTATATCCAAAAGGAAAATGTGAGGTATTGGTTACAGCTGTCAGACCATGAACACTGCTGGGAGAGCCTCGTTTCTTGCCAAAAGACTGTACAATGTAGATTTCAGTGACACCAGAGAAGTCTAAGCACATTTCAATTTGATCTTTAATCTTCTCTTTTCACACTAGGCAGTTCCTGGGGTAGATTTCATTCATTTCAAGGACTTCAATATCTGCTTGGATGAAAAGTCACATTCAGCCCTGAGGCTGAATACTCCTAAAATGTGTTCATTCGTCCAGATAACAGCACCTGAAGGCTTTCAGTAGGGCTTGCCCTGACTTGTTGGCCCCGAGTTAACCATCACTCATCACTACCTTTCACCTGCCCACTGCCGATCCCTGAAGACAGCTAAGCCTTGGATCTGTGCTGCTCACTTTTGAGTGACTTTAGAACATCTCCTAAGTGGGCATTTTGGGCTTAGCCTTTTCTGCAAAGCTGGGGGCTCAACCATGCAATGCCTGTCTGCTATTCCCACGTGTGAATCCTCTGACCATTTGAATCCAGCACATCTAATGTCACACACTCAATATGTTCCCCTCATACTGCTCCTCCTCTGCATTTTCTGTGTTGGTGAACCATTCCATCAAAAAATTGATTTTCTCGTGATATGTTTGCTGGATTTCTCTAACTTTCCCTCGACACTAGACTATCCCCAGCTGTTTCATTTCTACCTTCTAAGTTTCTCTTCTCTGCATCCTCCCTTCCATCCCTACTGCCTCCACTGAAACCCATGCTTTAAGGGGGAAATTAGAGTCCATGTACATTTACCAAGCATGGACAATATGCCAGATACTGTTTTGAACACTTGTGTGTGAATGATCTCAGTGATTCCTCCACCATCATTCTAAGCTATGTGTTCATATTATCCTCACTTTTAGAAGCAGAGAATGATGAAGAGAAGTCAAGGACCTTTTCCAAGGCCAGACAGCATTTAAACTGGGGTTGCAGCTGAGGCAAGTCTCCCTCCATAGTCTGAGTACTTAGTTACTGATCTGTAAATTTACTAAGGCTGAGACAGAGCACCAGCCTCTCAATCCAATTTGCCACCCCTTAGACAAACATAGACATCTTGGGCCAGATAGATGAAGGGGAAAGTGAAGAGGATTCTGTTACAGATTTTCTTTTGTCTGCTTCTGAAGGAATGGGCACACACAAAGCTATGAGAACCCATTCCCTGGCTGCCATTTTTCCAACAGAGGCAATTACTGATAACAATAATGACAAAAGTATAGGAAATGCTCACTGTAGCAACTAAGGCCAGCCACCACTTATCAAGTGCTTATCACTGGCTAGGTGTTTTCCTTGGCATGGTCCATGTTATTCTCTCACTTAATATGCATAACATCCTTCTGAGGAAACGAAGCTCAGGAAAGTTAAGGAACTTTATAAACATTACAATGCCAGTAAGTGATGCATCCAGACCTTTCCAAGTCTGAAGCTCTCGTTCTTAGCCACTCTGATGCACTGTCCGCATAGTCTGCTCACCAAAAGGTAACAGGTGGTGCATACACGTTGTACATGTTCTTGGGCAAGCATCTCAATCTCTGTGTTCAGTTTGTATCACTTGTAAGTGTGGGAGCTACTGCCACCCCCCTGGTGACCTTGGTCCACCTTGAAGTTCCAATATCTTACACTGCTGGTTTGTAAATTTGTTCATTTGGCCAAAAGGGGCAAGGCTCCTGTGCCCTTAACTCTGCCAAAACTGCACATGACTGAAGAGAAAATTTACTTATTTCTCTAGATTAGTTTTGCATGAAAGAATGTGCCAGGAATGATTTGCCCCTCAAAGAAAGACCAACACTTTGTTTCCTGATCTTCTTTGCAGCTAGATATTACTGTGTGACCAGTTGCCAGCTGATGAGATGTGAGTCAAATGGTGGATACAACTTCTCAATTGCAGATTTCATGGGAATACTCCTCCGTGTCTCTCCTTCCCACTAAGTTGGATGAGAGGTGATGGTGAGCCATCTGGGACCATGGGGACAGAAACAACATTCCACGGATGCCAGAAAACTAGAGGAGTAAGGCCTTGGAAATTTCCTAGCAGTCCAGTGATTAGGTCTTGGCACTTTTACTGCAGTGGGTATGATTCAACCCCTGGTTGGGAAGCTAGGATCAACCTGCAGGATCCCACCAGACACATAGAGCAGCAAAACCAAAAAAAAAAAAAAAAGAGAGAGAGAGAGAGAGATTTGGCCTTGCACAAATCTCTCAGACAGATTCTCTTCTCTACATCCCTGTCTCCACCAGATCTCCAAGTGACAGAGTGGGGCCACCACATCAATCCGGAACTATTTATGTCTGGACTATCATTTGAGATAGTAATACACATCTATCTTACTGAAGCCACTGTCATTTGATGACATCTGAATGCACATCACAACTAATATAAGGAGAAAATGGAAATCTACTGAGCCAATTGCTGTTGAAAAAGTACTTTCAAAAGTTCAGCTTAAGCAAAGTCTCCAACGCAAAAGAATCTAGCACATTAAGAGATGGTAAGAGGTTTGGTTTGGCTCTGCTCAACTTAGAGCATCCAAGGGGGAGGGGTCAAACTGGACAGGTCATCAGGTACCAGGCCGTGAAAGTTGTGCTCCAGCAAGTTAAAGAACATGGACTTGAACATGAGGGCAATGGCTGTCCACAGAAGAGAGCTAAAAGGAAATAACGAGATACGTGTGAGCTCTAGAATGGCCCATTGGTTGTGCATTGGAGCAAAGATTGTAGATTGGACTCTAGAGTTTGGGAGAAGAGTGAAGAAGCAAGAGAAGACGATGACCTTGACATAGGGCATGTACGGGAAAGGAGAGAAGTATAGATCTGTGTGGGAGATTAGTGGGAAACTAATTAAGACTTGATGACTGACTGTCATCAGGTGAAGGAAGCTAGTGAAGGAACAAGTCATGCCCAAATTTGTGGTTTGAACCATAGCAGGGTGAACCATCCTTAATAGTAAAACAGGAAGTATGCACAGGAGAAAAAGTAGACTTGGGGCTGGGTAGAGGGTGGCGCTCTGGGTTGTCTGCGAGTTGAATTTTGTACTTGGAGAGTATGACATGGTAGTGGGACATCTAAGCGGCGGTGTCCAGCAGAAGGAGTTAATAATAAATTCATGACAATGACAGTGAATGTATAGACTTGCTTAGGTAGAACCTTGATTTAACATTTTTGTAACCATCGGAACAACCAAACATTTTCTTTTCCAAGTTAAATCATACTCAGAAGACCATGAGAGCAAAGACAAAACCCTTTCAACCATCACTGTTCTTGCAGGCATTAATAGGTATTATTTACTTGACTAGTCTAGGTGGAAGCCACTTTGGAAAGTCTTCTCTCTCTTCATTTAAATTGCAAGCTCATTGTGCGGAAGAGGTTTTCCATTTCTCAATTGTGTGTCTTATATTTAGCCGTATAACAGCATTAAATGATGATATAGCATTTTTGAGCAAAGCCAGCCTTAGGTTCAGAGTGAATTATAGAGATGCAATAGCCACGTGGGGAAGAGGTCCCCAGCAGTGACTCCGAGTGCATCTTCTGGTGCAGTTCCTCTAGAAGTGTATTTCTCTCTAACAATTGTGTCTGTTTTGCCCCCACTCCCAACTATATTCCTGGTACCAAACACAGTGTCTGACTCACAGCAGATGCCAAATAAAAACAAAAACAAATGCATGTTTAATGAACCGCCACTCGAATATGCCTTAAATTCTAGCTACTTAGAAACTACAGGCTAAAAATACTCCTGATGAAAACATGCATTACTACACCCAGTAGGGTTAACCAGACAACCCATAATCATAAACTAAACAAATAACGGTGAAGTTAGAGTGTTAATCATTTATCAGCAGAAAGCAAGAAGTACAGGCATGGAGAACCAAGATCAACTTAAGTTAACAGTTGACAGTGCACTGATAACATCCTCTTGAATGCTTTAGAAATTGAAATCTATCCATGCAAGTGCATGGTGGGAGTTTTTCTCCTTTGCCAAACAATGTGAGGCAGACTGTATTCAGTTGAACAGCAGTCTAGTCATCAACAAACCCTGATCCCATCTTAGAGAAGAGTCTAACAGTCCTCTAAAGGTTTAAAACACAATTGCCATATAATCTAACAATTCCACTCCTAGGGAGATACCCAGAAGAAATGAAGACGCGTGTCTATAAAGAAAGCCTAAAAACAAATTCTCATGTCAACATTATGCACAATAGCCAAAGTGGAAGCAACTCAAATGCCCATCAACTGATGAACGTATAAAGAAAATATGATATATCCATGCAACAGAGAATTATTTGGCAATAAAAAGGGATGAAGTACTGCTATATGTTACATAGGGATGAATCTTTAAAACACTATGCTAAGTGAAAGAAGCCAGGCAAAATGATAATATAATGTATGATTTCATTTATATGAAACATCCAGAAAAAGCAAATCCACTGAGACAGAAAGTAGGTTCTTGGTTCCCAGCTGCTGAGGGTAAGATACAGGAAATGAGGCACAATTACTAATGCACACAGGGTTTCTCTGGGGCTGAATAAAGAGTGCTAAAATCGATTGTGGTCACAGTTCCACAACTCTGTGAATACACCAAAAACCATGGAATTGTAGACTTTAAATGAGTGAAATGTATATTATTGAATCATATCTCAATAAAGCTGTTGTAAAAAAAAAAGTAAGCTCTAACAGTAAGAACTCATTTAGTAGGCTATTGTATATTGGTAGGCTTTAGTTATGGGTAGTAATAAAATTCCATGGAAGGGCACTTCATCACAAGTGCTCTGTGACTTTGGACAAGCTATTTCAACTCATGAAGTCTTGGCTTTCTTGTCTGCAGGACAGGAATGCAGGAGATGTTTGCACCTGCGCTCGTCTTTTGGCATCACCAAAGGTTTCTTTGTGCCAGCATCTGTCTCTCACACCGAGGGCTTTCTCCAGCCATAGGAGCGTTCTTGGCCCCGGGGTAGGGCAAACTAGAGGTGCTTGAGAGTCAGTGCCTCTGGAAGTGGCTGTCAACCAATTACAAGCAGAATTTGGTGGACCAATACCAGCTCTTCCTCGCTGATCATGCAGTGCAACTATGTGAATGTATAAACGGGGGTGTTCTCCATGTCTCCTAGACATCCTGAGGATTACTGAACCCAGCTGCCCACAGAAACAAATCCGTCCCTTAATGTATCTTGCACTGCTTTCCCTCCCTGCCCAGCTCACTGCATTCCCTAGTGCTTCCTGGCATCAACTCCCAGTGAACAACCTGCATACAATCCTCATCTTTGAGTCTGCTTCTGAGGAAATCCAGCTTAAGACAAGAGATAATTAGGGACTTCCTGGTGGTCCA
The DNA here is from genome assembly GCF_049115385.1 of Moschus berezovskii. NCBI lineage: Eukaryota > Metazoa > Chordata > Mammalia > Artiodactyla > Moschidae > Moschus > Moschus berezovskii. The sequence continues at coordinate 54,454,542 of NC_142481.1, forward strand.
ATGGTTAAGACTCCATGCTTCCCCTGTAGTAGGTGTGAGTTTGATCCCTGGTTGGGAAACTAAGATCCCAAATGCAGCACTGCCCAAAAAGGAAAAAAAAACAAAAAACAACTTTGTTTCTGTACAGTAGAAACTAACACAACATTGTAAAGTAATTATACTCCAGTAAAAATTTTAAGAAAAGACATAATTAGAAATGTCATCTTTTTAGGACTATTGAGTGGATTAAGTAAAATATACATTGAGCATTTCAGCACTATGTCTGACCATGTAAGAACTGTTAACCGTCATCACTATTATGATTAATGTTATTATTACCAAAAACAAATAATTATCTTGAATTTTTAAGCAGATTTTGACCCATCTAGAAGCTTGCTTTGGCCTCCCTACACATATGAGGAACACCGAGTCAGTATTGTGCTTATTATTTCACTACTGAGTATCCAGTTAATTATTTTCCCTCAATTGACTCTGGATTTTCAAAGACTTTATCTACAAACTGCACAGATTAAGTAATAATTCATTTGCTCTCCCATGTTTTATTAATCAAAGACACATATAACTGCCAATCAGAGCTTCTGATCAGCATGAAATTACTAGGGTCACCTCATAGAGCTAACATCATTTCAGTAAAAGCACAGAATCTTGATGTTTTTGTTAGTCTGTGAAGCTTTATCACTTGTAAAAGAATGGTTATATTAGGTTTCTCTGAAATATTTAAAATAGCTTGCAGACCTCTATTGCTACCATTATGGTCTCCTAAGACCCAGGGACCCCAGGTGGGCAATTATTAATTTAATAAAGCAAAATTCATTAAGAGATATGCTTGTTTTTGTTGTAAAAATTGCAGCAATAAAATCTTTATTGCCATATTTGGCAGTAACCTTTCTTTATTTTATGAGAAAATAAAGGATAAATGGAATTTTAGTAATGTATTTTTTTTTATCTTGACTTTTTTGCAATGAAATATCCTCAAATCTGAGAGTGGTGGGATTACCCTAAGATGCCAAGCCATTTCAAGTTTCCCACTACAATATTTAGATATCATGGTTTATGAGGGAAAATAATAGAAGAGAGAGACAGGAGGAAATGAGCAGCTTAGAACAGGAGAGCAAAGGAATGATCCTCCATTGCTTGAAACAAGTATCACTGACTGCTGTTGCGTTCCCAGGCAGATGGGCTGAATTCCCTCACTTCTTCACCATGCTCTGGCCTTCAGTAGCTCGTCTGCAAGCCTCGTCCATGGCTTCCAACTGGGTTCAGCAAATGAGGAGGCCCACAGATGGAAGAGGAGGTTTGCTTCCTAGAGATCAGGAAGACTGTCTGCATCCCTCGCCTGAGGACCCTAGTCCTGTCACAGACAGCCCTTTTCACATGTCTCTCTGACTCTAATTTTGGTAACTGCTCTCGTCTTTTACCCTGTAAGCCTTGCGGTGGTAAAGCTGTCCACTACCGCTAGGCCCAGGAAGCGCTCCTTGCAATTTCCACAGACATTGCTCACTATCTTTGTCAATCAATAGTCACTTTATTGGATTCTCTTCAAGTGAACTAGCGTGATTGTGTCATCCATTCTCTGCCAGGACCCTCACTGATACACCCAGAGAACCCAACCAGAAACTAGGGGGCAAGATAGCCAGGCTGATAAGGTCCACTCAGGTCAGTATCTTGTGGCCTGGGGAGAGAGATGCTTTGGAGGTGCCAGTGGGCTATATGATTTCCAATACATGAGATAGATAAGTAACACAAAATTAATAGGGTTTGTATGAGAACTAAATAATATTATCCACACACACAAAACTTACTACACCATCTAGCACATTATAAATAGACATTAGCTACTGTTGTCAGATTCAAGGGTCTGTAGAAAAATGCTGTTCACCCCCTGCTTTGTGACTAACAAAAAGTACCTTTTCCCGTATGCCTGGGATCTGAATTCACGTGAGAACCATCACTGCAGTTAAGAGGACACATCACCTGCATGAACACTAGCCAGCACTCGTTGAGAGCTCACTATTTGCCAGGCATGGTGCTAATTACTTTCCAAGTGTTGTCTCATTTAACACAACAGTACCATTAGGGAAGTAATTTAAACTCATCCTTTTACACATGAGAAAACTAAGTAGGCGAGTAGGATTAAGAAAGCTTCCCAAGCTGACACGTGCAAAATTGGTAGAAGTGGTATTTGAACCCAAGCCCATATATCCACAGCCAGTAACCAGAATTCACTGTTTACAAGAGAGAGATTCTTCAGAGAGAATCCTAAGCAAGTTGATGAGCATGGAATCAGGTTCTCTGTGAAAAAATGTCTATGCATTTATCATTGTCAAAACTCCTTTCAAGAAAATATGCTGTAATTATACATTTAATTCAGCTCTGGTACAACACAATGTTCCAGTGAAGCGTACAGAAAAGTGACATGTTGAGATTGTGACCCTGTTGGGATGGAGTCTTGTAAAACTTGCACTAAAGAAAAATGACAAACAAACAGATGCAGTGGTTTATTGGCCTCATCTCTTTGTGGCACCTCTGTGGCTCCCAGAAAGGAAATGGAACACTTAGGAAGACATGCTGAGACCCCTAGGCCCTCTGGGCACATGATAGCTCTGCTAGCAAGAGGATTTATGCTCTTCCTGTCCTTGAACGCCATGTCATGGGCGCCAGAGAGAGTACCGGTCTGTGATGAATGGATCCCTTCTGTGAGCTCTCTGGACTTCCCTCCACTTAAGCCAGGCCTGCAACTGCCTGGGGAAGACTGAGAGCGCTGTGGATGCTGCCCATGGGGAACTGGGCATCCTGATACAACGGACTGATTGCCACAGGCTGAGCCTGTACAGGCTCTAGTTTCAGAATCTGAAATGTGGCCACTTTTGTTGCTGCCTGTCAGGGTGCCCAACACTTTCATGGTGAAATATGGCTGAACGTCAGTACTCACTGCTCAGGTCTACCACTCTAGAATAAGACAAAACACACTATGGGAGGTCAGTTAAGATGATCAATGAAGAGCCATCCCTCCTTCAGGAGCAAAGACAGCCTCTCCTCTGCAGATACTTGTAAGGCATCTCAGTTAGGGAAGTATAGCAGGGAGATACCTTTTTACCAGTACACAGTCTCACAATGATTCCACTCACTTTGAGATAAGACCCCTACACACACGCACACACACACACACATACACGTACACACACACACAAGCATACATGCACATATACACAATCCCCAAAACGTGGCTATTCTATCCTATACCCTCATCCCCTGGCCACAGGTGACTGACCCAAGGAAAGTTACCTGAGCCAAACTGAATCAATAAAATTCTCCTCAGGGGTTTGAAATTTAGGGCATAGAAACATGGCAATGGGTAATATTCAACTCAAGTATGTCATCTGTACAAGTTCCAGAAGGTTCACAGGTTCCAGCGTCCAGACCTGTCTTTGCCTCCTGAACGTGCGTCCGTCCCTCCTTCTGTTTCATGCACATACACTGAACACCATTACAGGCTGAACTGTGTCCCCCTACCCAGATTCATTGGAGACCTAATACTCAGTACCTCAGAATATGACCTTATCTGGAGACAAGCTCTCTATAGAAGTGATCAAGTTAAATGAGGTCATTAAGATGGGCCCTGATCCAATATGACCGGAGGCCATAGGAAAAGGAAAAATTTGAACTCAGATGCAGACACTCAAGCTAGAAAACCACCATGAGAAGGTGAAGTGGGAAGTCGGGGCAGTACAACTTTGTGTACCGAGGAATACTGAAGATGCCAACAAACCACCAGAAACTGAAGGAGAGAAATGAAACAGGTTCTTCCTCACAGCTCTCAGAAGGGACCAACTCTATCTGCACACCAATCTCAGGCTTCTAGTTTCCAGACCTGTTCGATAATAAATATCTGTCATTCATGCCATCCAGTTGTGGCACCTTGAAATAGCAGGCCTAGAAAACGAATACATACACCAACAATACTCTCCTTCATTTTCCTTATATGCGAAACATTACAGTGAATTCCTGTTGCCTTCTTCTAAGAGAAACTTAACCGATACTCCAAATAAACCATGGTGAAGATTGATTCTGATTTGAAATAAAGTCTCCAACTGTTCGTATAAGGATTGTGGCTCCTATCAAATAATGAAAGCGAAATTGAATTTGGAAAGCAAAGGAGCTCACAGTTAACATAAAGACACTATATCACAGAGACCAAGGAGATTCACTTAGACCAAAGAGGAGAGGACTACAGAACTGTCTTTCTTGGGCATGTGTGAAGGATGAGAAAAATGATTTGCTGTAAAGAAGCATTATTTCTCTATTTCTAGCACAAATGGCAGAAGACAAAGAAACCCTTAAAGAACTGTATGCTTCAAAAAGGCATGCTAAAGTCCTAAAGCTTGCTACCTGTAAAAGTGACCTTATTTGGCAATAGGGTCTTTGAAAATGAAGTGAAGTTAAGATGTCTTTTGGGTGGACTCTAATCCAATTTGGGGTTTCCCTGGTGGTTCAGCAGTAAAGAATCCGCCTACCAGTGTAGGAGATGTGGTTTCAGTCCCTGGTCTGGGAGGATCCCCTGGAGGAGGAAAGGGCAACCCACCTCAGTATTCTTGCCTGTGAAATCCTATGGACAGAAGAAGCCCGGTGGTCTACAGTCCATGGGTTCGCAAAAGAGTTGGGCATGACATAGTGACCAAACAACAATCCAATTTGACTGATGTTAATTTTTTTTCTTTTTAAAAAAAATTATTTATTTATTTTAATTGGAGGCTAATTACAATATTGTAGTGGGTTTTGCCATACATTGACATGAATAGGCCATGGGTGTACATGTGTTCCCCATCCTGAACCCCCCTCCCACCTCCCTCCCCATCCCATCCCTCTGGGTCATCCCAGTGCACCAGCCCCGAGCACCCTGTCTCATGCATCGAACCTGGACTGGCGATCTGATTCACATGTGGTAATATACATGTTTCAATGCTATTCTCTCAGATCATCCCACCCTCGTTTTCTCCCAGAGAGTCCAAAAGTCTGTTCTTTACACCTGTGTCTCTTTTGCTGTCTCGCATATAGGGTCATCGTTACCATCTTTCTAAATTCCATATATATGTGTTAATATGATTTTCTTATAAGAGGGAGATGCTGTGTGAAGATACAGACACCCAGGGAGAAGGCCACGTGAAGAAAGAGGCAGAGATGGGACTGATTCAGCTACAAGCTGAGGAATACCTGGGGCTCCTGAAGCCTGGAGGAGGAAGGAAAGAGCCTCCCCTGGAGGACCTGAATGGAGCAAGGCCCTGCCAGCACCTTGATTTTTAATTTCTAGCCTTTAGGAGCGTGAGGCGACAAATTTCTATTGCTTTAAGTAACTCAGTTTGTGGTACTTTGTTATGGCAGCACTAGGAAACCTGTAGTGTTCTGATCTTAAAATCCTACCCTAGGTCACAGAACAGGATTATTTGGGGTGATTTGACAGAAACTTGTAGACTCTGCCACAAAGTAGAGTTAGAAGATATTCACATTAGCCAAGTCTCTTATGGTCATCAGAAAGTGATACTAATTACTTAAAAAAAAAAGTCTAGATAGAACATATATAAAAATAAATGACTTTTTAATCTCTTCAGGCTTTGTTAACATGTTATGTTCAGTTAATTAATGTTAAAATAAGCAATATTCTATGATCATAGTTGAGCACTGGCTTAATTCAAGCCAGGAGGATTGGTTATTTGCTGTCTTCTGTTAAATTTTCAATAAAGGTTCTGCTTTAGAGTGGAGTAAACAGGGCACGTGAAAAAATTCAAGGAAGGCTAGGCCATCCTAAGCAGCACCTTCAAAAGTGGCTGAGAGCAAACTTCCTTTTATACTGTGTCATGAAACTCTGCTCTTAGAAGAAAAGAGTTTGCCATCATAGTTGATGGAGAACTCCTCCTTCACTTTCCAGTAAAGATCCTCGCGACTCTTATCTTTTGATTGTTCCCAAACAAGGATTTTTTTGGCTTAAAAATAGTTCTTCTGCAAGGATAGAAAAGAAATTTATTTTTCAGGACTATGTTAAAAGGAGCACACTGAACTCTATAGGGGGAGAAAAAGATAAATCTATTGAAGGCATGCCATGTGTTAAATTTACTGCCGATGTTCCAAGAAAATCTTCCTTAATATTTTTAGACTGAAATTAATGTATTTGCAGACAATTTTAGAATATAAAGAAGTCTAAACTGAACATCTGTTTTATTGTCTTGGTCCTAGAGTCAACCTTCTGGCTTAAAATTTTAGAAAGCAGAATTGGGGGAATAAATACATAATTTTGGCTTATCAAAATAATTTACCCATGTACTTGGGGAATAAAAATGATTTTTCATTTCTTTGTTTTGACAGAAGATTAACTTTAGAGGTACTGGCTGTATTAAGCATTGTATGACAATGTCTTTCAATGTCCATTAAATAATGCTTAGTACAGTAAATGTTAAATTACCATGTTATATCTCCATAAATACATGTGATGTCCATATGAATGCCAAATGAATTCAATATGGTCATTTCTATTACAATAAGTGCCAAATGAATTCAGAATGATGAGGCACTTAAAATGTCATACACTTCCAAGTAGTCCCATGATGAATTCATTACTGCCACGTGATACCCGTTCTTGTCAGCCTTTCCATTTTAAATAGTATTTTCAGCAGTTTGCAATAAAATTCCATTTGAGGAATTGATTCTCATTGGAAATACGGAAGAGGGACTCTATAAATCTGGAAAAGTAGTGCCAAAATAACTTCTGGTACATTTCAAAAGTTCACACACCCACCAACCCACAAATTCAATATTCAAATGAAACATATATAGACTAGTTATGATTTTTGATATTTTATATCTAAAGAAAATTTTTATTTGATGTTTCCTCCTTGAACAGTGGGTTCTTTCATAATATATCCCTATAAAAATTTACCTAGGTTTGTATCATTCTTATTATAAGATATATTATGAAAGAACCCACTGTTCAAGGAGGAAACATCAAATAAAAATTTTCTTTAGACATACCCGGGAGAAGGAAATGGCAACCCACTCCAGTATTCTTGCCTGGGAAATCCCATGGACAGAAGAGCTTGACGGGCTACAGTCCATGGGGTCGCAAAGAGTCGGACACGACTGAGTGACTAAACAACAACAACAATAAGACACCATAAGATAACTACCTTAGTCAAGACACAAGCATAGATTTAATATTGCGAAGTCATAGCAACAACCTAAATGTCCTTTGACAGATGAATGGATAAAGATACGGTACATATATATATACAATAGAATATTGCTCAGCCATATAAAAGAATAAAATAATGCCATTCACAGCAACATAGAAGAACACGAAGGTTATCATACTAAGTGAAGTCAGAAAGAGAAAGACAAATACCATATGATCACTTATATGCGGGATCTAAACCATGACACAAATGAACTTATTTAGGAAACAGACTCACAGACATAGAAGGCAAACTTATGTTTACCTAAGGGGAAAGGGGGTAAGTGTTTGGGATTCAGTTCAGTTCAGTTCAGTCGCTCAGTCGTATCCGACTCTCCGTGACCCCGTGAATCACAGCACGCCAGGCCTCCCTGTCCATCACCAACTCCCGGACTTCACTCAAACTCATGTCCACAGAGTCGGTGATGCCATCCAGCCATCTCATTCTCTGTCGTCCCAGTCTCCTCCCGCCCCCAACCTTTCCCAGCATCAGAGTCTTTTCCAGTGAGTCAACTCGTCGCATGAGGTAGCCAAAGTATTGCAGTTTCAGCTTTAGCATCAGTCCTTCCAATGAACACCCAGGACTGATCTCCTTTAGAATGGACTGGTTGGATCTCCTTGCAGTACAAGGGACTCTCAAGAGTCTTCTCCAACACCACAGTTCAAAAGCATCAATTCTTCGGCGATCAGCTTTCTTCACAGTCCAACTCTCACATCCATACATGACCACGGGAAAAACCATAGCCTTGACTAGACGGACCTTGGTTGGCAAAGTAATGTCTCTGCTTTTTAATATACTATCAAGGTTGGTCATAACTTTCCTTCCAAGGTGTAACCGTCTTTTAATTTCCTGGCTGCAATCAGCATCTGCAGTGATTTTGGAGCCCAAAAAAATATTAGCAGATACTAACTACAATATATAAAACATAAACAACAAGCCTACTGTATAGCACAGAGATCTATATTCAAGATACTATAACAAACCAGGATGGAAAAGAGTATGTATCCATGTATATATAACTGAATCACTTTTCTGCACACCAGAAACTAACACAATATTGTAAATCAACTATACTTGGATCTAAAAGAAAGACACCAGCAAGGATAATATCTGATTTCATGGACCAATACTTCCTTTATTTCCAAAAATACCAACTCTGCTAGTATCCTTGAGAGCCATATAAAAGATCAGTAGAGTGCGCAGACACAGATGGCAGGAGGAAAAGAGAGCTGGAGAAAAACAAGATGCACACTGGCAGACGTGACATCCGCATTCAGTTCAGTGCAGTCGATCAGTCGTGTCCGACTCTTTGCGGCCCCATGAACCACAGCACACCAGGCCTCCCTGTCCATCACCAACTCCCGGAGTTCACTCAAACTCATGTCCATTGAGTTGGTGATGCCAGCCACATAGGTAGTAGTAATACCCGCCAACTCTCTAGATCCTATGTGGGTGCTTCTTAGCCACTCAGTCGTGTCCAACTCTTCGTGACCCCATGGACTGCAGCCCGCCAGTCTCCTCTCTCCATGGGGCTCTCCAGGCAAGAATACTGGAGTGGGTTGCCATTTCCTTCTCCTCCTATATGGGTAAATATCAAGTTAAAATTCTGTTCTGGTATTGCTGATATCAGCCAGCTACCACTGATAGCAATAAAAATGAGGAACATGACAAGAGACAGCTGTGAGCTTTCTTAGAACAATTCATATATTTTAAAGTATGTGCTGTGTTATGCTTAGTTGCTCAGTCATGTCTGACTCTTTGTGACCCTATGGATATACTTGTAAAGACTTTGGCCTAATCTTATTAGCAATAATTCAATTGTGTTTAATCTGCTATAATATCCTTTGTAATAAATATACATATGTATACATATTTACAAAGTCTAAATGTAGATTCTGCTTAAAACACTTTGAACTTCACTCTAGTGATTCTATATACAAATCATTTTTACTCAGTGAATTTCTAGAAATATGTATTTTATATTACTGAAATATAAATCAGATACATTGATTGGAGATTTTATTTTGTTACTGAACCAAGATTGATTAGTTTTATGTGTGGGAATACAACAATTTTAGTCATATATATATATATATATATCAGTAAGAAGCCTGAAGAGGTTTTTTGTTGTTATCGTTCTTTTATCTTTACAGAAATTGCCAGTCAATGGTACAGAAAGTCTTGCTTAGTACATCCTAAAGGAAATCAGTACTGAATGTTCATTGGAAGGACTGATGCTAAAGCTGAAACTCCAATACTTTGGCCACCTGATGTGAAGAGCTGACTCATTTGAAAAGACCCCTGATGCTGAGAAAGATTGAAGGTAGGAGGAAAAGGGGATGAGATGGCTGGATGGCATCACCAACTCAATGGACATGAGTTTGAGTAAACTCTGGGAATTGGTGATGGACAGGGAGGCCTGGCGCGCTGCAGTCCATGGGGTCTCAAAGAGCTGGACATGACTGAGCAACTGAATTGAACTGAGACCTTATGGCCCAAAAAACCAAAAATATTTGCTATCTTGCCCTTCTCAGAAAAATATTTGCTATCCCCGATGTATGTTAAGTTCCAAATAAGGAATGTCTTTGAATCACTTTCTTTCCCCTGATTAATCTATTTTCTCCTCATGGATAACAAAAACAAAATATAATTATTGATTTTATTTTATTTTTTTCACTACTAAAAAGCTCACAGAAAATTAAAGCAATTTTAAAAGTCCCAATTATTAAGTTACCGGTGTTATATATTCTGTTCAAGATGATACTGCTGACTTAATATTTGCCCCTCTGTATTTTCAAAATTTCTCTCTTGTGAAGATGTATTTTTAAGTACTTCATTGAGTGTGGTTTGTATGAACTGCACACAATACTTGGTGAAATGAAGTAGGGAATGGATAGATAGTTACAGACGTAAAGACAGATAAACAGAGAGGGCTATAAATCCATCCATCTGTAACTCAGGAATCACTTAAAAACAAACAGGTCCACAGGGGCATACAACAAAATAGGTAAAGTTTCATAACGGGACAGGACTGGGCAGATGCCCTGGACTTCTCCACAGCGGTATTACTGACACTGCGGGCCGGACCGTTGTTTGAGGAAGGACGGGCTCGGCCTGCGCGGTGTAGGGTGTCAGCAGCGCACCTGGCTGCAGCCCACTAGGTGCCGGAAGTGTACTCCCCCTCCACGCGAAAACAAGAATTATCTCCAGACACAGCCAAATGTCCCCTGGAAGAGAGTCCTCCCTGCCTGCCCCAGTCCAGAGAAAGCCGCTCTCTTGTGGTTTATCACCTGATACACCTTTGTGTCCGTTAATTCTGCTCTGTTCCGAGATGGGCAATCTCATAGAGTCTGCTATAGCTCACTGAGGACCCAAAGTATAGGTGAAGGTATCGGGCAGCAGTCCTCCTCCTGTCAGATTAGGCCATGCCTCTGAGAGTCATCCAGCAGAAATCTAGGACTGGAGAATGTAATGAAACCAAATCCCATAAATAGGACTCTGAATCAGGGTCCTTCCAGTCTGTTCATTGTGCTGTACAAAGAGAGGTGAGCTTTGCCGTATATTTCTCGGCCCTGGTAAATGTTTCTCCTGATCTCTAATGACAGTAATGAATTAAATAATGGCTAAGTAATGAATTGGGTTATTTCCTAAGTCTAGAGATCAAGAGAAATTAAATACTCAATCTCATGGGGTCTGAGTTGATAAAGGGCTATTTAAGTGCCTCCACAGCAGTGGAAGGAAGACCTGAATAAGATGCAGACTGACAATGCTGCCTGCACCCTCGTTCTCAGCAAACTGTGGAATCAGCTGAAGCTGATCATTGCAGAGGATGGAAGAAAACGGGAGGTTACCTCAGTGATGTGAGAAGCAAAATCACTTGACAAAGGAAACTTGATTCATTATGAGCACATTTTGTCTTGTTTACACTAAGCATCAGATACTGAATTTAGAGACATCTGTGTAATTGATTGCAGCAGTCTAAACTGTGTCTCAGTTTGATATATTCTTAAGCGCAAGGGTAGACTTACATTTCTTTGTTCCCCATAGTGGTCTTGGACATAATAAGTGCTCAATAAATATTTGATCAACTTGATAGAAGTTGGTGGTTTTATCCATAAACACTGAGTCAAATATACATTATCTGATAATAGCCAAGTCCTCAGAGCCTCAAATAGAAGGAAGCAATTGCCTATTTCACCCAAAAACAATTTTCAGAGTCTTATGCTATCAATTACATATTCTTGTCATGAATTATTTTTCCATTTGAGTCATATAAACTATCAGTATTGGATACTTAGTCTTATACACTAAAAGACAAAGTCTTTCACAGACATTTCAATCATTTCAACAAAATTACATTTTAGGATATCTATCCTTCAAAGGGTACATTATGAAAACTGATCTGTTGTATTCTATCTGTTCTATGCTACTTCTACTCATGACACTAAAGTAATTGCCACTAAAAGCAATATATGTATATACATATATATATATATATATATATATAACATATATATATAAACACAACCGAAAGAAGAAATCATGTCTGTATTTCTCTTCTATGCATGATAAAGGAGTCTGCAACAAAGACAGTTAGACTGGAAGATCGGTAAGTGAGAAATGACAATTCTAAATGCTAAACTATCAAGTCAAATGTATAATTAAACATATATAATTCAAAAGTGTAATTAGTCATGCATCCTAAGATTTTTTGGACACATATTGATAGTGTTAGATCAGAGTTATTATCTTAAAATGAGACTCAATTAGCTCATAACTTTTGTATGCATACAAATAATTGAGCTATTTCAGGGAGGCAATCAAGAATACTGTATAGAGTTAAACAGAACTGAGAGCAAATCAAGGGATCACCACTCTGCAGCTCAATGACCTTGGGCATCTGTAATCAGAGGCAATGCAACATCATCAGAAGAGACTGTATCTACTTGAAAACCTGAGTCTTAAACCAGATACCGTACCTTGCAACTCTCTGACCTTGGGCAAGTCACATATTTTCTTTGAGCTTCAGTTTTACATCTTTACAATGAAGTTATTCTTTGTCTACTTGGGTATCTTCTTTGTTTTATTGACGTTATTATTCCAGGCAAGTGCATATACATCATGGTTTATATCAACCAAATCAGTGTGACCGTCAAAAAATGAGAAAATTGCTGATTGGGCATGCAAATCTGAAATGTTTCACAACCTAAATGACATAACCACTAAGAAAGCCATTCCTGACCCCTCTAAGTTAGGTCCTCTGGCATGTATTATAGCCTGTATTTCTACTATAAAATCACTTATCACAGGGTATTCTAAATGCCTGTGTCAAAGGAAAAATTATTAAAAATTGAATTTCTTATATTAGCATAGTGAAATGAAAGTCACTCAGCCATGTCCGACTCTTTGTGACCCCACAGACTATGCAGTCCATGAAACTCTCCAGGTCAGAATACTGGAGTGGGTAGCCTTTCCCTTCTCCAGGGGATCTTCCCAACCCAGGAATTGAACCCAGATCTCCCACAGTGGAGGCGGATTCTTAACCAGCTGAACCACAAGAGAAGCCCAAGAATACTGGAGTGGGTAGCCTATCCCTCGAACTGGGGTTTCCAGAATTGCAGGCAGATTCTTTACCAACTGAGCTATGAGGGAAGCCCCTATATCAGCATAAGAATAGATTTAAAAGCCAAGGTGGGGGGGGGGAACAGTACAGTAATAGACCACACATATGTGATTCTTCAGTTTATGATAAAGATTTCACTGTAGTTCAGTGAAGGAAAAGGATGGCCTTCTTAATGAATGATTTTAGAGGAACTAGAGAAAAAAATAAATCTTGATCCCTACCTCACATACATAAAGTTAATTTGAGATAAAAATTAATCATGAAGGCTAAAGAAATCAAGACTTTAGAAGACATAGTCGAGAATGTTCATAACCTTAGGGCATGCAAAATTTTCTTAACTATGACACAAAAAGTAGCAAGAGAAATAAATTAATATTCTTCATTAAAATATAGAACATTCACCAAAAGACACCAATAAGAACGACAAAGACAAGTCATAGACTAAGGGAAGCTCACAATACATATGACAAAGACTTAAATTCATAACATAAAAGAACTCCTTAAATTACTATCAAGGGAAGTCCCTTTTAAATGAAACTGGACAGCACCAGTTTGGATATAAGCAGTTGAGACTGGAACTCAGTGAAGGAGCTGGAACAGAAAATAGACTCACATCATATAAGACACAGCATACTGAGTGGAAAATTACAGGAAGGAAGCATGGGAAGAGAGGTGGGAAAAAAACAATGGTGAGATGTGAAAAAAGGAGAACTGGGTTTATTCAGGCAAAGAAAATGAGTCTGGTGCCTGAAGGACATTTAAGAATAATCAGGTTTAATTTTATATGGGGAATCAATATAATCTCTGAATACAACTTTCTAGAATTCAATAAAGTATGTTACCCATACAGGGCTTTATGTACAATTTTTCTAAAGTAAAAATGGGAGGCTATCTGCTATGTGTGGCTTGTAGAATATGAAATGATAATGAGGCTAAACAGAAGCATGATCTTGGAGCTAGAGGTGTCTACTAGTGTGTGAGCTCCATCAGTTCAGTTCAGTTCAGTTGCTCAGTCGTGTCTGACTCTTTGCGACCCCATGAACTGCAGCACGCCAGGCCTCCCTGTCCATCACCAAATCCCAGAGTCCACCCAAACCCATGTCCATCGAGTCGGTGATGCCATCCAACCATCTCACCCTCTGTAGTCCCCTTCTCCTCCTGCCCTCAATCTTTCCCAGCATCAGGGTCTTTCCAATGAGTCAGCTCTTCACATCAGGTGGCCAAAGTATTGGAGTTTCAGCGTCAACATCAGTCCTTCCAATGAACACCTAGGACTGATCTCCTTTAGGATGGACTTGTTGGATCTCCTTGCAGTCCAAGGGACTCTCAAGAGTCTTCTCCAACACCACAGTTCAAAAGCATCAAATCTTTGGCACTCAGCTTTCTTTATAGTCCAACTCTCACATCCATACATGACCACTGGAAAAACCAGAGCTTTGTTTAGATGGACCTTTGTTGGCAAATTATGTCTTTGCTTTTTAATATGTTGTCTAGGTTGGTCATAACTTCCCTTCCAAGGAGTAAGTATCTTTTAATTTCATGGCTGCAATCACCATCTGCAGTAATTTTGGAGCCCAGAAAAATAAAGTCAGCCACTGTTTCCACTGTTTCCCCATCTGTTTGCTATGAAGTGATGGGACTCCAAGGAATGTCTTAAATTTCTTAGTTATCACAGAGCATTCACAAGGCATGGAATGGAGGTTTGAACCAATATTATTTACATTTGATAGGATGTCAGAGCACAGGTGCTTGGTTCCTTTCCATGAAGCTCCTTGAGAGCAAGGTATATAATAAAAGTGAAAGTGAAGTCGCTCAGTCATGTCCGACTTCTTGCGACCACATGGACTGTAGCCCACCAGGCTCCTCCATGCACGGGATTTCCCAGGCAAGAATACTGGAGTGGATTGCCATTTCCTTCTCCAGGGGATCTTCCTAACCCAGGGGTTGAACCTGGGTATCCTGCATTGCAGGCAGACGCTTTACCGTCTGGGCCACCAGGGAAGCCCTTAGGTATATAATAGGAGCTCAAAAATATTGCATGGAAAATGAATGAATGAATGAGTGACTGAACGTGTTCAGGAATGAAGTTTAGGCATTTTGTTCACCTTGATCAGTTTGCAGAGTTTCAATCACTTTTTTACCTCTTACTTTGCTGTGTCTTTCCATTTGTCCATTTCTCTATCGTTTACCAGAAGCTCTCAATCATATGCCTGGTGCATTGTCCATCTACAAAGCAACATTTCAGCCCAAATGTGCATCTTCTCCATTTGGGAGATGAGTTGTACTATAGCATACAGCAATTCAAATGCATTTGCAAAATAATTATTCCTCTTTCATACACGAGGCCTGTTATCTGAATAAATGTTTCCCTAATAAAGCTTGCAGCTGGGTTGAGTTTGAGAAATACAACAATTAGGAGTCATGGGACAGGAGCTCAGAAAAGGGTTCCCTTTTAACACCAGCATTTGCTTCCTACATCCCTGATTAGGGGGAACGGGGCCTGTATGTGACTGCCAACACAGTGCTGATTGCTAATCAAGTGGCCATGGTATGTGGGAGCAAAAGAAAATTAGAAAACAAATGTAGACGCTGATTAGTTTTCCACAAACATCTTGAAAGATGTGTGAAGCGGGAGCCAGCTAAGGTGAGACAAGTAAGAAGAATCCAGCCAAACACACCTTAGTCAAACCTGGAATTAAAAAAGAAACTATGGACCAGGGGACTGCAAAATCCAGATGAACCCAGGGAGTAAAATGTTGATAATATTAACAATCACAGTTACAACTGTTAAAGTTTGTACCCAGCTTTACCCCCGAGCCAGTAAAATGATGCTCACTAACTCATGCTCAAAATTCTCCAAGCCAGGCTTCAGCAGTATATAAACCGTGAATTCCCAGATGTTCAAGCAGGTTTTAGAAAAGGCAGAGGCACCAGAGATCAAATTGCCAACATCCGCTGGATCATGGAGAAAGCAAGAGAGTTTCAGAAAAACATCTATTTCTGCTTCATTGACTATGCCAAAGCCTTTGACTGTGTCGATCACAATAAACTGTGGAACATTCTGAAAGAGATGGGAATCCCAGACCACCTGACCTGCCTCTTGAGAAACCTGCATGCAGGTCAGGAAGCAACTGTTAGAACTGGACATGGAACAACAGACTGGTTCCAAATAGGAAAAGGTGTACGTCAAGGTCGTATATTGTCACCTTGCTTATTTAACTTATATGCAGAGTACATCATGAGGAACGCTGGGCTGGAAGAAGCACAAGCTGGAATCAAGATTGCTGGGAGAAATATCAATAACCTCAGATATGCAGATGACACTACCCTTATGGCAGAAAGTGAAGAGGAACTCAAAAGCCTCTTGATGAAAGTGAAAGAGGAGAGTGAAAAGGTTGGCTTGAAGCTCAACATTCAGAAAACAAAGATCATGGCATCTGGTCCCATCACTTCATGGGAAATAGATGGAAAAACAGTGGAAACAGTGTCAGACTTTGTTTTTTTGGGCTCCAAAATCACTGCAGATGCTGATTGCAGCCATGAAATTAAAAGACGCTTGCTCCTTGGAAGGAAAGTTATGACCAACCTTGATAGTATATTAAAAAGCAGAGACATTACTTTGCCAACCAAGGTCCGTCTAGTCAAGGCAATGGTTTTTCCCGTGGTCATGTATGGATGTGAGAGTTGGACTGTGAAGAAGGCTGACCGCCGAAGAATCGATGCTTTTGAACTGTGGTGTTGGAGAAGACTCTTGAGAGTCCCTTGTACTGCAAGGAGATCCAACCAGTCCATTCTAGAGGAGATCAATCCTGGATGTTCATTGGAGGGACTGATGCTAAAGCTGAAACTGCAATACTTTGGCCACCTCATGAGACGAGTTGACTCACTGGAAAAGACTCTGATGCTGGGAAAGGTTGGGGGCGGGAGGAGAAGGGGACGACGGAGAATGAGATGGCTGGATGGCATCACCGATTCTGTGGACATGAGTTTGAGTGAACTCCGGGAGTTGGTGATGGACAGGGAGGCCTGGCGTGCTGTGATTCATGGGGTCGCGGAGAGTCGGACACGACTGAGCGACTGAACTGAACTGAACTGAACTGAACTCATTCTAGTCTTATAATTACCCCATGAGTTCATTGTTAATTTGAGCATCTCTACTTTACAGGTCTAAAAACCAGATTCAGCAAAGGGACAATTTGCTCAAAGCAAAATATGTCAGTGACTGAATCAGGGTTTTTACTGAGGGCTTCATTTCCAGATTAGGTTTAGAATCTGACCCTATTGCTGTTTAATCGCTAAATTGTGTTCAACTATTTGAGACCACATGGACTTATAGCCCGCCAGGCTCCTCTATCCATGGGATTTCCAAGGCAAGAATACTGGAGTAGGTTGCTATTTCCTTCTCCAGGGGATCTTCCTGACCCAGGGATCAAACCCGGGTCCTCTGAATTGCAGGCAGACTCTTGACTGTCTGAGACACCAGGGAAGTCCTAACCTATAGTAGAATGGAATATACCCACACAAGCCAAGAGCTTATAAATTCAACAATAGCTAAAATAAAAAGAATTTGAGAAATGGGTTTAAAAAATTCAGAGATTTAGAGACCTGGGTCTAACCACTGCAGCTAGTGGAAACCAGGGGGAAGAAAGTGCTTCTTAAAAACACCCTTTCTGGAGGAAATCAGAAATAACCATGAGTGTGGAGGACAGTGACATTTAATTTCTACCCATTTATATGGTAGAAATTTCTACCCATTTATAGGTTAAAGTCCTCAACTCTGTACTTGAAAGTATATACTCATGGATCTCACCTGAATATTCATTTAGCTATGTGGGTGGTTCTGTGGTAAAGAATCCACCTGCCAATGCAGGAGACACAAGTTTGATCCCTGGGTTGGGAAGAGCCCTGGAGAAGGAAATGGCATCTCACTCCAGTATTCTTACCTGGAGAATCCTATAACAGGATTGGGGACCCTATGTTAATCCTTGTTAATCCTATGACAGGGGAGCCTGGCAGGCTACAGTCCATGGGGTCACAGAGTCAGACACAACTGAGAGACTAAACAACAACAACATGACCTTTAGGAGGCTGTTCATCTTTCTCTTTTGGTGGCACCCAGAGGCATCCTAGAGATGGCTTATCCCAGCTTATGAGAACCAACTATACATAATTTTCCAAATCCACATTCAGTGAGGTCATGTGGGTACCCAGTTTTGACTTGAGTCATGGTGGGAATATTTATACCAAGAAAATAGGCAAAAACTTCAAATTACATATTCTTTTTTCAGAGTGCCAGTTGTCAAATATATAGTAACACCTTGCTTGATATATTTTTAATGTTATTATTTTTTTCTGCACATTTTTATTTTTTACTTAAGTGCATTAAATTCAAAATGAAAGAACATCATTCCTGTAGAAAAGAATATGGTTTACCACATTGAAGGTACCCTTAAAGATAGGGGGACATAAATAGAAGGTACCCTTAAAGATAACTTCCAGTGGAAACAAAACAATGTTAGGACATTCTTAACTGGATAATGGTATTGCAAAATAATAATCTTGAGGTTTACTTCGTCTTCTGTAAAAAAGGATATTAGCAAGAGCAGAGAGGTATTAAATATATTCAGAAACCACGGTAGGATTTTCTACCTGAGGTAAGAGAATTGATAGAGGCAAATCGCTATGATGCATCTGATAGAGAACAGACAATCCATGGGGCTACTTAACATCTTGACCACCGCTTTCTAAAACCATTTTACCGAAGGGAAATCTGCCAGTGTCTTGCCCGATCCCACAGGCCCCATCCCATTTTACTGGGCTGCAGACAACTTCCAATGGGGAGTAAATACACTCAACTAAAGGGAATTGCTTTATCAATGTCCCTTTTCCTCTTTCCTCAGGTGGAATAATTCCAAGGCATATCTTCTATGCTATTGCCAGAATTTTTCTGTGGGATCTACTTTAGTTGCTGCTGCTAAGTCACTTCAGTCGTGTCTGACTCTGTGCGAACCCATAGACAGAAGCCCACCAGGCTCCCCCGTCCCTGGGATTCTCCAGGCAAGAACACTGGAGTGGGTTGCCATTTCCTTCTCCAATGTGTGAAAGTGAAAAGTGAAAGTGAAGTCACTTAGTCGTGTCTCACCCTTAGCGACCCCACGGACTGCAGCCTACCAGGCTCCTCCACCCATGGGATTTTCTAGGCAAGAGTACTGGAGTGGCTTGCCATTGCCTTCTCCCTACTTTAGTTACCTACCACTTAATAGGGTGGCTTAATATTCTACCCTACATGGACTCTTTCCTTTCTCCTGTGTCCTGTCCATTTCTGGAGCCCTCTGTCCCTACATAAGAAAGTACTGGCATTCACATCTTTGTCTCTTCTTGAGGACGCCAGTTAAGATACACACAGGCTCATGTCATCTCGGGGGTTCCCGCTGGATGAGGCTTTGGGCAGCCATGTCCTCACAGAAGGCCAACACTGATGTGGGCCATCTGATGTTGACTTTGAGTCATCCACAGATTTTCCATACTTCACTCTGTAGAATGCTCAATATGGAAATTACCTCATTATCTCCTTTAAGGCTGGGGAAGACAATTGATATTTGAGAGGGCTAATCTAAAAGAAACATTGATCATTTAATCCTCTCAGTTCACTGAGTTCTATTCCCAAATCAAGTCTGATCACCAAGAAGCTTAGTTCTCTGTGGGAAAGCATTCACCTTATCATGATTCCTTTTCATGACTTTACTGAGGTAAGATATACAAAGCAACCAGGCAAAGAATATTTTTACACCTCTGGCAAAGCAGTTGTTGGAAAAAGCCATTCTTTGTGTACTCATAGTCCTTTTCAGTAAAAGCTCTTAAAATATATTCCTACCAAAAATAAATGATGAGAGGAAAACTTTTCTCATTAATTGGCATGCTTCTTGAAAAAAAAATCAAGCAATGAAAACTATTTAAGCCAACACATTCCATTTTTTCCATGGTTATGTGGAAACTCAAAGCAAATTTGGTACTAAATTTTAGCAATTATATCCCATTATTGTTCTTCCATATTATAGTTTTTTTTTTTTTTTAAAAACATTTACCTTTATTGTAATTGTACTGTAATAAACTACTTAAAAACCAAAATCTTTACAAATAATGCTAGGGGATATGAAAATGAATAAACAACATTAAACCCATAAGCCATCAAAATGCTGTCTTTGCTACAATATAGCTTTAGAAAGGAACAAGTATATGTTATTAAGCTTTCACTCAAGATCAACTGCATTTGGTTGACAGCAAAAACAAAGTTCCTGCACATTTACAGATAGCACATAAAGGATCAACAGGTAACTTCCATGATAACAGACTTGCAAAGATATACAAATTTATTCCATCACAAATTATGTATCTCTACCATGCGACGAGTTGACTCACTGGAAAAAACTCTGATGCTGGGAAAGATTGGGGGCAGGAGGAGAAGGGGACAACCGAGAATGAGATGGCTGGATGGCATCACCGACTCTGTGGACATGAGTTTGAATGAACTCCGGGAGTTGGTGATGGACAGGGAGGCCTGGCGTGCTGTGATTCATGGGGTCGCGGAGAGTCGGACACAATTGAGCGACTGAACTGAACTGAACTGAACTATGTGTCAGGTACCATATTAGGGTTAGCAATAGCTCTCTGAGAAAAGAGATGCCAAACCTTTTCTCATGGAATTTGTAATTCAGCTAGATTTTGTGTGTGGTGTGTGTGTGAAAATAGCCTCAATTAAAGACTGCCTAACCTGCCCACCAGTGAAAAGTAAAACAGCAACCAAGGGAAAGTAGGAAAGAGCTTTGGAAATATGATTGTGAATATTTATGTAAATGGGTCTTGATATCTCTGAGGCTAGAACACTGCATGAGTCATGGCTTGCATTATAGCTGCTCCAGAAAAAAACAAAACAAAACAAAACTGGGAAGCAATATAATGAGTGTGGCCACCCTATCAGCAGGGAACAGGCATTTATGGGTTTAGTTTAATAGCCGTTATTATTTTTATTTTCTTAACAAAACAGAATCGAGAATTCTGCAGTTGCCATTGTTTAATGGTACATGAGGTCTGAACACCACCCCATGGCAACATTTTGGAGATGCTGTGTTAAAGCTATGGCATACAGACCCTGATGAAGGGGCATCACCAAGGGGTAAATCAATGGACCCCGTCCCCCCCTCCACACATCTATCCTTGCCCTCAATCCACACCATTATGACCCCTTGTGTGGATAATACCCATAAGTAGAACTGATTATATCTAGTCTCAGAGTGCAAGTCCAAATTGATTTGTTCACAGACTTTTGTTCTTAGGACAGGAACTTCTTCATAGGAACTTTATGGCCTATAGATGTGGTTCTCAAAGAAAGGTCCTGGAACAGCAGCCTCACTAATGTGTGTAAATTACTGGACCTCATTTCCAATCTTATGAGTCAAAAACTCTGAAGGTGGGACTTAATGTTTTGATGAACCATTCAGGTGATATTGATGTACAATCAAATTTTAGAACTACTGGCCTGAGAACCAGAGTTTTCTGAATTATTTTTCCCATTTAAGCCCTTTTAAGTTTCTGCTTTAACCACACAGTGCTAGGAAAACACGTTGGGGAGCAGCATTTATCCCAACAGCAAAGAGGTCTTGAGACCAAAGGAACTTCACATGAATAGTTGTGAGCTATTTTATCACACAACGGAAAACAGGCCTCCAGAGTCATTTGATTTCAGCCATCCTAAAGGTTCACACAACCCCCTCATTCAAAAGTGCTTCATAAAAAAGACAGGAGAAAAAAAAGTTGATCATACAACACATGAATATGACAATTAAATTTAAATGCTAACTCTTGTCTTCCTTTATGCTTCTACTGAGTTATGGTTCCCACATATTTAATTAGTATGATCCATTGTGTGGACCCAGTATGTTAATTGCTAATAGCTCAGCCCACCATTTCAGCCTACCAGATTATTTTTGATCCCTGATCTATTATCAAAAGTGTCAGGACTTCCTAGAGGTACAGTAGATAGGAAACGGCCTGCAAGTGCAGGAGACATGGGTTTGATCCACATGCTTCAGGTCAAGGAAGCCTGTGCTCCGCAACTTCTTTAGTCTCCTAGAGAACTTCCATGCTCTCGAGCCCGTGAGCCACAACTTCTGAGCCTGTGCACCTCAACTACCGAAGCCTGCATGCTCTAGGGCCCAGGAACCACAACGACGGAGCCTGCACTCTGCAGCTACTGAAGCCCGGGTGCCTAGAGCCTGTGCTCTGCAACGAGAAGCCACTGCAGTGGGAAGCCCACACACCTCGACTAGAGAGCAGCCCCCACTGGCTGCAACTACAGAAAGCCCGAGTGCAGCAATGAAGACCCAGCACAACCAAGAATAAATAAATAAATTTATTTATTGATCAGCATTTATCACTTGACCAGCATTTGGATGATAATCTCCCCCCTGCCGGTAAGTACTGTTTTGGGAAGCTCCATCCCAAGTGTTAATTCTTTAAAAACTGTGTCATCCTCTATCTTAATTGAGAAGTTCATTAGAAAAAGTTATGATTTTCCCTTATAGAAGTGAAATGAAGTGAAAGTCGCTCAGTTGTGTCTGACTTCTTGTGACCCCATGGACGATACAGTCCAGGCAATTCTCCAGGCCAGAACAATGAGGTGTATAGCCATTCCCTTTTCCAGGAGATCGTCCCAACTCAAGGATCAAACCCAGGTCTCCTGCATTGCAGGCAGATTATTTACCAGCTGAGCCACCAGGAATGCCCTATAGGTTAGCTTGAAATAGCTAAACACACTTTACTCTTGAAAAATACTTTCTTTATTTCTTTAGAAATTATCAGAGAAGGCAATGGCAACCCACTCCAGTGTTCTTGCTTGGAAAAATCCCATGGACGGAGGAGCCTGGTAGGCTGCAGTCCATGGGGTCACAAAGAGTCGGACACAACTGAGCGACTTCACTTTCATGCATTGGAGAAGGAAATGGCAACCCACTCCAGTGTTCTTGCCTGGAGAATCCCAGGGACGGGGGAGCCTGGTGGGCTGCCATCTATGGGGTCGCACAGAGTCGGACACGACTCAAGAGACTTAGCAGCAGCACCAGCAGCATGAAATCTATCAGGGGGCTCAATCATGGCCCCTTTTTATTCTGTAGGTGTTTTCTGAGCATCCACTCATGGCCAGGCTCTGCGCTAGATACAGAGTAGGTGGAAAAGGGCACCACCCCATGGCTGTCTTAATTTCCACATCAAAGAAACCCTGGAGGTCCATTTCTTGCTTCCCCACTGCTTACAGACTACCATACTTCTGTTTATGCTCAAAGTATCAAGGGTAGAATGGCTGAACTATTTTGCTAAGCCTTGTACAGGTTCAAATCTTTTCCAGAGCACATGTGTGTGTTTAGCACTGGAAAAGAGAATTCTCTATATTTACTAGTAGATGTAATCTTTTTTTTTCCCCTGTTTATTAGCAGACATGATTGCAAAATAAAAATTGATGTTATTTTCTAGTTGCCTTCAATTACATAATGAGAAAACGCTACAAGGGGTAGTCAGATAACTGAGATTAGCTACACCTTTTAGCTAAGGAGGTGAGTGCAACCTAAGTATAAGTGAGGTTGAAAGCCAGTTTCTTGAGCCGAGTCACATGTACAATTACCTAATCATAACAATCTCTTTAGGATTATCCCCCAGATTATGAGAGAAGAAGGTGCCTTTTTGTTTGGAATTAGCTTCTGTGGCCCATTCACCTTCTTCAGAATGGAAACTGAAATAGTTTTGTGAGTATCAGCAAAAGCTACTGTGTACCAGGTTATCCTGTGGAGAAATGATAAAGTGAAAGTGAAAGTTGATCAGTCATGTCCAATTCTTTGCGACCCCATGGACTGTACAGTCTATGGAATTCTCCAGGTCAGAATACTGGAGTGGGTAGCCATTCCCTTCTCCAGAGGATCTTCCCAACCCAGGGATCAACCCAGGTCTGCCGCATTGCAGGCAGATTCTTTACCAGCTGAGCCACAAGGGAAGCCCTGAAATGATAAAGCCAGAGGTCTAATAGTAGAGTCTGCAGGTAAAGGCAAGTTTGAAGCCTCGGAATTTTAACCTAACTTGGGAATAGGAGTGATTTATGTCTTCTTGGATAGGTCATCATTTCCCGAAAAGGAGATAGAAGGAGGAAGATGTTTAATTCTCACTGCCCTTCTTACCTAGGGTGAAATTGGACATTGGTTTATTTAGGCATTCTGCGATTCAAGGGGTCGCAAAGGGTGGGACACGACTGAGTGACTGAACTGAACTGAAAGCTTCACAGCATTAATTTTAAGTGCTCAGTTTAAAATGATATATTTAGGGGCATAATTGCTCAAAATCCTAAAAACATCTTAACATGTTTATTAAATGATAATTACAAACTTACTGCAAAGAGAGCTGATGGGGAACTCTTTGTTAGATTACAGCTCTAAACAGTTTTCTAATATTAATAAATTGTTTATAAAAAAGAATATATATAAACTGGACATGTGAAAAGGAAATATATCTCTTCGACATTCTTGTACAGACTAGAGTTCGTTCGTTCGTTCGTTCGGTCGCTCAGTCGTGTCCGACTCTTTGCGACCCCATGGACTGTAGCCTACCAGGCTTCTCCGTCCATTGGATTCTCCAGGCAAGAATACTGGAGTGGGTTACCGTTTCCTTCTCCAGACTAGAGTTACATCAAAGTAAAATGTAAAACACCCAAATGCGATCCGTATTTAACATACCAGTGTTTAATATAATGCACATAAAGTGCTTAGAAAAGTACCTGGTGCATTGTGAGTGACTGTTGAATGTTAGCTATTGATCTATTACAGTATTTAAAAGACATGGTGCCAGCCAGACACAAAAGAGAACACGCTGTATGATTCCATTTACATAAAGCACAAAACAGGCAAACTAATTCCCGCTACTGAAAGTCAGAAGAGTGCTACCCTTGTGAACAGTGACAGGGAGGGTGCAGGGGGCCTCTAGGGGCTGGTCAAGCTGTTCTCCAACTGGGTGCTAGTTACATGGGTGAGCGTTTGGTTTGTGAACTGAACACAAAAATTCATCAAGCTGTAGATTTGTGACTTCTACATTTTTCTATATGCAGGTGACAATTCAGTAAACAGTTAAAAACACAGAGTGTCAATCTGACTCAAATGATAACATATACCTTTTTTGAAGGTGATCTAATAATTTTAAAAGTACATATATGCTTCCCAAAATGGATAATGAATGCCACCCAAACAACTAGAAATCAGAAATCTGCAAGAAAGAAAGTGCCTTGAAAACACTGAACTTGATGCTCGCTGGACCGGTAGCATTCACATGGGAGTGATCTAGTAAGACAGTTCCTCCCACTCTAGTGTCAGAAACACAGAGCCCTGATCAATGCAGGAAGAGTGGACACACAATCAGAAGAGGATAAGTTGTTTCAGTTAATCTCATAAACACAGTGCTTATCCCAATGTCTAATCTTTTCAGTGATTTCTCATTAAATACCAGATATAGTAAAAAGTATAATCTCTCTATAAATCCTCCATTGCTTCAGGATTTAAAAACAATAAAGAAATTCAACCATTCCAATCTGTGATTTACTGATACTTGGGGGGTTTTCAGAAAACCTGTAAAACTCTCATCATGAATAATTCTTATTTATGTAGGAAGACAACATTAATTCTCAAGAGAAAAGCAAATAAAAACAACAGTGAAATAGTTCATGTTCCCCAAAAGATGGGAAAATATTGAATAAAGTTGATCGTATCCAGAGCTGATGAGGGTATGGGGAAAAGAACACTTTCACATGTTCTTGTTAGCAAATGGCATTTGGGAAGGCAACTTGGTAGTATCTGCCAAACTTTTAACTGGGTCTACCTTTAACCCAACCGTACCACTTCTAGAATTCAGTCCTACATTCAGTGGCTCTGTATGAAGATATGCCATTTTTGCAATGCTTGAATAAGAGTAAAAAAACCAGATGCAACCTGGAGGTCCATCAGTAGCATAGTGGTCAAATAAATGAATGTACAGTGATAAGAAATAATAAGCAGTCATCAAAAAGCCTTAGTAGACCCCCCCCCCATATACAGAGACTGGATAATATTATTGGGTGAAAAAAATGACAGACGAGTATGATCATACTAATGGTATGATTACATTTATTTAAAAGAAAACTAGTTGACCCTTGAACAATGCAGGTTTGAACTGTGTTCAAACTGTGTTCAAAATAGTTACCACCCAGCTCTCCCAAACTGCAGATTCATGAGAAAAATAAATGATTGATGTTTCTTTAAGCCACTGGGTTTATAGTGGTCGGAGAAGGCAATGGCACCCCACTCCAGTCCTCTTGCCTGGAAAAATCCCATGGACGGAGGAGCCTGGTAGGCTGCAGTCCGTGGGGTGGCTAAGAGTCAGACACGACTGAGTGACTTCACTTTCACTTTTCACTTTCATGCACTAGAGAAGGAAATGGCAGCCCACTCCAGTGTTCTTGCCTGGAGAATCCCAGGGACAGGGGAGCTTGGTGGGCTGCCGTCTATGGGGTCGCACAGAGTCGGACACGACTGAAGTGACTTAGCAGCAGCAGCAGCTATACAATTATAAGCGGACACTGAAACAAAAACAAATCAAAGTATAACCTCTTATCTTAGTCACTAATGGACAGCATAGTCACTAATCTTAGTCACTAATGTACAGCTCTTCACCAACATAGCTGAAGAGACCTCTGGTCTAGCTGGACTCTTCCTGTCCATGCCTCAGATTGTTCAGGGTGGTCGAGTAAATTGACTACAGAGACAAAGATGGAAAGCAGCAGAGTTAGAATTTCTACCATGCTTGTCAGCCTCCAAAGTCGGTGTGCCTAAAGAGCTAAGAGATTTTGCCCCCACCCTCTAGTGACCTAGTGCAGACTTCCAGAGACAGAATCAAGCCCAAAGCCACAGAAGAGCTTTATAACATAGGGGAGAAAGTGAAGACAGTATTTCTAAAGATGTTTTGGGGATTCAAAGTGCAGGAAGAAAATTTACCAAAGTTGGGAGGTAATAGGGAAGGACAAATCTGACTCTATGTTGGATCTGATTCTTTTAATTTAAACTCTGAATTCTATTGCTTTTGCTACAAGTTAATCTCTAAAGAGATGGTGTGTATAAATTTAAGTTATACATAATGGACCATATCTGGGAACCCTGTCTCCAATATAATGAACATTAAGCTAATATACCTTCATTCATAAGAAACCTCTGGACCAGGCTCACCTGTGAATGACTGCAGAAAGGAAGAAATAACATGTCCTTTCTGGAGTCTGACCAGAACCAGATTCTCACCTCCTCCCCTTCTAGTATGAAAGACGCCAGAGTTCCAACATAGAGAAGATGGTTCTTTAGGACACTCCATCTGCTAGCTTTCTATTCCTTGGGCCAACAATTCATCTCTCATTTTATTGAAATGTCATGCAATGAGCAGTACAAGCTTGGACTTGATAACAGAAAGGCTGAGAATGGGTCAGGGTGAGGCTTATTACCCAAGTCTGTGTCCTCAGTAAGGTCCTTTAAACTTTCAGGGAAGTAGGAACCAGGTGTGGAAATGTTTTAAAACTTTTAAAGGCTTTGTGTAGGGATTAGCAAACTACAATCTGCTGGCCAAATCTGCCTCAACAGCCTTTCTTTGTAAATAAAGTTTTATGGGCACATGGACACACTCATTCATTTATGTATTATCTTGTACTATAATAGCATAGAGTTGAACAGTCATACTGTAGACCATATGGCCTGAAGTCTAAAATATTTATTTATGTGACCGTTCACAGAAAGTTAGCAACCCCTGTCCTAGTGGAATTTATCCACTTATGCAAATAAAGCTTTAAATGCTAATTACAATGTCATTTTAATTTTTTTTTAACTGTTGTCTGGAATTATACCAACTCTCCTGCTGGTTATCCTTTGTCGATCAGAGGCTCTGGTTGGCAGATCTGTAAGTCTTTGTTGAATTTTTTAAAATGGGAAAACTCATTATTACCTAACAAAAGGACTTTGTAGACAGAATGTTCCAACAGATGGATTCCATGGAGAAAACAGAAAAAAATAAAAGTAAGACAAGCCCTTGGTGGCAGAAGGCTGAGAGACACTGAATCAGGAAGAGAGTATTACTGGAGCAACAGGTGGAGAGGAACGTAGGAGAGACACTGGTTTGTCTTAAGCAGAGGATATGAACTTTAGGTCTGTGGGCCAGCTCTGGCACTCTGACATCTTTTGTTTCCTTTAATACAGGGTCAATATTTAAATATAGTGTCTACATGCTGGAAGGCAGTTCAGGTTAGCTGTTCCAACACCCATTCCTAACTTCCTTCTCCCTGACTGCTTCTACCACAATGGCTGAGTAGGTAATACTCTCCCAGCTTCCTGTGTAGCTAGGGTGACCCCACAACCTGTTCCAGCTAATGAGATTTAAGCAGAAGTCTGATAGGAGTTTCCAGGGCAAGTGTTAGCTTTCCTGCTGAACGGCTGACACTGCCTTCCCCCGCTTCTTCCTTCCTTGCATAGACACTAAAAACTGATTTCCAGCGTTTCTGATAAATGGGTAGATTCAGTAACACTGAGTCTACACTCTTACCTGGCAGTTATTTTTAGGAACAGTGGCGCAACCCACCCCCCGCCCGCCACCTTTAAGCACTGGCTGTGGATTCTCTGGGGGGCCAGAATTGCTCTGGGGTATTGCTCCAACTTTCTCTCATGTCCCTCTTTGATAACTAGCTCAGGAGCTCCTGGGCATTGCTGAGAGCTGACAGGGGCAGCCACCCAGAGGGCCAGGCTCTCTGCTGATCCTGCCCTTCCTCTTCCCAAAGAGAGGAAACTTACAGCACGGTCCGCACTGCATGGTGAAGAAAGCTCAGATATCTTAAGATGGTTAAAAGATGAGAAATAGAGACTGCAAAAACCACCCACTTGAGTAATCAGAGTATTATTCTTACATGGTTCTAAAGTCTCATGGGAACTTTTTTTTAAAGGAAAAAGGGATGTCTATATATATATATATATATATTTTTTTTTTTCCAAGCATGTATCAATGAATGTCTCCAAAGTGCTTTAAAAACAAGAATTACCAGCTTTAATGAGGGGGTAATAACAGCCCTAAGAACATCTGAGACAGTTCGTCCTTAATAAAATTCTAAATGTTAGCTGGTTCCATTACTCAAAGCTTTCACTCGGCACACACGTTATTTATTATATCATTATGCATGCTGAGAAGCGCCAGCCACGGTGACTTAGAAGAGGTGGTGCTATTGTACAGGAAACCTCACATTCCATATTGATAACAGTAACTCACCCGCTTTCCTAGTGCTCTCGAGTTTATCTTAAAAGCTCTAAAAGTAGGTAGATGGTGGCTTTTCTTAAGGTGCTGGAATAACCTCAGGACCCGCCTGACACACAGGATGGGCTGTAATGGCTCCAACTAACAAAGTGAACATCACAAATGCCCAGCAGCTGAGAAAAAGTCAAACACAACAACCAGAGAAAATATTCTGTTCTGACTTTTTTATACTGAAACCGTCAGAGTACCAGATGGATCTTATCCTAAACTTGTTTGTTTGTTTGTTTTTTTAATAATTTTGACTTTTACCAGTTCAGAAGAGGGGGATTGGTGAGAAGCAACCACTTAAAAACTGAGTCCTTAATCCCTATTTTCTGTTTTGCTAAACTTGAGTTTCTCTAATTACATTATCATCTTCTTACAGAAAAACTGTATATAACTAGTTCTCTGGGAAATACCTCATTGAATGGGTTTTCCTCCATCAACTTTGGTTGAATATAAGAAACTGATTCATGATTCATTTGCCTATTAACAGTTCCTGGAAATTCTGAGAAGCCAGTTGCTAGATACATGCAAACCTGAATCCAAGGAACAGGATACACTGTTTTTGGAACCTAAATTTTGTTATCCCCTGATCATCTGCAGAGGGAAAGGGTGAGAAACTCCAGATCTACAATCTCCATCTCCAACCCAGGAATTTTCTTGTTATCTTTTACTACAACAAATAATCATTTCAAATGCAACTAATAAAGACTATTGCATATATCATAGAACAGGCAACAACAAAGCAGCAATGTGGAAGGAAAGAAAACAAACGTTTACCAAGCACCTGCCCTCTCCACGCCACAGGCTGTGTTCCACAGTTTCATATGATTTATCTTAATGAACTGTCACTGCGGGCCTGCTTTGTAGGTTTCCAAAACACGGAGTCTCAGGAAAGTAAAAGGACTCACTCCAGGTCAGAGGGTAGCAAGTGAAAGTGTGGCTTGTCTGATGCCCCGCTTGAACCTCTATGACCTCAAAGGACATTTGAGGGCAGGCCAGCACTCTAACCCTATGACACGACTAAGAGTTGGCCTCTGCCCGAAACCTTCCAGAGAGAGCGACTTCGCTCTTCAAACTGGAGCGGGAAACTTTCTTGCCTGGCTTTATTTGTTTATAAAACCTCAAGAACAAGAGCAACAATAACTATTCTCGTGTACTGAAGCCTTTCTTTAAGCCAAAATAGGGTTCCAAGTGCACTGCATACACCGGTCCTTACACTCACTTCATTGATTCACCGATTCACTCATTCATGCAACAAGTGTTCACTAAACTCCCACCTGTGCCAGATACTGGAGAGTGTGGGGGATACTCATAAGACAGACATTACTATCCTCTTTTCGCACATAAGAAAACAGAAGCTCAAAAAGATAAACCTCAAGCTATACAGGAAGTGATTCACCAAAGAGGTTTTCTTATCCTTGAGGGCTCTGGCTGGACTAGGCCCACAGCCTCTCTTAGGCCTGGTCAGTGGAATGTGTGCTGGAGTCGAGTTCACCATGAGCAGACCTGGATCATAAAATCCTCATGGGCAGTTCTCTTGAGAGCAAGAAATGAGCTTCTACTTGCTAAACTCCTGAGCTTTGGAGGTCTGGATATAACAGCACGCGTTATCTAATTAATACATACAGGTGGCAAAGAGTCAGCCACAACTGAAGCGACTTAGCACACACGCACGCAGCAGAAGGTAAGGCCACGGTTTTGATCCAAATCTGCATGATTCTTATCCTCTGTTATCCCCTTCACAGGGTGAAATAGTTGGAGGGCATCAATGACTCAAGAGACATTAGTTTGAGCAAGCTCCGGAAGTTGAGATGGACAGGGAAGCCTGGTGTGCTGCAGTCCATGGGGTCGCAAAGAGTCGGACACGACTGAGTGACTGAACTGAATTGTATGATTCTGGAGCCTGGGTTCTAAAATAGGGGGCAAAACTGCTCACATTTGCTCCTCTTTAACTTGCATACACTGATCTGAGTTCTACGTTCTGGAGGGCGAGAGAATATTCCCATCTCTTCTTCTCTAATGCAGTTCTTTAGAGATCTGAATTCTACTTTCATGCACCTTCCTTGCCTTTCCCAGTTCCTTATATGACATAGTTGTTCAACCAGACAAATCTAGTTTGCCCGTGGCCTCTTTAAAGTGTGAGGTAGAAAAGCTATAGCGAAAATCAATGAAACGAATAGCTGGTTCTCTGAAGATCAAGACTGACAATTCTTTAGTTACACTGACCAAGAAAAGGGAGAAGATACACAGCACCAAGTTAAGAAGTAGGTGTGGAAAGGCATTTGGTAAAGGTCAGCATTCACGGTAGAAACTCTCAGAACACCTGAGACAGCAACACCACCTCAGCAAGGTAGAGAACAGATGCGAAGAAGGCTGCATCTGACATCACACGGAGGGAAATAAAGGCTGAATAGACCGAATGCTTTCTCCCTGAGATCAGGCCCAGGGCAGGGACGTCTACTTGCACCACTTTTATTCAATATTACATTGGAGGTTTTAACCAGCGCAAATGCAGGAAGGAGGGAGGGGAGAAATAAAGAGAAAAAAAGAAATGTATGAGCTAGAAAATGGGTCCTGGTGCTCCCTGAGGTTTCTGACCAACCAGCACTGTCCACAGGGGCAGCACCCCAGAGATTCAGTCTTGCCTGCCCAGCACCCCTCTTCCCCCACGGGGAATCGCCCCCAGCCCAGACTCTCAGTCCATGTGAACAGGCAGGATGACTCTATTCCTGGTGCAAGAGGGAGGGTCTGATCTTGGCCCAGGTCAGGACTACCAGTTTATTTGGTCTACTTTAGTCACATAGCTGATTCATGGAGGTCATGAGACAATGCATGAACCATGCCAATAAAAGTGAATTTTATTCTGGACTCTTGTTTGAGCTATGGGGAAATATATAGCCTCTCTCCACTGGAGTTGCTGTGAAGATAGAACTTGAGCCTGGAGCTACAGGAAGCTCTCTTGACTGTTAAAAAATATGGGGAGAATGGAGCCAGTGTAGACGAAAGCCAAGCAAAGAGATGAAGATAAAGTCCTGGTGACAGGTGTTGTCTGAGCTTATGTACCCAGCCTGAAGCCAGGACTGTTCATAGACTTCTCATATACATCAGCCATGAAATACCCTTTTGCTTCAGCCAATATTACCTGAGCTTCTGGCATTTGCAAGGGGAAAAATCCTGACTAATTTGGGGGTTGTGGCAGCCTCCCTGCTGTGATTTCAATATTAGCCTTGCCATCATGCTCTCAGAATCTGCAACTCATACTTCCGTTAAGTTCCCCCATTCGAAGCTAAGTCCTAGTAGAACCAGGGCTACCTATGTTTCATTTTACAGAATAACAGTATATCTCCAGTGCCTAGCACACACTAGGTATTCTATTAATATTTGCCAAATGAAGAGAATTCATGGTAGAGGGTTGGGCAGATGGATGAATGCTGACGAATGAATAGATCTGGTCTGAATTTTACAAGGGTTTCAGTTCAGCTTCATTGGCCTTTAATTTCCAGGACTTATTTTCTTCACCTTTAAAAAATTTTTACCATGCCCATTTCCTACTTACTCACACCTCTATTCTCCTCAATGTCTCAAGAATTACAGAAACTATTGCTGAGATTGTAAAACACTATTTTCTCGCTATCTTCTGTGAGAAATGATTCATCTAGTCTTATAGATGTGAATGTGCTTAAATCAATAGGATGTACTTTTATCATCTTTTCAACTATCTTGGACTCCAATTTTCTCCTATTTGTATTTTTCAACCCTTTTACAGGGTGATGATTATTTTCTTTGACCATAAAAAATGGAGGTAAATGAACCTGTGTAGTTCTGTTTTACCCTGCCACCCTTCACCAGGGCACCATCTGCCCAATAGCAGGTCAGTCCACAGTCACCTTGACAAACTTCTTCACACTATTCTTGGCTTATTTTGAACCTGTTGTGATTGGGAAGCTTTCAGCACCCGTTCAAATGGTATGGGTCATGACCCGCACAGACCCCCAGCATCTTCTATATGTGTGTGCTTGGTCGCTCAGTCATGTCCGACTCTGTGACCCCCTGACTGTAGCCCGCCAGGCTCCTCTGTCCATGGGATTTTCCAGGCAAGAATGCT
This sequence comes from Moschus berezovskii, assembly GCF_049115385.1. NCBI lineage: Eukaryota > Metazoa > Chordata > Mammalia > Artiodactyla > Moschidae > Moschus > Moschus berezovskii. Next base: position 54,487,870 of record NC_142481.1, read on the forward strand.
GGAGTGGGTTGCCATTTCCCAGGGATTGAACCCGCATCTTTTGTGTCTCCGACATTGGCAGGCAGATTCCTGACACTTGCGGCACCTTGGAAACCCGTATGTCTTCTATACGCTCTTTTAAATTGAGTTTACTAGAAGCACCCATATTTTGCCACAATATGCCTCTTTGGATGTATTTCCGCCTCTTTTCTCATTCATTTTTCCTGTTTCTTCAGTGACATAACCAGGATTTCCCTTTTAAGATATTTCTCTTGTCACTGTGCTCTGTGTTAGTGTATCTGGTTTTTAAAAATGTCTACATTTTCTCTGAATTTGACTTGATGTATTCTTTCCCCAAACCAGGGCACCTGCCTACCTTAGCTCTGCGCACCCTTCTCTTAGACTCTCCCACACGAGACCAGCAACGTCCCAGGTTTCCATTGCCCCACGGACAGCACAGGGCCCACGGGCCCCCTCTGGGCAGTTAAGGTGGCCACTTCCTCCCTCCCATGCATGAGCATCTGTCTTCATTTATCCTCTGATGAGAGCAGAGACATTCAGCCTTCCTTCCTCACCGACACCACTCCCCATGAGTTACCGTTCAATGTCATATCAGTTTAGAGACAAAGGCTGAGGCTTTTACCTGCCTCTTTATATTTATCAGTGATCACTTTTAGAATGAGCAGCTGTGTGAGTGTGGATATGGGAATTTTCCCCTTCTCTTGTCTTTGGATATTTCCACATATTTCCATCTGCTACACATTAACGTGAACTATGGTAAATTTAATTTTGTTTTAGGAAGACCCAAATGTGTCACATGAAAATGCAGAAATATAAATTCTACATATGTTATAACCATCTCCTAATGGGGGAAATTCTTCAGATCTTCTACTCTATTAATTCATAACCAAAAGTAAGATGTATGACAATTAAACAACTCAACAGACATAAAGATGCTGATACTGAGTATGCTGTTGGGCTCTGTGTGCGTGCATCTATCATGGCATTAACCACAGCTCTGCTTGCTTCTGAATCTTTTACATGTGGATCTCTTACCTACGACTCCGGAGCCCCTCAGAGCCCGCAAATTAATTCACTTCTGCATCCTCTACTGCATCCCGAATGTGGTGATGTACATCGAAAGTGACAAATAAATGCTCACTCCATGGAACTGACCTTTGGACTCTATGTAAAGTCAATAGGATGAAAAGGAACCACTGTCTGGAGGCATTTAAACATCATCAGCTCCACAGAAACATTTGATATATTAAATATGAATTATTTTAAACTATTAATTAAAACAGAGCCCAAAAGACTTCTGCTCAGAAATGCTTTGAACATTTCTTAGAGTCCTTTAAGGCCCAGACTGCCTTTCTCTCGTGCTATGATGCAGACAGGTCTTCAGGATAGTTAATTGGCATCGAGAAGCTGTGATGTATCAGAGCCCCTCTGATGATCTCCCATGCTAAGAAATCAAGAGCAGTGAAACGTGCCCATTTTTTTAGAGTGTGTGTGCCAGGAGGCACCTCAAAGTGCCGCAGACATAGGGATGGTCCAAGGGAAGAGGCAGCTTTACAAGGAGCTCACCAGGCACCCTTCCCCGAAGCAACGTGGCACCCCAGAGCACAGCCCCTCCACCTATCTGGCCAGCCCCTCCAGTTGAGGAGCGTGCTTTAGATGCCCCACACTCCCCATGCCTGCGGTCCACACGGGCACTCTTAGATTTTTCATCACTGACTGCCTTTCCCCCAGGTCTCTGTATTTCAGCAGAGAAGAAACGATCCCTGTATATCACTTTGATAAGTTTGTAAAGCACTCTGTCGTCTTCGGGCAGGAAACTGCTAAAGAAAAGACGCCCTCGTTACGGTTTACAAAACCATTTTCAAACTGTGCTGCTTTGGCCCTTGGAGTCAAGTTCAAAAATAGAAGCCTGTAAAACTTACCCGCAGAACCACTGTCACAAAAAGACATTCTCCCCTAATTGGAGGGCACGCTTCAGTTTGTCACATTAGGCTGCTCCGTATAAAGTCTAGACCCTAAGACTGCCTTAATTGACCATAAAATGGACAATTGAAAACACAGGGTTTGATCACTGCACATACAGCACTCGTGCTATAACTACCAAATTAGGCCATTTTGCGGGAAACACCGGGGCCTGAGTTCTGGTTAAGCTGTCTCGGGGTTACATTTCATCATCCAGTTTCAAAAAGGCAACAGGATATTAAGTTGATTAGGATTCAGTGAAAGTTTAGACCGTTGCACATCCTGCAAATTTAGCATTTGCCTCCATCCATCCTCCCTGATGAGGGTGGGCGAGGGAGGGGAAGAAAGACATTGACACGTTTTCTGAGGATTAAAATTGTACTTGCCTGATGCTCTCAGTGACACCTTTTAGTGTCACTGGATTTAATGATGTTATAAATAATGAGTTAAACAAATTTGGAGAGTCTGATTAATGAACTCAGGGACCATTTTGTAATGGAGAACACTGATGCCTAAATGAAGCGTGTAACTTCCACATTCTCAGATCTCTCATGAGTTGTGGATTCCAGGACAGCTGTGCCCTCTCCCCGCCCCACACACTGAGAATCAGAACGCAACTGTGCCTGCACCAGTTCTGACCAATCTTCAAGAAAGGATAATTAATTAAAAATCGTCACAACTTCAGTTTCTTTGCTCTGCTACTTTTTGGAACTAGTTTCATTTGTTGATGCAATCAGCCTTGCTAATTACTGGTAGGTGTCTGGGTTATTTTAGAGAGAAAATGCTTGGTAGATGTCATGGCTAAGACACCTGCAAGTGGCTGAGTTGAAAAAACAAATGATCAGCTTCACTACTTACTAGTTTTGCAACCATGGATAATCTGCTTTGAATGACTGATCCTTACCATATTATAGGGGGCACACAGTTCGTACTCAACATATACCATGCGTTATTATTAGCAATAAGCAGGCCATGGTGCTGGACTGCAGCGGGGTGGTACATGTTGTACCAAGTAGAAGCTTGCTCCAGAATCTAATCGAGCATCTGGCAGAAGCCTGCCAAGTGACTGGTAGCAAGGAGGTGCTGGCTAGAATTCTCTTCATTTCTCAAAGCTTCTTTTCTCGGCATTTGATTCCTGTCCTTGTACCACCAACGTCACTGCTCTTTTTTTCTTTTCACTGACATTTTTCTTAGAGTAATTGTAGGTTCATAGTATAATTAAGAGGAAGGCACAGAGATTTCCCATATACCCCCTGCCCCAACACAGGAATAGCTTTCCCTATTATCAACTTCCCCTACTAGAGGGGTATATTTGTACAACTGATGAACCTACCCTGACACCTCATCACCCAAAGTCCACAGTTTTCCATAAGGGTTCACTCTTGGTATTGTACATTCTATGGGTTTGGACAAATGTATAAGGAAATGGCAACCCACTCCAGTATTCTTGCCTAGGAAATCCCATGGAGAGCAGAGCCTTGCAGGCTACAGTCCGTGGGTCGCAAAAAAGTTGGACATGATTTACCAACAGCAACAACAATAATGATGTATATTCACCAATATAGTATCTTATAGAGTAGTTTCACTGCCCTAAAAATCCTCTCTGCTCTGCAATACTCAACATTCTCTCCCCCCAAACCCCTGGCATCCACTGCTCTCTTCACTGTCTCCAACGCTTTGCCTCTTCCAGAATGGCATTTAGTTGGAATGACACATTACATATAGCCTTTTTAAATTGGTTTCTTTCACATAGCATCAAGCATTTACGTTTCCTCCATGTCTCTCCATGGCTTGATAACTCATTTCTTCTTTGTGCTGAATAGTATTCCATTGTCTGAATGGGCCTCACATTATTTATCTACTCATCAACTTGCCTGTGTGTGTGCCAAGTCGCTTCAGTCGCGTCCGACTCTTTGCGACCCCACGGGCTGTAGCCCACCAGGCTCCTCTGTCCATGGGATCCTTCAGGCAAGAATACTGGAATGGGTTGCCATGCCCTCCTCCAAGGGATCTCCCCAACCCAGGGATTGAACCCGTGTCTCCTGAGGCTCCTGCATTACAGGCAGATTCTTTACCGCTGAACCACCATCACCCCCATCACCAACTTACCACACATTATTTACCTACTTAACTACATTATTTAGCTACTCACCAAGGGCATCTTGGTTGCTTCTAAAATTTGGCAATCGTGAATAAAGCTGCTATAAACATCCTTGTGCAGGTTTCTGTGTGGATAGGAGTTTTCAACTCCTTTGGGTAAATCCAAGGATTTGATTTTAATCAGATCCTGTGATTGCTGGACTGTCTGATAAGACTACAGGAGAAGAGCCTGTTTAGTTTAACCGTTGCTCTTTCAATGCTGCATCACCCTTCATTACCAGAGGGCTTTGGCTAACTGTGCTCCTCCAGCTTTCACACAATGCCTGAGAGAAAGAGGGGTATAAATACCCCAGGGCTCCCTTGCCCCTCGGGTGGGATAACTCTGAGCAAGCTTTGTGCCCTTCTCAGCATTCCCCTCAAGGATTAGGCTCCATTGGCACTATCCCCCACCACACACCCACATTGGTTACTGTCTTAACGAGCCAAACTTCCCTGCTAGTGACCTTCCCGTCCCTGTGTCAACCCCCTATTTCTCCACCCGTGGCTCCTTCGTTTCCCCAATAAAGTAGGTGTCCAGAGCCCCTGAAGGGTCTGCTCATGCGATGCCAAAGTAAGACACTCCTCAGCGGTCCTTCCTGCTTGTCCACCCCTCATTCGTCACACTAGCATACTTGTCAACTTCAGTACCTCCTGCTTTAATTTACCTGCTCTCCTGGCCTGGGCGGTGCTGTCACTTTCCCCATGACCTCCTCCTGGGCTTTATTCACAGCTGCTCTGATGGAGAAGACGTAGATTCCCACCTTGTTCCCTCTATTACAGCCCTGGGTGGAAAGTGGGGGCACAGAGCTGGGAAAGAGAAGGTTCTATATGCAGTGGGTCAGGGCACATGGTGTAGCTAGCAGATCCTGTGCACCTTCTGAGTTCAGTTCAGTTCAGTTGCTCAGTCGTGTCAGACTCTCTGCAACCTCATGGACTGCAGCACACCAGTCTTCCCTGTCCATCACCAATGCCTGGAGCTTTCTCAAACTCGTGTCCATTGAGTTGGTGATGCCATCCATCGCTTCTCGGCCTTTTGGCTAAGATCAGGTGCATCTTCTGAAGGTCTGCGTATTTCTGAAGAGCCAGCAGCAGTCGCCTCCCAAAGCATCTCCCTACTGTCTGCTTCTCCCTCTCCCTATAGACCTACTTTTGTCCTTTGCGGGGGGAAAAAAGCTAAACCATAATTCACTTTGTATCAGTAAATATGTTTTAGCCTAACGTCCATTTTTAAGTCTGAGTTCCATTTCTACTGCATTTTTATTTATTTATTTTGTATTAAACACACATTTACTCAGAGAATCTCATTTCATCAACTCAGATAATGGCTTCCCCAGCCCCACCCCCAAATTCCTGCAATTGGAAAGGGGATCAAACAGATTTTACGATGCTGAAATGACAAACATTTAAAGAGTCTCAGTTTAGCCTCACTGCTGTCCTCAGATGCAGAAATTGAAGATACAGATTATACTTGCTCTCTTCCTCTGGGCGTCAGTGAAGTATATCCAGCTAGGAGTATTTTAATCAAACTATTTTATGTACTCCCTGTCTTTCATATTAATCACTCAACTACTTTAAGAACTGCTCTGACCTAGCAGAGGGTTTTATGCTAGATCGGAAGACCCTAGTTAACTGAGAAAATGTCAGCCTGTTTGCATTCGTTCACGCATTAATTTCCTGGTTGTCTGAACTTCACTTGTGTCGTTGAGACCCATAAAGGCTTTAGAGTTGCGTAGGAAATTTTAACTTAGGTAGGCTCGAACTTAGTTCCCTCACGTTGTGACTGAGGGCTTCAGGTATGGCAACCCCCCACCCTTGATGAGTTTACTAAATTGGCAAGAAAACAAGACAGACATGTGAAAAGTGCTACATTAGCAGGAAGAGGCAGAGCTTGGGTGAATCTCAAAGGAGGAGCGTTGCAGATTCGGAGAAGAAGAGGAAGGAAGAAAAGTCGCTCTCCCCGCTGGTAACCATGGTGATGGGAGGGCTCAGGAGAGGGCAGGAGCAGCTGTCAGATTAGAGCAGTGACAGCAGGGATCTCTGAGGCCTGTGCAGAGAGGACAGGACTGGACCATGATCAAAGAGTGAATTACAAGCACCTCAGATTCACCAGGGGTGTCTGGAAGCCCAGGTGGCTGGACAAGTCCAGAGCACTGGACACTGAAGGCTCTGGGACATCAGCTGGTCGGCGCAGACCAAACACTTGGTGGGAACTCGGGGGTAGAAGTGAGGATTCCAGGCCAGGAGCCTGGGGCCTGGGTCTGAGGGTGATCCATGCCCTGCAGTTGAAGTTTGGCGGTGAGTGAGCGGTCATAGGAAGAAGATGAATGCCATGTCTACTGGGCGCCGTCTGCGTCACGGCGTCTGAGTACTGCTCCCCACGAAAACTCAGAACACTGCATCATCTGTTTAGGGGTCAGTGCATCTAACCCTGACCAACACTTTGTCGGGGGGGGGGGCACTGTCACTATCCCCATGTTACACATGGAGACACAGTCAGAGGAGGAAGGATTTACAGTAAGCAAGACGCATCATCACGGTTCAGATTTCAGCCTCTGCAGAGTCCTTTCCAGGTCATTCTGTCCTAACAGAGGTGATGTCATGAACATCAAGGAGCCATTGCAGTTTTGTGGGGAGGGGAAAGGCATGATGAGAAGGGTGTGACAAATGCAGGGGTCATACTCTGCCGAACTGACAACTCTTTTCTTGAAGCTGCCATAGACTGCTTTTCCTCTTCTGGCAGGAGTTTTTCACACAAACCACATTACACCTCACACCTTGATGAGATGTGTGAATGAATGAAAGTCGCAAAGAATTCCATTGCTCAGGGAAACTGTGTGATTAAGTTCTAGAGCTCTCAAAGTTCTGTTTTGGCTCTTGACTTTCTTATACTTCCCATTAACATGGGATCTCAGGTCCCTCCACCCTGGGGATTAAAGTCCAGAAGTTACTAGGCAGGCTTTGTCCTGCAGCTGGGCTGCGCTCTGAGCTTACATCAACTTCAGCTGCTTCTAAGTTCAGCCCTGCCCTGCTGCTAACTTCTGCACACAGCTCACAAGCTTCAAAGAAACCCCCATTCTATTTGCTGTCTCAGATGCACAAGGAGCTTAAACCAGTCAATTCTAAATGGAAATCCACCCTGAATATTCATTGGAAGGACTGATGCTGAAGCTACAGAACTTTGGCCACCCGATGCGAAGAGTCAACTCATTGGAAAAGACCCTGATGCTGGGAAAGATCAAGGGAAGGAGGAGAAGGTGACGACAGAGGACGAGATGGTTGGATGGCATCACCGACTCAATGGATATGAGTCTGAGCAAGCTCCGAGAGTTGGTAATGGACAGGGAAGCCGGGTGTGCTGCAGTCCATGGGGTCACAAAGAGTCAGACCCAGCTTAGCGACTGAACAACAACTGCCCCCATCAGAGCTGAATAAACTCATCAGCTGGGAAGCTGGCAGCATTGTTGGCCCCCTGGGTAGAAATGAACACCTCACTGTGCTCTGAAGAATACAGAGCTTTAGAACTCCCATTTTCTAACTTAGCACCTCCCAAACCAAAAGGTAATCATTTTATACTGTGTGAATCATACTAGAAATGTTTAGAGAAAAATAACAGTGTCATGTGGCCACCAATAAGCACTGCAAAACACCCGCACAGTGTGGTTCGTGGTTTGAGGTTCAGAGTCTGGGAGCCTTATTATAGGACAGAACACATTTTCCAGCAGGGATTAGCCTTGAGATTAGAGTTTAATGAAATAATCACTAACAGTGGAGGCCTGGGCAAAACAACCGGCAGACTCCAGGGAGCTCCTAGTTTGTCTAGGGAAGGCATTTATCTAATAAACCATGAATAAATAATAGAAAGGAGGTTAAAATCAAGAGATGCAGAGGAGCAAAGGGACAAAATCTAGGGACTGGATGTATAAGTATAAGCTTTAAAAGCAATTTAATATTTTGACTTTGCAACAGACATTCACTCCTGGAGAGATGCTCTGGAAAGAAGCACAAGGCTGCTCTTGGCAGTGAATGTCAGCCAGAATAGGACAGGTTACACAGTGACACTAAAGACTGTGAGAGTCTCCATGACTTAGAACAACAAGGATTTACTCCTTGCTTAAGCTCCTTGCCTGTGCAGGGCAGCAGCTAGATTCTGATGATCAAAAATACCCAGGGACCTAGAGGACCAAGATGGCAGCCTCTTATGGGGTGGAAGAGGGAGACTGGAGAATTGAGCACCAACAATTATATACTTTGGTCTGGAAGTGACATATGCCACTTCTGCAGACATTTCTGTAGTGAGATCAAGTGACATGGGGATGGCTGACGTCAAGAATGTAGGGAAGTATAATCTCTTATGACCAGGAAGTAGAAAAGTATTAGATATTGGTAAGCATTAATACATCTACCATGTTTAATGGCAAAAATTGGGAAGAAGTATCTATTTCTTACTTGTATATAATCTATAAATATTATATGTCCATATGAAATAATAATATGCAACAGTTACAAAGGACTTGAAAAATTAAAAGGCAAATTGAAGAAAACTGCACATAGTAGTATCTCTCTTATATATGGATCACCCATATCATAAACTTCTATGTGTCAGTGGACATGTATATTTATGTGTATAAATGTCCAGAGAAACCTCTGGAAGGATAGCCATCAAACTAATTATGGTGGTTACCTCTAAGAGAGGAATATGGCTGCAGGAAAGAAAAGGGAGTTTATGTTTTTCTGAATTTTAAAATAAAATGAATTTATATATAGTCTCTGAATTTTTTTTTAGAAGTTATCAAATTCTGTATAATTTTATTTATTTATTTATTTTTGGCGGGGATGACCCAGAGGGAGGATAAAGGGAGGAGGGAGGTGGGAGGAGGGTTCAGGAGGGGGAACTTATGTAAACCTGGGGCGAATTCATGTCAATGTATGGCAAAACCAACCAATATAATATTGTAAAATAATTTGCCTTCAATAAAAAATAAATTACTTAAAAAAATTAAAAATTAAAGAAACCGAAAACTGAATTTTTAAAATATGTTCTAAAAAGGCATTTTTCTCTTGCCATGCCTGTTGGTGGATGACCCCTGGTGCTAACCTGGGTGCCATGTTCATTGTAGGAAATTCACTGAGAGCACTTTTGACCTCCATGACCTGCACCAGCCAAGTGCTCAGCAGCCCTGTCCATATATGGGAGTGGTTTTCACCACTAGCTGGCCCTAGTTGGTCCTGCATCTGGCACTTTCTGGAAGATTCTGGAATTTTAATTCCATGAGAAGACACTTCTTTTCACAGGTTCTCTACCTCATCATCCTTGGCTTCCATGGGGCAATATCCTGGTGAATCCCAAACTTCAAGTATTTTCTTTTTCCTTCCTCATTTCAAAGCTGACCTGTCCCTCTTCCCATCCCTAATTATTCTTTCTTCTGGTCTCTTCTAATAGAATCATGAGCAAAATAAATCCAACACATATCTTATTTCCCCCAAGTAATAGACTGTTTTAAATTAAGCAAATTACACAGCTTTCTAGAAGGTCCTTGGAGCAGAAGTATGGGGTATTTCAGAGACAAGGGCAGGGCATGGAAGATGGTATGGAGCCAAATTCCCAGCTTCCTGAAACAGAGGTTGTGTCCAGGAAGGATCCGCTAATGTTACTGTAGACTTGGCTTTCAGAGACAGTCATTTTGTAGTTTGGAATCAGTGGAAAGCAGTTTGGAACACCCATAAAATGGAATGTTATGCAGTGATGAAAAAGAAATGAGCTATCAGGCGATGAAAATAAGTGGGGGAATCTTAAACATGTATTTCTCAGTGAAAGAAACCAGTTTGAAAAGGCTATATTCCATATGGCTGCAACTATCGCATATATAGGAAAAAGAGAAAACCATATTCGGAAATAAGATCCTTGCAGCTGTAATTATGTTAGGACAAGGTCGTACTTGATTAGGGTAGGGTATAAATCCAGGGATTTCAGAGTTGTAGTCTCCAGAACTGTGAGAAAATAAACCTCTGTTGTTTCAAGCTTGTGGTAGTTTTTATTTTTTTTCCCTGCAGCTCCAGGTACAAGGCATTTTCAGGTGTGTGCCCTCATTTAAACCTTTGCTATGAGAAGCCTGAGTTTATCATATTCCTTTCTCAGCTAGGAAATATCCTTTTAAGATCCCCAAGTTTCTAAATCATGGCAAGGGTCAAATGTGGCAGTGCCAACTAGTTTGTGCTTGCTTTTGTAGACTTTCCTGCACAAATGGCCAAAACTTGAATATAGTGACAAAAACGAACTTCCCGAAGCTGGTAATTCATGATGGAAGAGTTAGACTAAGGGCACATCCTGTTCTAAGTTGCTGCCTCGGGGGTCTGCTAATCTACGAGGTTAGTGGGGAGACTCTTAAGCTATAAGGCTCCTAATAAAGGGCTTCTGAAAATCTGGAAGCCTGAAATAGAGAAATGCTACCTCAGGAACTTCTCGACCCGGCTTAAGAAACTACACTATGAGGAATCCTCTTTCTGCACTGCCTTGGAATAGTTCTCTCTCTCTGTACATATATAGGCATAAATAAATATTTACATATGTATACACACATATATGGGCTTCCCCTGCAATGCAGGAGCCCCAAGAGGCGCAGTTTGCATCCTTGGATCGGGAAGATCCCCTGGAGGAGGGCATTGGGGACTCATTCCAGTGTTCTTGCCTGGAGAAAAGAGGACAGAGGAGCCTGGCGGGCTACAGTCCATAAGGTAGAAAAGAATCGGACACAACTGAAGCGACTCAGCACACACACACACGCATATATGTATATACATATAACATCTATGTTTACATAAATAAACGTGTGTATTTTATTAAAAATCAGTGTACATTCTATTTCAATATTCTTTAAAAGACAAGTTTTGATTCAGTTCAGTTCAGTTGCTCAGTTCTATCCGACTCTTTGCGACCCCATGAAATGCAGCACACCAGGCCTCCTTGTCCATCACCAACTCCCGGATCCACCCAAACCCATGTCCAGTGATGCCATCCAACCATCTCATCCTCTGTCATCCCCTTCTCCTCCTGCCCTCAATCTTTCCCAGCATCAGGGTCTTTTCCAAGTGTCAGCTCTTCACATCAGGTGGCCAAAGTATTGGAGTTTCAGCTTCAACATCAGGCCTTCAAATGACACCCAGGACTGATCTCCTTTAGGATGGACTGGTTGGATTGCAAGAATCTTCTCCAACACCACAGTTCAAAAGCATCAATTCTTCGGCAATCAGCTTTCTTTATAGTCCAACTCTCACATCCATACATGACCACGGGAAAAACCACAGCCTTGACTAGATGGACCTTGGTTGGCAAAGTAATGTCTCTGCTTTTTAATATGCTATCTAGGTTGGTCAAAACTTTTCTTCCAAGGAGTAAGCGTCTTTTAATTTCATGGCTTCAATCAGCATCCACGGTGATTTTGGAGCCCAAAAAAATAAAGTCTGACACTGTTTCCACTGTTTCCCCATCTATTTCTCATGAAGTGATGGGACCAGATGCCATGATCTTCATTTTCTGAATGTTGAGCTTTAAGCCAACCTTTTCACTCTCCTCTTTCACTTTCATCAAGAGGCTCTTTAGTTGCTCTTCACTTTCTGCCATAAGGGTGGTGTCATCTGCATATCTGAGGTTATTGATATTTCTCCCAGCAATCTTGATTCCAGCTTGTGCTTCTTCCAGCCCAGTGTTCCTCATGATGTACTCTGCATAGAAGTTAAATAAGCAGGGTGACAATATACAGCCTTGACGTACACCTTTTCATATTTGGAACCAGTCTGTTGTTCCATGTCCAGTTCTAACTGTTTCTTCCTGACCTGCATATAGGTTTCTCAAGAGGCAGGTCAGGTGGTCTAGTATTCCCATCTCTTTCAGAATTTTCCACAGTTTATTGTGATCCACACAATCAAAGGCTTTGGCATAGTCAATGAAGCAGAAATAGATGTTTTCCTGGAACTCTCTTGCTTTCTCCATGATCCAGCGGATGTTGGCAATTTGATCTCTGGTGCCTCTGCCTTTTCTAAAACCTGCTTGAACATCTGGGAGTTCACGGTTCACATATCGCTGAAGCCTGGCTTGGAGAATTTTGAGCATGACTTTACTAGCGTGGGAGATGAGTGCAATTGTGTGGTAGTTTGAGCATTCTTTGACATTGCCTTTCTTTGGGATTGGAATGAAGACTGACCTTTTCCAGTCCTGTGGCCACTGCTGAGTTTTCCAAATTTGCTCGCATATTGAATGCAGCACTTTCACAGCATCATCTCTCGGGATTTGAAATAGCTCAACTGGAATTCCATCACCTCCACTAACTTTGTTTGTAGTGATGCTTTCTAAGGCCCACTTGACTTCACATTCCAGGATGTCTGGCTCTAGGTGAGTATTCACACCATCGTGATTATGTTGGTCGTGAAGATCTTTTTTGTACAGTTCTTCTGTGTATTCTTGCCACCTCTTCTTAATATCTTCTGCTTCTGTTAGGTCCCTACCATTTCTGTCCTTTATTGAGCCCACCTTTGCAAGAAATGTTCCCTTGGTATCTCTAATTTTCTAGAAGAGATCTCTAGTCTTTCCCATTATTGTTTTCCTCTATTTCTTTGCATTGTTTACTAAGGAAGGTTTTCTTATCTCTCCTTGCTACTCTTCGGAACTCTGCATTCAAATGGGTATATCTTTCCTTTTCTCCTTTGCTTTTCACTTGCCTTCTTTTCACGGTTATTTGTAAGGCCTCTTCAGATAGCCGTTTTGCTTTTTTGCATTTCTTTTCCATGGGGATGGTCTTGATTTCTGTCTCCTGTACAACATCATGTTCCTCCATCCATAGTTCATCAGGCACTCTATCAATCAGATCTAGCCCCTTAAATCTATTTCTCACTTCCACTGTATAATCATAAGGGATTTGATTTAGGTCATATCTGAATGATCTAGTGGTTTTCTCTACTTTCTTCAATTTCAGTCTGAATTTGGCAATAAGGAGTTCATGATCCTAACTGCAGTCAGCTTCTGGTCTTATTTTTGCTAACTGTATAGAACTTCTCCATCTTTGGCTGCAAAGAATATAATCAATCTGATTTCAGTATCAATCATTTGGTAATGTCCATGTGTAGAGTCTTCTCTTGTATTGTTGGAAGAGGGTGTTTGCTATGACCAGTGTGTTCTCTTGGCAGAACCCTATTAGCCTTTGTCTGGCTTCATTCTGTACTCCAGGGCCAAATTTGCCTGTTACTCCAAGTGTTTCTTGACTTCGTACTTTTACATTCCAGTCCCCTATAATGAAAAGGACATCTTTTTTGGGTGTTAGTTCTAAAAGGTCTTGTAGGTCTTCATAGAACTCTTCAACTTTAGCTTCTTCAGTGTTACTGGTTCGGGCATAGACTTGGATTACCATGATATTGAAAGGTTTTCCTTGGAAACAAACAGAGATCATTCTGTTGTTTTTGAGATCGCATCCCATTTCGGACTCTTTTGTTGACCATGATGGCTACTCCACTTCTTCTAAGGGATTCCTGCCCACAGTAGTAGATATAATGGTCATCTGAGTTAAATTCACCCATTCCAGTCCATCTTAGTTCGCTGATTCCTAGAATGTCGACGTTCACTCTTGCCTTCTCCTGTTTGACCACTTCCAATTTGCCTTGATTCATGGACCTAACATTTCAGGTTCCTATGCAATATTGCTCTTTACAGCATCGAACCCTGCTTCCATCACCAGTCACATTCAGAACTGGGTGTTGTTTTTGCTTTGGCTCCATCCCTTCATTCTTTCTGGATTTATTTCTCCACTGATCTCCAGTAGCATAAGTTTTGATAGGGACTGGGAAAAGAGAAGTATGGAGAGAAAGAGCCACACTGCAACATGGTAGCCACTAGCTACATGTAGTTATGAAGCACATGGAACGTGACTTGTCCAAATAGACATGTACTTAAAGTATTAAATAAATGCGCATTGGATTTCAAAGACATAATACCAAAAAGTCAAATATCTCAGGAATTAATTACATCGAGTATATGTTGAAATAACTTTTTAGATATACTGAGTGAAAGTATATCATTAAAATCGATTTCTTTTACTTCTTTGAGTGGCTGCTAGGAACTTTAAACTGATTTATCTGGCTTACACTGTGTGCTGGCCAGCACTGGTCTAAGAGACACATGCTCTCTGATACCCTTCACTTAGTCACTGTATGAACACTTCCCCTGGAGAGATGCTACCATTCCTTTCATAGAGGCAGTAAGGAATTTCCAGGGAGGAAGCAAAGAGCAGTAATTAAGAGTTGGAGCCTATAGAATGTTGCAGCCATGGAGGAAACTGAAAGTTTGTCTGCTTTAGGTGGAGCACCCCCCTCACGGGAAATCATAGCCCAGGAGTAATGCCCAGCTAGTCCAGACAGTCACCGAGCTGCTCGGGAGCAGAAGGCCGGCTCCGGCAAGCGCTAACCGCTAGTTGCCAGTGCCTCCGGGTGCATGCACTAAGCGCTGACAGGCATGGAGGCACGGGTGACACCCGACCGCAGAGCAAAGACTGTGACGCATGGTTGCTCATCCACATATCGCTCGCTTCTTCCCAGAGTCCACGCATCCTATTGGGAGGCCATTTTTCTGTCTTAATTTGCTACAAATTGGAAAAGGACAAAGGATTCAGAAGGATGTGTATTAACAAGGGTGTCTAGGAGAAAACTTGACATCTTCTCCCAATCTAAGTTGAAAGTCATCATTTCAACCTCTCTTCAAAGAGATTAGAAATTCAATAGAAAGCTACTTGCAACAGCTTTGGACGCCAAAATGTTGGGAAGTACCAGAACTTATGTAAACTTCTTACACGCTTCTGAGCCTGGCAAAACGGTGGGTGAGTCAGAATGCTCTGTACTGTTCAGATGTGAGGCATATCAGGGTTAGATAAAGTCGTGATTGACAAAGGTTTGTATTTATTACAAAAGATGCCAAGTTATATTTAGGTTTTAGTTTTTAAATCTCACTCTAAATTGCTTGTCACTTTTTGAAACATCATAATTAGCACGAGTTAATTTGCGTGCTTAAATATTTTAATGACACGTTATAATTTTAATAGAAAAAGTAGTTAGAAGAAAACCACAGGGTCCTATGACTTCCAGAGAGTAGTAGATAGGAGAAGGGAGAAACAGACCAGGATTTGATTCACCACTTCCTACCTAGAGGGTCTTTTTTTCATCTACGTGAGCTCTCAATACTTCAGTGTTCTTGTTCATGAAACTTGGATAACAAACCTAGCTCTTTAAGGTGAAGGTGCTCTGAGGATTACCCCAGGCCCCTGATACGCATGGTACTCTATCAGTGACCATTCCCTTTCCCTGTACCTCTTGCCCCTTGAAGAGAGAGAACCATGGTAGTCTGGGCTCTGAGTAGAAAGTTCCCAGGGCAACTAGACTGTGAGAAACATTTTTCAGAGGCCGCCAGGGCTAAGTAAAAAAAAAAAAAATCATCAAAAGGAAAAGGAAAGGGCTCAAGTCCCCAGGGTAAGAGGAAAGGAATGGCTGGTGAATAACTAGGAGGCTCTAGATCAGGAGGGAATGGAGTGGAGGGAGGAGTATCTGAGGACACAAGCCCATTGACCATGAAGCAGTGCTCCCACTTTACACAAGGGACGGTACACTGGGGACTGACAGGGTACCCAAAGACCCTTCATAGGGCCAAACACCCTCCGAGTCACTCCTGTCCCATATGGGGTGAGCTTAGAGGGACCGTTGAGAGTAGATGTCAGCCCGAGACTCATGATGCAATAGGGTGGCCATGAAAACTCAGTCCAGCAAGGTGTTGGGTCAAATGATCTGTGTTGAAAGTGTCCAGTGCTGCTGCTGTTGTCCGCGCCATGTGTGAATTAGTGCCTGCTGTGGGTTATCCTATTAATAATTCAAGGACAGAGGCTTGAGGGCTAGTATCACCGCATACTGCTCATGTTATTTAAATTCCCGGAGTCCCTGTTGCTTTGTCTATGAATCGAGCCACCATTACCTTCTTTGTAGGGTTGTTGCAAGGATTAAAAGAAATAACCTATGAAAGAGGCAGGCTCAATGCCTGGACTAGAGCAAGAATGCACAGTTAACAGTATGGTCGGGGATGAAGATGATGATGTTCCTTGTATGATACTGATATCTCTTGTAGCTTCTCCAAGACCCTTGTATTTTATCCAGACTTCTCACCAACAGGTATTTCAAAACCCACCATTGTGAAACCCCTCCCTACCAAGCAGCCCAAGCCAAACATCCTCTGCATTTTAAAAGAATTATCTAGATGGAAATAAAGAAGGTCAACTGAGGTGGGCTTAGATAGAAAAGGGAGGACGGAAGGAAAGAAGGAAGCAAGGACAAATGCCAAGATGCTGAGGTATTAATATTTTGCCGACATGAATGAATATGGCACTGATTTATGGGGAGGTAAAGTTGAAAGAAGCCAAGCAAAGCAACACATGAGGAAAGTGGGGAGGGGGAGGTTAAGAAGCTAAACACATTCCAGGTGAAATGAGTAAATAAATCCCAAGGAAAGAATGAAAATGAGAATTAATCAAGAGGGTGCTGAGCCGTGGCACTGCCAGCCACAATCAGAGGGTTTCTTAATTGCTTGTCAAAGACCAATGCATCCTGGCAAAATGATCCTCGACTAATGCTGGGACTTTTTTTCCCCTAACCTGGCTTCATTTATCATGATTAGAAAACAAGTCAAAATTGATTTCTGTTTATTTTATAAGGCGAATCCCCAGGGAACCCTTCTTCCCTGTAGGCTTCATCATTTTTAACTTGGAAGGGGAGCACCCTCAGAACATCAAGAATGGCATTACACTATATAGGAGGTGAGGACATGTGGATAGATACAGTCTATGGACACTGTGCAAAATGGCAGTTTCAGACTCTCACAGATCACTTCAAACCCATCAGCACAAGCCTGCCAGCTCGTTCCTACTCCAAAGTGGGCAAATGAGAGGCAATTCAGTGCGAGGAAAATGGCCCCTACTTCAGAATCAGGCAGATGAGTGTTTGAGTCTTAACTCTACCACCTAACAGCTGTGACCTTGGGCAAGTCACTCAGAATTTAGCTCAAATCTCTGAGATTTGAAAATGAGGTTGCTAATACCTCTCAGATTGTCCAGGGGCATCAGAGGTCAAGAATGTGAAAGTTAGCTCAGGAAAACTGCTGTGCAGATGGAAGTGATGTGAGGTGATGTCCTATAAGTTCAATGACGCTATCCACTTGGATTCTAAGCTCCATGAGGGCAGGAGCTGTGTCTGTTTTACTCTGAGTTACAGGCTGGCAGTTGGCCTAGGGCTTGGTAGATAGTTGATGTCCAACTTAGCTATTTAAAACTCACATTGCACCTAGCATATGCCAAGTTTTGTCTTTTTTTTAATGTATTTATTATAATTGGAGGCTAATTACTTTACATTATTGTATTGGTTTTGCCATATATTGACATGAATCTACCCTGGGTGTACATGTGTTCCCCATCTTGAAGCCCCCTCCCACCTGCCTCCCCATCCCATCCCTCTGGTTCAACCCAGTGCACCAGCCCCGAGCATCCTGTATCATGCATCGAACCTGGACTGGCGATTCGTTTCACATATGATAATATATATGTTTCAATGCTATTCTCCCATATCATCCCACCCTCACCCTCTCCCACAGAGTCCAAAAGACTGTTCTATACATCTGTGTCTCTTTTGCTGTCTCGTATACAGGGTTATCATTATCATCTTTCTAAATTCCATATATATGCGTTAGTATACTGTATTGGCATTTTTCTTTCTGGCTTACTTCACTCTGTGTAATAGGCTCCAGTTTCATCCACCTCATTAGAACTGATTCAAATGTATTCTTTTTAATTCCTGAGTAATACTCCATTGTGTGTATGTACCATAGCTTTCTTATCCATTCGTCTGCAGATGGACATCTAGGTTGCTTCCATGTCGTGGCTATTATAAACAGTGCTGCGATGAACATAGGAGTACATGTGTCTCTTTCAATTCTGGTTTCCTTGGTGTGTATGCCCAGGAGTGCAATTGCTGGGTCATATGGCGATTAAGTGTTTATCAGACACTGATTCCTTTAATCCAATAAATATGTGCTGGCTGCATAACTATTATACGTTTGTAATTGAAGAAAGATATTTAGGCACTATGCCCCAAACAGTGTGCCTCCTTGGGGAGAAAATCATTCTAGAACCTAGAGATTAACAGGTAGATTCATTCATTCTTCGATCCATACATTCCTTTGATCCCATGTACTCACTGGTTCACCCAATACTTACATTTGTTTTACACTGCTGGCTTGGTCCACTACCATCATGCGAGAGAGAACACAGGGTCGGCACATCCTCACCCCTGCTCCCCGCCACCCAAGAACGTCATTTGTTCATTTACACACACATACACTCCCCGCTGGGCAAATCCTTCATGTTCCACCAAGATTTTGTTATTCAGTTAAATCATATTTGAACAACTGCAAGGAAATTTCTAACTTTGGGTCCTTGCTTCGCTTGCTAACAAACTGAGACAAGAACAAGACAATGTCAACAGAAGGTCAAAAAATGTCTTTTCTCCTATGCAGACATTTTAATTCTCCAAAATTGTGTTTTGTGTTTAATTCTCCAAGATTGTGTTCTTGTTCTGGAGGTATAATCACAGCAAAAAAAAAAAAAAAAAATCAACATACACCTTGACCATGTGAAGCAATCTTACGAGGGGCATTCGTGTGGTCGCCAAGTACCTAGACGTCTTCCTCGGCATTCTGGCTGCTGGACCATTCTCAGAAGCATTTCCTTGATCTGAAAAGGCCCCATTCCTGGGATTTAGTGTTTAAGACTTCCCTGCTCCTTTTGGTTTATGCTTAATCCTCACAATTAATTCTGAGCCTCCTGCCTGGGGAAGTTTCTGCCGTAGAATTTCCTGGCATTTACCCAGCCACAGAGAAGGTGATTGATGCCTTCCTCACTCTTCTGCACAAAAGGCGAAAGGCTGCGCAGAAATATCACCTGCTCAGCGCTGGCCTCTCCCAGCCTCACCTCTTGACCCGCGCTCTTGATTTCATCCCTCACGTCTCCTTGGGGACGTTGCTCCATCAATTACCCTTTCTTTCTCTCCCATCTTCAATCACTTCCTCTCCCCTGGCTACTTCCTGGCAGCTTACAAACATGTTTAAGTCTTATTTATTCTAGGAGCCTAAAAAAAAACCCTCTTTTCAATTCTACCCGCCTCTGAAGTTATTTCCCTATCTCTTCCCTTCCCTAGACAGCCAAGCTTTTTGGTAGAATTCACTCCCCATCTGCCTTCTCTATATCATCACCTGCATACTCCTTGAACCAGGGCAAACTGCCTTGTGGCTTCATCAATTCGCCGACGCTCTTGCAGTACAGATCATCAATATCCAAGTAAAACTCATCTCCGCAGTTTATTCTGCTTGTCTTGTCTGTGGCATATCATTTCCTCTTACGGTCAGTCACTTGCTCACAGTCTCTTCACAGTGAGTATCCAGCCAGGCTTTGGATCTGCCCTCCTGGTTTCTCCCATCCATCAGGAACAAAGATCTTGGTGAAAGTGGTGAATGCTATGAGTAACAGTGGCACTCTGGGGCTAGGTAAACTTCAGACCTGACTGAAGCTTTTGTTTTTGTGTTTTTCTGGTGGTGTTGGCATTTCAACAGAGGAATGGATAGAAATCCGCGATCTCAAAGGGACTCAGGACAAAGCACTCTTGGCAGAGGGAATGACAGGTGCAAAGGTACTGGGGTGGGAAAGAAATGACACGTTTGGGGAAGTGGAGGCAGGGCTACATGTCTGGGCCAGAGGGGAGATGTAAAATGAGAAGGGAGAGTTGGGGAGGGGCCGATCACGTGGACACTTTACAAGTTCTGACCTTCCCTCCCAGGCAATGGGGAACTCTGCTGATCTTTGGCACTTGTAGTCACTTGCACACACTCCTTATCCAGAATACCATGTGCCAGAAAATAGTGGGACCAGTAAGAGCAAGTAAACGAAAAGAGAAATCTGGCTCCTTTTAGTTCAGCCTGCTTTGGCAGGTCCATGCCCTACCAAAGGAATGGTACCAAAGTAAAAGGAATGTTGTGACATACTAATAAATATGTACTTGGTGTCTGCCCTGCTTCCTGACCAGAGCTCTAGAACCCTTATAATTTCCTGAGTGATGAAGGTGATAGTAGGGTCTCACATGGAGCTCCTAAATTCTTTGGAATTTCCTGGGTAAGAGGAGCATCTTTCGTTCTAATGAGTGACTCTTGGTGGGCTTCTTGGTAACTTCTGGATGGTACTTGGTCAGAAAGATTGAGTCATAATTAGAAGATTAGGAAGTCCAGCCCCAGCCCTCCATCCTCTGGGAAGGGGGCGCGTATCTCGAAATTGGTCATGCCTATGTGGTGTGACCTTCATAAAGGTCCCGGAATAAGGGATGTGGAGAACTTCTGGGTTGGCACACATGTTCATCTACCAGGAGGATGGTGCATGCCAACTCCATGGGGACAGAGCTCCTGCACTCGGGACACTTCACAACCTCACACTATGTACCACTTCATCTGACTGTTCATCTGCATCCTTTATAACATGTTTTATAATAAACCAGTAAAAATAAAGTATTTCCCAGAGTCCCATGATAGCAAATTATCAAATCTGGTTAGCAGATTGTGGAATTTCTTGATTTGTAGCCAAGTCAGAGAGAAGTGTGGATCACCTGGGGACCCACTACTTCTGATGGACATCTGAGGTGGAGCAATCTTGTGGGACTGAGCCCCTGACCTGTGGGGTCTGCTCTACCTTCAGGTAGTTGGTGTATGAGTTGAATAAAGTTGTAGGACTCCCAATTGATGTCCAGAAGTTTGGAAATTGCTTGGTGCAGAAAACCCACACATTTGGTGTCATGAGTGTTGTGAGTAGAGAAACAGTTTCCTTTTAAATGGATTCACACCAAATGGGTCAGTTGAGATGGGAACGCATATATGTTTCACTTCATGACTATCATTTAATCATATGCAGACAATGAACTATAAGATCAAACCTGCAAACACACTCCAGAACACAAACACATGTCACCCACCTGCAGGCATTGCCTCATTTACTCCTGAGCCCCTAAATTAGAGCTTGTACTAGATAATAAAATAGACAGGATATTCGTTATCATCAAACAAATATGAAACTAAGCTTTAGATAACATACGGATTCTGAAAGTTAAGTGCTATTTTATGGTACCTTTCAATTTAGAAGTGCATTGCAGATAAAACATGGCTTTGGTGTAAACCATTGATGTATTGTGTTGTTAAGATCAATGAATTATTAAAAGGATAATCTTTTAAACACCAAGAAATTGTCTTCTAGTGTACTCTAGGGGCTGTGGGTAAATGCATTACACATACAAATTCACCACTGCATTGGCTGTAATTTATACAAACTGCCAAGCACCCACCTGACATCACAGAGACCTGATTCTTCTCCCAGCCACTCAGTTAATATGAGCCCCTGGGCACAGAGCGTGGAGTAAGGGAGGGATCTCTGCATGAGCACCCTGCCCCTCGAGTTCTGTAGATGACGGAAGGGTGCACAGTGAGGGCCACCAGCTTGCCTTGCGAGGGAGGTCCCGACACGGTGCTCTCTAGGGACACTCTCTGCATATGGGTCCCATCACGAATCTCAGTTGCAGAGACTCATCTCACCATCTCACCTTCCCCAGTGGCGCACATCCTAATTCTGGTTGAAGCCAGGGCGCTCGTTAATGAACAAGCAATTTAGCAAACATGCTAGCTTCCAGTTCGGAGTCTATTTCCCAGGGAACCCAACTTGAGACAAGCATTTTGTCGAGGATCTCAGCTCCAAGTTGCTGGAGGCAGTGTTTCTCTTCAGTTCCCACACTTTAGTCTCTACGGTGCCATCCGCCTGGAATGCCAAATCCAGCCCCCTCGTCCAGGATGGTTCAAATGTCCCATCTCTGCAGACATCTCCACAGTCATTTGCTTCTTGCTCTGGGCTCCCATAGCCCTCTGTGCTATTAAAGCACTTGTCTTTACTGTTCAACCAACCAGCAGTGTCCAAGAGACTCATAACATGGCCAAATGTGCATTTTTCACTGCCTAATAGCTATGATTAAAATGTATTAATAAAAAGAAACAGGTGGGATTAATTTTAATAGTATATTTTATTTAACTTTATATATAGCCCCAAATGATCATGTGTAGTCAGCATAAAAACTATCCATGAGATTTTTTTTTTTAACTACTTCTTCCATGCTGTTTGAAACCCAGTGTGTATTTTATACTCACACCACAACTCAGTTTAGGCTAGAACATACCAAGTGCTTAACAGCCCTACGGAGCTTACTGAACTGGATGGTGCAGACAGTGAGTGCCTCAAAGACAGACAAAATGAAAGAATGATGCAAATTCATGAATGAACATCATGGTTACCCTGGCCCAAGCCTGGGATTCATGACTACACTCCTGATCCTTGGTATTTTGGAGACTGTCCTCTGCAGGGCAGTGCATCTCTTGGTACCTGTATCCCCTCTACATTAATAATATACAGCATTAACAGCTGAGGGTCTAGACTTTAAGTGTTAACTTTATGAAACAGATCTCTGCTGTGTAGCAGCTTCTGAGATGGGTAAGTTACTTAACCTATTTGGAGTCTCATTCTCCCCTCCTATGAAACGAGAGTGGATAATAATTGTGCGTAGTGTTGCTGTGAGAACCTAGTGAGGCATTGCAGGTGAATGGCTTGTATGTATAGATGCTCAGTGGAAAGGTAGAGAGCAAAGCCAAAAGACTGAAAACTTTGAGGAAGAGGCAGGTATAAACATAACATGAGGGAAAAATGCCTTTCTTCCTTTGTTCCTTCTTCATTCATGAAACTAATATTTTGTATGCATCTCTGTGATGGCCAGGAACATGAATCTCTCAGAGGCTTAACCGAAGGGAATAGTTCGATCAACAACTCTAGCTGTTATGCATTGAAATCCAGCACCACATTTCTTACCATGGCCATGCTTCCACATGCTGCTCCTCAGTATTTACTGCACACAACAAAGACAGCAAGCAGTGGCATTCCTGGGGGGCCCACCAGTCCTTGGATGGGAAGTTTGGGCTCAACGGCCCTCCAACAGCATTGCTGTACTTCCACCCAGACTTTCTTCCTTCCTTCTCTCCTTTACTCAGGGTCAGACCCCCACCAGCCTTCCAGCTCTGTCCTCGTTTTCTCTGTGTCTCTTCTTGTAAAGGCACTAATCCCACCATGGGGGTGGCACCTTCATGACCCACTTTTCTCCCAAGGCCCTACATCCAAATACAGTCATGTTGGAGATTAGGGCTTCCACATGAGTGTTGGAGGGTCACAAACATTCAGTCCATATCAGTTACACACAAAAGAATTTATGTTATCATAATATCATATCAAAATTAACCATAAATTAATCACTTTGTACTTTATAATTATTAGAAAATCATTACTTAATTCAATACACATTCCATCTTTGTTTACTTTGCAATCACTTATATTGGAGTGAAGGTTCATCATGTGGTAAATATTTCTTGCTATTGCTTAGGCCACATTAAAATTGCTGTATCTATTTTTGCATTTCACTTATTTTAAGCTGCATCTGTCAAAACTGCTGATGCCAACACATATGTATTCGTGTGATTCTCTAACATATTAAAAACTGAGATTTTCCTCTGAATATCTAATCGGCTCGAATGATGGTGAGGTTTATGTGTTTGGGTCTACTCGTTTGTTTGTTTTCAATCTATGATGACTAATTTACACGGAACTCAGGGATCACAGTTGTCCACGATTAGAATTGCAATGACTTCGCCGTCTGGTTTCCATTCTTTCCCTTCTCATTGAGGACACATCTCTTAGACCATTGTCAGGCAAATATTCAGTATTAAGTTACTGTCTGCAGCTCAAAAATTTCACAGACTTGGTCTTGGAGAGCCAAATGTGGAGATGTGTTTAGCAATTACTTTATTAAACTCAATATCTGTGAAAAATAATTATCATATTTGACACTAGTGTAAAATGCCAACATTCTAAATAAAAGGAGCTGAAGGGTTTCTAGACCCAAATTCCCCAAACTGCCTGAATGCTTTTAGTAATTTGGAAAACTCAGTCAACATAGCCTGTCACCAAAAAAAAAAAAAAAAATCGTACTGAGTATTTCAATTAGCTGTTTTCCTAGTTATTTTTAATTAAATGCTAAATGACAGAACAACTTGTAGTGGTTCTGTTATACTTTTTAGATATTCCACCCCAAACTCCCTTCTGGTATGTAATAAAGTAATGAGGCAATAATTTGTACACTGAAATGACTGTTTTTCTCTTCAAAGTAGACATCTAGTGACTCACTTAACTAGCCAGACGTATTTGCCAATAGTATTTTTAGTGTCCTCCAAAAGAACTGTGTTCAGAGGAGACAACTCACCCCTTCTGAATAAGCTTTATGAAGGAAAATCTTTGCCCATGGAAAGTGGATTTCATTTTTGGAAACAGTCAAATGTCACCCAGAACAAATCTTGCTGAATAAGCTGAGTGAGACCAGGGTGCATGAGTGTGCATGCCTTAAAGTTGCATACATATGAGGAAAATTTATAAATATGTATGTGTGCTTAGTTGCTCAGTCATGTCCAACTCTTTGTGAGCCCAAGGACTGTAGTCCACCAGATTCCTCTGTTCATGGGGATTCTCCAGGCAAGAATACTGGAATGGGTTGCCATGATCTCCTCCAGGGGACATACATATATAATAACAGCTAATTCTTATTGAGTGCTATCTGTACTTGCTACTGTTTTAAACATCATATGGTGTTAATACATTTAATCTTCATGACAATCTTAGCAGGAAATATCATCATTTTACACACGAGGAAGCTGAAGCACAGAATGGTTGCCTCCTGAGACCTGCCCAAGGTCACAGAGCTCTGAGCTGATAGTTATGAATGAGAAGTCAAAACTGTACTGAGCAACAGAAGTGCTCTCAGAGCCTTCCTTTCCTCATACATATGATAAAGATGAATGATGAGCTTTAAGAAGCGTTCATACATGCATACATTCTTGCTAACCCATAGTATTTCTAAGTCACTCAATTTTGAGTGGAATGCTATTTTGCTTGATCATATGGGAACCTAAGAGCTTCCTTGCTGGCTCAGATGGTAAAGAATCTACCTGCAATGCAGGAGACCTGGGTTCGATCCCCAGGTTGGGATGATCCCCTGAAGAAAGGAATGGTTACTCATTCCATTATTCTTGTCTGGAGAATTCCGTGGACAGAGGAGCCCAGTGGGCTACAGTCCATGCGGCCACAAAGAGTTGGATACAACTGAACGACTAACACAGTTATGAAAGGGAACCTAAAGTGTGGCCAGTACTACAAGAATAAGGGTAACCCATTACCTGTTCAACCGTGGTCAGTGGTCTTCACAATCACAACACACAATTCTCTGTAACATGGTCACTCCTGGTCCTCCTAGAATGTTATTTTCTGATCCCCGAATGATAACAAGTGATAAATGCATGAGCAGTAGAGGAACAATGGAGCCATCTGCTTGACACAGGGGATCTTCTCGACAATCCAAGGCATACGACCAATGAAATTCAGTATTTTCAGCAGTGTATTGAATGCTTACGGCCCTGAATGCAGGGGACCCTAAGATGGCTACAGAACAGTCCCTGAATCTCAGCCTTGTAGAGGTGCCCATGGATCTAGGACAGAATTTTTCAAAGTGTGTTCTTTATTTCTCTACCTTCTAATGGCACTGTGAGGTGTTTTGTTTTGTTTTGTTTTTTTAAATGGGGAATTCAATTCTGGGTTCAAAAACACCTGCTTCTTTCTTGGGGGCCCTCTTCAACATCTGGGAAATTAAGAACCCCCATGAGACAGGCACAGGTTTTCCACATGAGTTCCAGCATGGAACTCACCTCACTCAGAGCCTCTGACAGGGAGGGGTCCATCATGGGGGAGAGCTGTGCTCGATGCTGTGCTCTGGGGGCAGCATGAAGTGAGTCCTGAGATACAAAAACTGAGGGGTAACAATGTGAACAGGCTATAAGAAACTCTCCTCTATGAGTCAACATCATAATCATGTAAACTCCCTGGGCTTTAGGTGCCTGCCCTCCAAATGAAGATAAGAACCTTGACCCAGCCACTTTTGAAGTTTCCACGAAGACTCAGGAGGGCAGCCAATACCAGCACACCTTGCAAACTCCACTTTCAGAATGCCATTTATTTTACTCTTTGCAAACAGCAGGTCCATCTGTTGATGACCCACAGCTGAGACCTCAGATTCCAATGAGGTACTAGTGGAGCTGACTCAGAGAGCCCTCCTCAGTTATTTATTTCCAGCTCTAAGCTGGGGATGGACAGGGAGGCCTGGCGTGCTGCAGTCCATGTTATCACAAAGAGTCGGACACGACTGAGCGACTGAACTGAACTGAACTGAGCTAAACAAAGGCAGAATAAGCAAACAGGTTTAAGATGGTCATTGAATCCTGGGCCTCCCAAGGAGGCCAAGACTAGAAGTGCTGGTGGGACCAAACTCACACTCATCACTGAGGGGTCTGGGTGGTCTTCCATCCTATGCAAAGGCCCATCCCAGACAATCAGATCTCTGGATGACTCTTGGTCAGGTCTTCTGCCCTGAGTATCTCTCTGGAACCAGGCTCTCGGGTCATTAATTATCCACATTAACTGTGATCTCTTCCTGTCTATCTATCTTAAGATTCTGAAAAATGACCCTCTGTGCCTGAAACCAGCATCCAGTGGTCAGTATCTCCAGAATCACAAAGACTGGGAGACTTATTGGAAATGTACTGAAATGCTAACGGCTTGTATTTTGGAACCAGTTTAATGTGATGTATCATTGAATC
This sequence comes from Moschus berezovskii, assembly GCF_049115385.1. Lineage (NCBI taxonomy): Eukaryota > Metazoa > Chordata > Mammalia > Artiodactyla > Moschidae > Moschus > Moschus berezovskii. The sequence goes on from NC_142481.1 coordinate 54,514,859, forward strand.
TGGGGAGGGTCAAATACACAAAAAAACAAAGTACTGGAAGGCAGTATCCCAGAGGCATTTACATTTTAAATAAATTTCCTGTGGAGTTCTGCAACCCACACCACGTCCCCAGGAGGGGTCTTCCCTCTCTTGAATGTGCCTCTCTGTGAAGTCTCCCACTAGAAAGCTTTAAATCAGGCTGGCCCTTGATTTGTGTATTTTAATTTGGAAGAAAAAAGACTTTAAAATTGAACTACTTTTTAAAAAGACACCCCAGATTATTTTTTGTCTACAGCAATATTTAAATATAGACAGAAGCATCTCTATCAGTGTACCTCTTATGATAGAACATACAGCAGAAATATAGGTGAGGTCTTAATTCTAAAGATTAAGGTACAGAAGCATCATTTCAGCAACGGTTTTATTCTGTGGGTACTGTGAACCACAGACCTGGAAGCATCTTCCTCTTTGTCTTGGCTGTTAATGAGTTTCCATATTTACATCTCTAGTGTCTGTACGTGACAGACAGAATGGGTGCCAATGTGCCCCAACCTCATCCCAGTTTCCCAGTTGCATTTTTCACTCCACTCCACTGAAAGTGAGTCACCCTCATTCATTTGTGAAACCAGGAAAACAGTGGGAGGGACAGAGAAGCACACGTTTCCCTAACCAAGAGTGCTGCGGTTAAATTTCACATATAAATCAATCCAGAATTATTCAGGATTGGAAACATGATGACATTTAAACCTCAGAGGGAATTTTTCAAACAAAATAAAATAATATTTTCTGTGGGAATTATTTTCCGGGATTGAGCGCAATATTAAGGAGACCCACCCCCTAAAAAGCGACTCTCATTCATATGAGAATATGTCGCACAAGTAGCTTATCCAAATGGTCAACCACAGTAACGATCAGACCTCAAGTGGGTAAATAAGGCAAATGGTTAGCTCAGAAAATGTATTAAAGCTCAGAAAATGTATTAAAGGCACAGGATCTTACAGCACTCCCACCAGCTTTCTTGAGACACTTTGTAACAGACCACAGGACAGACAATGGACAACTACTGAAACTAGAAGACAGAGGCAAATTGCAGTGGTTGATTTATTTGGCTAAGTTTACATTTCAAAGGTCTTTACACTTCGGGGTACTTAAATGCACAGTGTTCTGGTGCTGCCACTGACCAAAGCAATGCAAGATCCTCATTTAGGCAGAAACGTGTTTGGGACTCACGTGTGGTAGGAACCACAGAGCTTTCACGGTGAGCAGGGCTGTAGAGACCACCCAGGCTGGGCGGGAACGGTCTGCTAGAGCAGCCTGCGTAGAGAAGCCCTTCTCTCCAGGTAACCAGGGAGAAGGCAGGGATGGAGCAGCCACGCCTGTCAGAGGCAATGAGGACAGAGCTATGTGCCTGCCAATTATGAGCCATTCCATTTCTAGTCCAATCCTCTCATTTGACTGAGAAGGAAATTGAAATATTCAGAGAAGGATCTGATGGAAGTCACCTGGGTCCCCTGGCCCCCAGTCTAGAGTCTTCCCTATAGTCCCTGCCTTGGCCAGATCAAAAGTTTTTGTCTTTTAACTTCTAGTTTTCATGAAGCTGTCTATGAAAAGGGCAGCCTGTAATGAGGCTGTGTAGGCGCCAATCTGATTAACCTTCCAGTGACAAGGCCATGAAGAATACAGATAGGCAGGCCCTGCACAGCACAGGGATCATTTTCCAAAAGGTCTTTAGGTGCTTTTTGAAATTTGGGTCTCAGAAAAAGAATGCCTTAGGTGGTTAACCAAAGAGACAAAAGCAAACAAGCCCCACCAAGATCAGCAAGCCAAATACTTGACTTTCCGCCCTTTCAGCTAAAATCAAAGGGAAACTGCTGAGGTTCAGAAATGCAATTCAGGGGCCAGAACCTTCACTACTTCCCAGAGTTTGCCCCCCAGGATAGGGAATTACTGTGGTTTTAAGTCATCCTTACTTGAGGATGCTGTGGGTGGCTGGGGTCCCCTGCTGGATTAAGGCCCTTGGAACATTCTTGTCACGTTCTTGTCATCTTCCCAGGGGTTTTCTGGACAGGGCCTTCTCACCAGTGGGACTGTCTGGGGCGCGGAAAGGGAAGGTCATCCTCCAGGAAATTACCCACCTAATCACCCCACAGCCATGAAGTGTTGAAGGCTCATTCCTGTCAATAGCAATGAGCTAAAATGTATTCTCCTCCCATGCCATTCCCTTTACAATTCTTTTCTCTTACTTGAACCAGGAGCCAGCCAACTATGCCCATGGACCAGACTGGACCTCTGCCTGTTTTTCTGAGTAAAATTTGACTGGAACTCAGCCAAGTGTGTCCTTTACTTGGTGTCTACCGCAGCTACTGTGCTATACCAGGGCAGAGCGGAGTAGCGGCAACACACGTGGCGTGGCCATTAAAGCCAATACATGTACGATCTGGCCCTTTAGAGAAAAGTTTGCCGACTTCTGTGTCAGACATTAGAGGAGATAAATCTTTGAGCACAAGGCTAAAGTGATTTCCCCACATATTAAAGGGAAGTCTTTTGGTAGGCTCTTCACCATGTTTTGAGAGAGGCTTCTGGAGTGAGAAGCCTACACAGATGTCATTGTTCAGAGGTCTGTCTAACAAGCACAGCTTTGAAAGGAAGTACAAAGAAGGAGAAGCACACAGCCAAAAAGAGTCACATGAAAGGCCCAGTAGAAGGAGTGGTCACCTACTGTGATTACCTACTATTTTCTTCAGTGAACAGAATGAACTTGAAACTTAGAGGAACCAGAAGAACATCACAGAGATGAAAGGACACTTAGGAAAAGGTGTGAAGGTAAGAAGCTTTTGGGCACTTAGAAATGGGTTCAAGTCCAGTGGCACTTGGCTGAATATATACTGGTTGAAAGGACACAGTAAATTTTAGGAAATCGTAACAAACACTGGGGAAAGGCTTAGAATGCTGCAGACAGACCACGATCAATGTTCATCAACTGGAAAACAGTAAACTCTGAAACCTTTCTGTTAGAAAGTCAAAATTTTAAACTCTGGCAGAATCATTAAGAAAAGAACACATGTCCCCATGGGAAAATGCACAAATATTAAGTTGATAGTTTTAAGAAATAGAAACAAACATGGTCAGAAAACATATGGCAAAGTTATGCCACAGTCAACTTTCCTGGTAATTAAATAAAAATAAAAACAAGTAATAAAATAGCAATGAGATCCTGTTTTGCCTGCTGGACTGGCAAATGTTTGCAAAGACACATAGGCTGGCAAGAGTATAGAAAATCAGGCCATCACATCCATATGGAAATGCAAAGTGGTACAGACATTTTGCTGGGCAAAGTGGTAAGTTTTCAAATATGTGCAACATATAACCAGCAATTCCACTTCTAGGAATTTAATCTAAGGAAATAACTATGAATAGGGATGTTCATCACAGCATTACTAATAACAACAGAAATTTGATATAGTCTAAATGAAAACTTTCACAGTTTGGTTACAAATACTTATACCATAGAATATTTTCAGCCATTAAAATAACACTTAAAATGAGTTTATGAAACAGATGGATATCAGTTACATAAACAAAATATGCGTGTATATATTTATTACTGCATTTATAGTTATAATATCTAGACACTGTATTTAGTATCACATGTTTTCTTATCAGATCTTGGCAACTCTATTAAATAAAGAAGAGTAATAATGATAAGGATAGCTAATATTTATTGAGAGCTTCCTTTATGCCAGGCACTTTGCCAACCATCTTATATGGATTATGTCATTAAAATCTGACACAATTGTATGAGGTAGACACTATTATTAATGTCATTTTATAAAGGAGGAATAGAAGCCATAAAAACTTGTCCAAGGTTACATAGAAAGTACACGGTACAGCCAGGATATGAATGCACAAAGCAAGTCACTGAAACGCGGTGCTCTTAACCACTATTCTATATTCTTCAGATACTATTATTTCTTCCAGGGATGGATGGAACTACAGAGGGATGGATAGGAGGATAGATAGATACATAAATAGAAGGGTGGATGAATAGCTGAATGAATGGGTAGAAGTGTGGACTGATGAATGAATGGATTGGCATAGGAAGGAAGGACGGATGGGTATAAGGAAGAAAGGATGAATGGACGGATGGGAGGGGAGATGGGTAGAGGGACAGATAGAAGGGTGGACAGATGGATAAGTGGAAAGTTAGATAAATAGGCAGGAAACAAAAAACATAAAACTAGCTCTTTCTTAGTGGTTCTTTTATGGTTTTATTTCCTTCTTTACAATTTTTCAGAAATAGTCCATTTTTCTACAATGTATTCTCTCTGTAATCAGACTATAGAAATATATTTTATATTAAATAAATTACAATGCAAAGCACAATATAGTGCTCAAACTATTATGGTCTTTGTATTCATCTCTTGCAAAACGGTATTGAGTTCTAGGTTGAGCAAGAATTGAACAATATTCCTCTTCTACTTGCTATGTACAGTCCCAGAATAAAATTTACAACATACAGCCAAAACATGAGGCAGCTTCCTGAATGCCACCCGAGAATCTGTGGGCAAGTCCAGCCAACCAAGAGAAAATGTGCAAATGGGATTTTCTCCCTCACAGATAGAGCTTCAGTTTAAAGCCATAGTTGGCTAGAAAATAAGGATGTGAAGGAACTTGGATATTTTTTTCCCACAGCTTAGACTTTATATTGTGAGTTTATGATTGGAGAAAAAATAGCATGGCCACTGAAGTATTCAAAAGACTTGCATCCAAAAATTGGACAAGGTTGAGCAATCAGAGGAAACAAAGTGGCCTAAGTCTCGTTGGCTGAGAAAAACTTGGAGGCACATTTTAAGTCTGAGCTGTTTCTAGTTCAATTGCACAGCAGATGCATCAGGGCAATAAGAGTTTAAATTTAATGCATTTATTTCAGCAATGACATTTCTGAGCAAAGTTCTATTAGTGTTAACTTTAGGTGAGTCAAACGCTACAACGAGGGACCTGAGAATAGATTCCCTCTGACTTCCCTCCTCCGTCCCTTGGCTCACCCTGGGCCACACAATATGCCTCCAAGGACTTGAAAATTATAGGTACCCGGTTGCTGCTATTAACTAAGTACCTTGCTTTGTCTGCTGCACAGACAACTGAGGGAGCCTCATTTTGTTACCTGTCAGCTCTCTGAGTCACTAGAGCTGAATCCAGCTCGCTGTCATGACACTCCGCCCCAGGGAGCCTCCCCGTCTCAACAGCATGCCTCTGCTGGCTGCCAAACCCATCTAATGCCTGCAGATTTCCGTCCCCCAGGACTGAAGGCTCTTAAAAGTGGTATCCACTTTAAAAGTCTGTCAACTAGAAGAATACATCTGCATTATGTTGAAAAGGGGGAAAAGCAAAGAAGCGTAACATGAGGGCATGCATGAATTCAATCAACAAGGTTCTGTTTATATGTGTAACTCTTAAGTGACACTTTATTATTAGCCATATACTGGTCTTAAAGTTTTAGAGTAATTTTAAAATATACCCTCCCCCAAAAAAACATGAAGCACATATTATGATTGGGCCTATTTTACATATGAGGAAACTGAGGCACTGGGAGGTTAAATAATTTGCCCAGAAAGTGTTAGTTGCTCAGTCGTGTCCGACTCTTTGCAAACCCATGGACTGCAACCTGCCAGGATCCTCTGTCCATGGGATTCTCCAGGCAAGAATACTGGAGTGGGTAGCCATTCCCTTCCCTAGGGGATCTTCTTGACCCAAGGATTGAACCTGGGTCTTCTGCAATGCAGGCAGATTCTTTACAATCTGAGCCACCAGACACCAGGCAATTTGGACCCAGGCAATTGGGCTTCAGCAGTGAGCTCATTAGCAACATGCAGTGTCCATTAAGCCCGGTGCTTCAGGCACAGAGCAAAGACCAAGATGACCAGCATGGTGGACGTCTCGCCTTTGGTCTCTACAGACAACACTGTCCAGAGCAGAGGCTGCCTAATCCCAGGCATGCTCTTACTTAATCCTCACAGAAACTTTATGGGTGAAGTACGGGTTTATATACACTCTGCATACAGATAAGGAACTGAAATTTAGACTAACTAGTGTGCCAAGGTGGTGGGAAGATGCAGTGTCTAGACTGACAGCTGAAAAGAGAGGCTTGGCATCAGTGTTTCTCAGACTAGTCCTCCCACCACCTGCATCAGGAGCACCTGGGACGTCTGACCAAACACACACCCCTGGGCTCCACCCCGATCACACTCAACCTGACGAAACGCACACCCCTGGGCTCCGTCCCGATCACACTCAACCTGACGAAACGCACACCCCTGGGCTCCGTCCCGATCACACTCAACCTGACGAAACACACACCCCTGGGCTCCACCCCGATCACACTCAACCTGACGAAACGCACACCCCGGGCTCCATCCCGATCACACTCAATCTGACGAAACGCACACCCCTGGGCTCCATCCCGATCACACTCAACCTGAGCCACGAGGCACAGGGCCTGGCAGCCTGCATTTTGCACAAGACCCCTTGTCTCACCGAGTGATTCTGACATACACTCAAGTCTGAGAACCTTTTCTACTGTACTACTGGCTCTTTCTCCAGCTGCTAAACACAGCTGCAGTTTATGGTGATGATGGTGATGATGATGATACTTAATATGCAATAACAAAGAAAGCAGCTCACATACAACGGCATGGATCATGAGTGGACATTCCCTGCTTTTATTTCACACAGTTGCTTAGTGAGTCATATTTTCTACAATGAAACTGGCATGGCTTTTAAGCCCTCTCATTTCTTATCTCTTCTCCTATGCTTCCTGGATTTAATGGGGTGAAACCCCTTTGTCATTGCCTCAGGTGATGACATCCTATAAAATCCTGTCTCTCCAACCCATAGAAGGTGATAATAAAATCCAGAAAATTGAAATTAGTGAACTCTCTCATAGGACAGATCTCTTCAGACCTCTAAACATTAGAGGCAACGTCTAGGATTTATTGGATCCTTGTATTAAAGTGGCAGGCTTATACCTGCTTCCTTCATTTAAACAGTTCCATTTTTAAAAATCAAAAATATTATTTTTCCTTCACAATATCCCAAGAAGGAGAGCAGGAATTATGCACACCAGAGAGAATGAACAGAAGACAAAACGGCTGGATCAAAACCCTACTAAGAATATAAATAACATTTTTAAGATTAAAAACCAGATTTTGCATGCCCATTACTTTTGTTTTTGTTGTTGTTGTTTTAAAGGAAGGAAGGGCTGGAAAGGAAGGAGGCAAGGGAGGGATGGAAAAGGTAAAGGAAGGAAGAGGGAGTCAGGGAGGGCAAAGGGAGGAAAAAGAAAAGAGGAGAAAGGAAGCCAAAGAAAAGCTGGGAGGAACAGAGCCCTACGGCAGAGTCCCACCTCCCGCCAAGGATCCGTCAGGGGCCAAGGGATTCTAGTGTTCTCTGGTGTGGTGATGGTTTAGTTGATAAGTCGTGTCCGACTCTTCGCGATCCCATGGACTGCAGCCCACCAAGCTCCTCTGTCTATGGAATTTGCCAGGCAAGAATACTGGAGTGGGTTGCCATTTCCTTCTCCAGGGATCTTCCCAACTCAAGGATAGAAGCCGGGTCTCCTGTATTGTTGAGGGAGTCTCCTGTATTGTGGGCAGATTCTTTACTGACTGAGCCACAGCGAAACCCAAGAGTCAGAATCACCCTTACTTCCTTCACTATTCTCTCAGCACAGTTAACACCTGGGATCCTGAAGCTCTCCCCGCAGAGGTGACTGCCGCACACTGCTGGCCCGGTTTGTCTTATGTGCATACGCACAGGTCAGAGAAGGCAGCGGTGGAAACTTTGGAGCCAGAGGGCGTGGATTTGATCCATGTGACCTTAGGAAGTAAGTGAGTCTTCGTGTCTAGTCTCCACCTCCACGTCTGGGGGACTGTATTATATCCACCTCCTAGGAGGCTGGGAGGACTCATGCCATAGCAGTTGGATATTGCCTACCCCGTGTAATATTCTACTAGTAAAGATGGACACTTATCACGTGGCACACAAGTGTTACAAGAATATTGACATGGCAATAATTTATGAAAACAGAAGTGTACATTGAGTCATAATTTATATGCTCTAGAAATTTCTGCTGTTTATTTTTAAAAGTTCCACTGGACCATCAGGGATACCCTTCCATATCTTTTCCATGTGTATGTTGTTATTTCTGTGAAGAAAGAAAACATCAATCCAGAATGTCTGTCTAGGAAGTTATGCAGACTGGGAAGACACTCGGGAACCCAGTTTTCAAAGATGTCCATCACTATTATGATAAAGCAGAAGTTACATAATAATGAGATTTAATATGGAAACCCAGCTAAGAAAATGTTGTCTGGTTTATGTTTTATAGCTATTTTCTTTTGTGGAATGCTCTTCTTAAAATGGAGCACAACCCCCCCAACCCCCGCCTGCCAACTTCTCCCGAGTCAGCTGTGAGCAGAACACATCTTAGTGCCAGCGCCCTGCAGCATCAGAAGAAAAAAGAGGGAGCAGGGAATCTACAGATGTGCGACTCTGTCTGTAGGTAAACGATGCCTCTGCATCCCTGCGTGCCTCAGCCAGTTCTGGATTGGATTAGGGATAGAGTGGAACAGAGGCTAAAAATGCTTTCTGGTGATTTTTTCTTGCCTTCAAAACACATCAAACGATGACTAATACAGTCCGTAACTCCGCTCGTGGAGATACTAACAAACGTTTATTGAAGTTTCAGGTGTGCTCCTTGCTATGCTCTGGGCATCAGTGCGTTATTCCATTTAATCTTGGCCTGATGAGAAGGAAACAGGTACAGTTACTGTGCCCATTTCACAGACTGGGAAACCAGGGTTGACAAGTGAGGGAACATGCCTCTGGTTGCACCGTGGTCAGGAAGCGGCCGAGCCTGCAGGGATAGCCCCAGCTCCACTCGCTGGCCGTGTTCCCCCCCTGAGGGCTCCACGCAGCAGGTGGCGCCAGCGGTGAGGACAGCCTCAGGGACACGGAGGGTAATGAACAAATCCCCAAGATGTGGAGCTCTGTTCGGGAAATGCGTTCTGTTTTTCTTTTACTTTCAAAACAAAACATTTTCTTAAGAAAATATGGGATGAAATTCACGCACTTAGGTAGGCTACAAAAAATGTGAAAAATTTAAGTAACATCTTAAAAATCAGCCTAATATTAATGTTGAAGAATTGCCAGGGGAGTATCCTAGTAGGCTTTTTAAAAGCATTTAAAATCCAGTTGGTTTTATTAATGTATTACATTGCATTCCTTTTTTGCTTAACATTCAATCATAGTATTTTCCCATGTCTTTAAATAGTTTTCAGAAATATTGTTTTCATGACTACATGATACTTGATCATACGGATGTATCAGAATTTGTATAATTTTCCATGAGCTGTTTCTGAATTTTTCCTATTATAAATTGTGCTCCAGATGACATACTTGCACATAAAAACTTATGTATATATTTTTAATTCCAAAAGTCTTAAATATAAATGGGATCTATAGAACACACCATCAAATGTGGTAATAAGGCAAAGTAAACTATGGAAGGAGGCTTCCCTGGTGGCTCAGTGGTGAAGAATCCACCTGCCAAAGCAGGAGACCTAGCTTCTATCCCTGGGTCAACCCTGTACACGAGACAACAGCAGAGACTCTGATGTGTGGAGCAGTCTTTTGGACTCTGTGGGAGAGGGCAAGGGTGGGATAATTTGGGAGAATGGATTGAAACATGTATATTATCATATGTGAAACGAATCTGATGTGGTTGGGGACTCCCCACCTCAACACTCTGGATTTAAGAGGCCGTTCCTTCCGGAAGTATATAAATTAGCCTAGGATAGAACCTGCACGCTGAATTTACTAATTAAGAAATGAGAAACCAGAACTATAAAGGTGGCATAGAAATACAAGAAACTATTCTTAAGTAATCTTTTAAAACTTTGAACAGAGTTACAGATTTTACCATTTGTTATAAACTGGTATATATAATTTAACCAGAACCATAAGAAAATTAGTATTGTGTGAATTCTGAAGCACTTTCAACATGTTGTAGGAATAATGTGGACTTTCTTGAGTTTTACACATTCATAAGTGAATGGTCTGTATCTCGTGCCTCTGTTGGTTTTCTGTGAGCTGTAGTTTCTGGGAAGTGAGCAGCTTTCATTCCTGTAACTCTTGTAATCCAGTCATTCGTGTGCCTCCTTCATGAGGATCCAGTGCGGCTGTGGTGCTGTTATCCCTCTGACAGGAACTAACTCGGTGTAAAGCCCCAAAGGTCTGTTACTTATTTTTATTTTATATTGTACTATATTTTATTTACAGTGTTGTGTTTGTTTCAGGTGTATAGCAAAGTGATACAGTCATATATTAAAGAAATTTAAAAAAAAAAAGAAAAGTTAAAAAAAAAAATGAAGATGCCCCGGAGAAGGAAATGGCAACCCACTCCAGTATTCTTGCCTGGGAAATACCATAGGCAAAGGAGCCTGGTGGGCTACAGTCCGTAGAGTCGCAAAAAGTTAGACATGACTGAAGCAACTAAACAACAAAGCAAACTATGGAAGTACATTAAAGGTCTGTAGGTGACTTTATAACTCGGTCACCACTGCTGCTGCTGCTGCTAAGTCGCTTCAGTCGTGTCCGACTCTGCGCGATCCCATAGACGGCAGCTGACCAGGCTCTGCCGTCCCTGGGATTCTCCAGGCAAGAACACTGGAGTGGGTTGCCATTTCCTTCTCCAATGTGTGAAAGTGAAACGTGAAAGTGAAGTTGCTCAGTCATGTCCGACTAGTAGCGACCCCATGGACTGCAGCCTACCAGGCTCCTCTGTCCATGCGATTTTCTAGGCAAGAGTACTGGAGTGGCTTGCCATTTGCCTTCTCCGCGGTCACCACTAGACACTGACTAAATAAGATTTCTTCTCTCCTTTGAGAAGTCTTTCTCAGCTTCGGCAATTTCTCATCATGGAAAGCTCAGAGGAAGAGTGTGTGAGCAGGGGTAGATTTTGTAAACATTTCCCAAAGCATCCAACCTCTCCTTGTCCTGGTGTGTACATCGTCTGAACTAACATAACACACGTTAAAGCAACAGACTCCACCAGAGCCAAAATTAATTTCCAAGTCCCTGATTAATTCCGCCTTTATTTAAGAGTTTGGATGAATGGATCAAGAAAATTATTTTTATGACCTCAGTATTCTATTTACTGTATTCCTTTAGAAAATTCTATCCTATCCTTATTTCATTTAAATATAAGCCTCAAAATTTCTATCTTCATCTTCTAACAAATTTGCATTTTTATACAGTAAAATGCATGCACTTTATAATACTTTATTTATGATGGCAGACTGAGCTGAAAACTCACTTAGACCTAAATTAATACAGAGATTCCTAAGAACATACACACACAAATAATCACACATGAAAGTTAATATTAGGAAACCTGAAAGATAAGTTCCGGAAAGATAAAAATTAGACAGAATTAGTTTTTTTAAAGAGAAAGTGCTGTCACAGAAGGTGGGGGTGGCTGCAGGGCAGTGCCTCTGGGGTGGGAGCTGGGAAGAGCAGGGGGTGCATGGGGGCACCAGCCAGGTGATCAGCGGCAGCTCCGCAGGTGAGCAGCCAGACAGCCTTCTTCCCCCTCCCCACCCACATGCCAGGAAACAGCACTAGAAATGTGGGTGTCTGTCTCCAAGGGCAGCAGTTAGAAGCTGCTGAGAAGCTATCTCAGTGTGTACCAGGTGGCTTTATTTTCTTCCTAACTGAAAGGAATGTTGTAACACCTCTCTCAGATTCCTCTTCGGGACTGAAGAATTTCTTTCCCCAGCCTTTGAGGACAGCCTTTAATGGTTGGTCCTCCATGGATCTGCCTTGGCTGAAGTCTCAACAGACTGAATTGCTTTCGCATAAGTCTTGGGTAAGCCGAGTCATTGAATCAACCTTGGCCATGTGTCTCTTCCAAACACATTTTACACAGTAAAGAAAAACAACAGAACACTTGAGACTGATGTTGGAAACATTCCATTTGAAAGCGTCAACACAAACAGAGGAAAATCTTTCCCAAAGAGGTACTGGACATCAGAGGGCTTAAAGGCTTAAAAAAAAAAACGCTCTCATAGTCTTTCTCTCATTGAATTTTCACAGCCCCAGGACATGGGAATTATTCAGCCTGTTTCACAGATGTGGAAACTGAGGTTTTGAATGTGAATTCCCTCAGTTAAAGCCAGGAGTTGCGTGTAAATCTTCTGAAGGATATCATAAAAGTGGAGTTGACCTTAATTTCGATATTAGTATGGAAGGGCTGGTCAAGTTGTAAAGTATATCATCATATTGATATATAATAGAAAAGTTATTAATTCATAATTATAAGATGCTTTTCACTACAGCGAACATGACATGCTTGCTAATGGGCACCGTTGGCCATTGATTCAGGCTATTAGAGCAGCAGCTGGCCTTCTTCAATCAACCAAGCAAGTGTTATCCATAACCAGGATGGACCTGGCAAAGATCCAAAAACAAAGCAATTTGCTACTTTCCATTTCCCTAAATCCATCACCAAAATAATAGAGCAAACGCTCCCATTCAAATCACTTTTATATATGCTCAGGCTGAACTAGATGAAGGCCCTTGGCAGCAAAACATTCAGTATCCACTTTAGTACTGTCGATATATGAAGCAATCAACCCAGCAGGGTACTATGTAAATGTAATGGCAAACATTTTAATAATAAACTAAAAACACTCAGACCCCTCAGCCAGGTACCAGGGCCTGGTGCCGAGAGTCTGTTTGAGGGTGATCTTGTGGGTAGGAAGAGAGGAGGATATTGCAGTGAATAGTCAAGTGACTCCCATTGCAAAGTGAAAAATATTTGCAGTGATAGGAAGAGGCTGAACAAACTCTATATGTATTATCAGCATATATCATTTACTCATGGAGCTCAAAGTGAGTTTTGGGAGCCCATCGCCAATTACATTAATTGCTATAAATCACTACCTTTCACTAAGCAGTGTCTATGTGTCAGCCTCAAATTTGTCTTTAGCACCTCATTGTATGCTTGGCTTTTGGAAGAAATGGAAGCTCAGAGAAGTTAAATAACTTCCCCCAGATCACCATTAGTAAGGGTTAGAGCCGGCATTTAAAACCATCCATTCAGACCCCAGAGCCTGGGTGTTTGCCTGCTCCAGATACTATGAGGACCAGAGCTGGGATGGCAACAAGCTTGTGCCAGGTCTGCTGAACCCCGAGCATGCTTGACCCTCCCCCTGGAAAGATATGGAGATGGTAGGAGCTGACTATGGGGAGGAGGAATGTCCTGGAAGTCTAGATCAAGGATGTAGCTGGTGTCATGGTTACAGGATGGGAGGGGACTGTGTCAGCAAATGGGGGAACTTGAGAAAATTCCCAGGTTGTGTTACTGGTAAAGAACCCACCAGCCATTGCAGGAGACATAAGTGACACGGGTTTGATCCTTGGGTTGGAAAGACTCCCTGACGGAGGAAATGGCAGTCCAGTGCAGTATTCTTGCCTAGAGCATCCCATGGATAGAGGAGCTTGGCAGGCTACAGCCCTTGCGGTCTCAAAGAGTTGGAAATGTCTGAAGTGACTTAGCACGCATGCACAATAGAGACCTTCATGTCCTCAAAGAAGTTTGCAGCCCACGTAACATTTCAAAGAGAGTTTGCTGCCTTTATTTATTTTTTTAAAAAGCTCAGTAAATTCAGACCCGACCTGCTTTTAAATGTCTCAGTCTCACATGCTTAAGTGATGCCTCAGTTCAGTTCAGTCAGTTCAGTCGCTCAGTCGTGTCCGACTCTTTGCGACCCCATGAATCACAGCACGCCAGGCCTCCCTGTCCATCACCAACTCCCGGAGTTCACTCAAACTCATATGAACGTAAATGCTGAAGACAGAATCCTAGTGCTTCGGAGTGGTAAAGACAAAATATTTGGCTTTTTGTGTTCAATTCGCCAACAACCTCTTCAGTTCAGTTCAGTCGCTCAGTCGTGTCCGACTCTCCGCGACCCCATGAATCACAGCACGCCAGGCCTCCCTGTCCATCACCAACTCCCGGACTTCACTCAAATTCATTGTCCACAGAGTCGGTGATGCCATCCAGCCATCTCATTCTCTGTCGTCCCCGTCTCCTCCCGCCCTCAACCTTTCCCAGCATCAGAGTCTTTTCCAGTGAGTCAACTTGTCGCATGAGGTGGCCAAAGGATTGCAGTTTCAGCTTTAGCATCAGTCCCTCCAATGAACACCCAGGGTTGATCTCCTTTAGAATGGACTGGTTGGATCTCCTTGCAGTACAAGGGACTCTCAAGAGTCTTCTCCAACACCACAGTTCAAAAGCATCAATTCTTCGGCGATCAGCTTTCTTTATAGTCCAACTCTCACATCCATACATGACCACGGGAAAAACCATAGCCTTGACTAGAAGGACCTTGGTTGGCAAAGTAATGTCTCTGATTTTTAATATGCTATCTAGGTTGGTCATAACTTTCCTTCCAAGGAGTGTCTTTTAATTTCATGGCTGCAATCAACATCTGCAGTGATTTTGGAGCCCCAAAAAATAAAGTCTGACACTGTTTCCCCATCTATTTCCCATGAAGTGATGGGACCAGATGCCATGATCTTTGTTTTCTGAATGTTGAGCTTCAAGCCAACCTTTTCACTCTCCTCTTTCACTTACATCAAGAGGCTTTTGAGTTCCTCTTCACTTTCTGCCATAACAGTGGTGTCATCTACATATCTGAGGTTATTGATATTTCTCCCAGCAATCTTGATTCCAGCTTGTGCTTCTTCCAGCCCAGCGTTCCTCATGATGTACTCTGCATATAAGTTAAATAAGCAAGGTGACAATATACAACCTTGACGTACACCTTTTCCTATTTGGAACCAGTCTGTTGTTCCATGTACAGTTCTGACTGTTGCTTCCTGACCTGCATACAGGTTTCTCAAGAGGCAGGTCAGGTGGTCTGGGATTCCCATCTCTTTCAGAATATTCCACAGTTTATTGTGATCCACACAGTCAAAGGCTTTGGCATAGTCAATGAAGCAGAAATAGATGTTTTTCTGGAACTCTCTTGCTTTCTCCATGATCCAGCGGATGTTGGCAATTTGATCTCTGGTGCCTCTGCCTTTTCTGAAACCTGCTTGAACATCTGGGAGTTCATGGTTCACATATTGTTGAATCCTGGCTTGGAGAATTTTGAGCATGACTTTATTAGCATGTGAGATGAGTGCAATTGTGCAGTAGTTTGAGCATTCTTTGGCATTGCCTTTCTTTGAGATTGGAATGAAGACTGACCTTTTCCAGTCCTGTGGCCACTGCTGAGTTTTCCAAATTTTCTGGCATATTGAGTGCAGCACTTTCACAGCATCATCTTTCAAGATTTGAAATAGCTCAACTGGAATTCCGTGACCTCCACTAGCTTTGTTCGCAGTGATGCTTTCTAAGGCCCACTTGACTTCACATTCCAAGATGTCTGGCTCTAGGTCAGTGATCACGTTATCGTGACTATCTTGGTCGTGAAGATATTTTTTGTACAGTTCTTCTGTGTATTCTTGCCACCTCTTCTTATATTGCATAGGAACCTGGATGTTAGGTCCATGAATCAAGGCAAATTGGAAGTGGTCAAACAGGAGATGGCAAGAGTGAACATAGACATTCTAGGAATCAGTGAATTAAAATGGACTGGAATGGGTGAATTTAACTCAGATGACCATTATATCTACTACTGTGGGCAGGAATCCCTTCGAAGAAATGGAATAGCCAGCATGGTCAACAAAAGAGTCCGAAATGCAGTACTTGGATGCAATCTTAAAAACGACAGAATGATTTCTGTTCGTTTCCAAGGCAAACCATTCAATATTATAGTAATCCAGGCCTATGCCCCAACCAGTAACGCTGAAGAAGCCGAAGTTGAACGGTTTTATGAAGACCTACAAGACCTTTTAGAACTAGCACCCAAAAAAGATGTCCTTTTCATTATAGGGGACTGGAATGCAAAAGTAGGAAGTCAAGAAACACCTGGAGTAACAGGCAAATTTGGCCTTGGAGCACGGAATGAAGCAGGGCAAAGGCTAATAGAGTTTTGCCAAGAGAACGCACTGGTCATAGCAAACACCCTCTTCCAACAACACAAGAGAAGACTCTACACATGGACATCACCAGATGGTCAACACCGAAATCAGATTGATTATATTCTTTGCAGCCAAAGATGGAGAAGCTCTATACAGTCAGCAAAAACAAGACCAGGAGCTGACTGTGGCTCAGATCATGAACTCCTTATTGCCAAATTCAGACTTAAATTGAAGACAGTAGGGAAAACCACTAGACCATTCAGATATGACCTAAATCAAATCCCTTATGATTATACAGTGGAAGTGAGAAATAGATTTCAGGGACTAGTTCTGATAGATAGAGTGCCTGATGAACTCTGGACGGAGGTTCGTGACATTGTACAGGAGACAGGGACCAAGACCATCCCCATGGAAAAGAAATGCAAAAAAGCAAAATGGCTGTCTGAGGAGGCCTTACAAATAGCTGTGAAAAGAAGAGAAGCGAAAAGCAAAGGAGAAAAGGAAAGATATAAGCATCTGAATGCAGAGTTCCAAAGAATAGCAAGGAGAGATAAGAAAAGCTTCCTCAGTGATTAATGCAAAGAAATAGAGGAAAACGACAGAATAGGAAAAACAAGAGATCTCTTCAAGAATATTAGAGATGCCAAGGGAACATTTCATGCAAAGATGGGCTCGATAAAGGACGAAATGGTATGGACCAAACAGAAGCAGAAGATATTAAGAAGAGGTGGCAAGAACAAGCTCTTAGAGGTTTGTAAATTCCCTACAGGCTGCCCCATCTCCACCTCCCCACACGTGGGTAGCACTGATCCCTCCACCAATGCTGGTGTCCCAGACTATACTGTGACCAAGTAGAGCAGCTGTCTGAAGCCCAACCCAACAGCAGAGATTCCAGAATCCTGCTCTCAGCTCTCAACTCCTGGGTGGTTATGAGTGGCTTCTTGCCTTCTTGTCAGCCTGGGTTTGCGCCTGTAGTAACAGGGTCCATTTTATGGAAATGTTCCTGCTTGCTCTTCCTTTCAGATTTTCCTCATTGACCTCCCTGCTCTTTGCCAGAGGCATCTGTTGCCTTAGGGAAGATTAGAGTGTTGAATCATGAATGCAAAGGGAGTGAAAGATTCGATATTCAGCCTAAAGACTTCAGTGAAACAAAAGTCTTGAAAGCCTGGCTTTACCAAGAGGGAAAACGGCTTTCTACATAGTAAATGTAAGCCTTAGGTAGAGCTAACTCAGGATATTCTGGAGAGGTTCCCACACACCTTGAGACCTGTTTAGTCTGGTTGAGAAGACAGGGGGCTGCTGCTGGACAGAGACAAGGAAGGACGGTGTTCTGAGTCTCAGAAAGTTTGGCTTTACTCAGAAAGTTCACTGCCTTTACGTTCAGAGCTTTGTAGTTTAC
The DNA here is from genome assembly GCF_049115385.1 of Moschus berezovskii. NCBI lineage: Eukaryota > Metazoa > Chordata > Mammalia > Artiodactyla > Moschidae > Moschus > Moschus berezovskii. The sequence goes on from NC_142481.1 coordinate 54,532,329, forward strand.
AAGTGCCTATGTTTCCAAACATTTTACTCTGTCTTATTTCCTATGAGCTCAGCAGAATGAAAAAGAATAAAATTAGAATAAGAGAAAAAGAATAAAAAAGAAAATACTTTTCAAGAAGAAAGTCAAGGCTTGAATTGCGCAGGCTCAGATTTTTCTAGCTCCCAGGTGAGATGGAAAGGTGGTTAACTTTTGTGTGCTGAAGCTACTGCAAATTTCTCAAAAAAGGAAAAACAATGGAGGGGAGGTGGGTGAAAGGCAACAGCTGAGGGAGGATAAGAGTTAAAGGAAGAGGTAAGAGATAAAGGAACTGCTTATTTCTCATTTTCAAAGTCAAGGAGACCTTCCTGACCACATAGGCGCAGAACGGCTCCTATGTGGCAGGTTTGATCCCTGGGTTGGGAAGATCCCCTGGAGAAGGAAATGGCAACCCACTCCAGTATTCTTGCCTGGAGAATCCCATGGACAGAGGAAACTGGTAGGCTACATACAGTCCACGGACTCACAAAGAGTCAGACACGAGTGAGCAACTAACTGTCACTTTCACCTTCACGACATCATAGTAGGTGATGTCAACCTACCCATAGGCCTCTTCACTAGAATCCATCTTGGCTCAGAGATGCACATGCACACAGGGGAGGACTCTGAGTTAAACCCAATATGGACTCAAAGCCAGGCAAAAGCAAGATGACTGACCAGAAGAAACCCAGTAGGAATCCCCCATATCAGTGATTCAGACTACACAAGGGCACGACTCTCTCTCTGAGCATGCCCAAGTGAGTCTATTCACAGGTACTCTTTCCTTCTAATAAACACTTCACTTTTTTCACTACTTTCCATCCCTTTGTGGAAGTTCATTTCTATACAGCTAATAGGTCAGGACCTTGTCACAGGCCCTGGTGGTCCAGTGCTCCAGTGCTCTCATTACTGCAGCCTGCCTTCAATCTCTGGCTGGGGAACCAAAATCTTATTTCAATCTGCTGCAGGCCACCAGGGATCACTAGCCCATGCCCTCCCTCGACGCCTCTTCAGACTGTGGGAATGAGGCCTGGGCCACATCCCCGTGGGCATCTACCTGACAATCCTGGTTGCCCCCTAATTTCAGTTTCCTTCCTCAGTGCCTGGAGTTTGATGCTGAATTCCCTTCCTAGCTTGATTTATCCCCACTCACCCTCTCTCTGTTTCTAATCGACAAACTTCCTTCCACTGAAAAATGCAGCGCTAACCATATTCCTTGGAGGTTTTGACTCATATTTTGAACTGTTTTTCAAGCACTAATTATTTCTTTCATGTTATTCAGAATCAATGTTTCCTCATTTGGATTCCCTCCTGCCCCCACGGAATTTAATGTATACGTATGAAAATTAAGACCAGTTTTAGCTAAAAATAGATCCTCTGGGAGGTCTCTGCAATCAGCTGACTGGTGCAGTTAAGAGGAAGCTGGATGGCTGACAACTGTTGCGGCTTCAGATGGGGATGAAATAAGCTGGTGCAGCAGCTGGACACTTTTCAGGGGTGTCCTGCCAAGACGTCATTTACCAAGTTGCTCGCAAGGAGGAGTGGGGTTGTGTGGAGGTGGCTGGGACCTGGTGGCTGGTAGCCCAGCACACTCTGCTGCCCCAGAAGCAGCTGGGGTGTGGAGGGCTGGCTGAATGTTTCAGCGGAACTGAGGTCTGCAAATTTTCAGGGGAATGTTCTCCTGAGGATGACAGCCTGCAACTCAGAAATCCAAGATGCTCTGCATGTTAAAAGTGTCCATGTAACTCATTAGGTAGCAAAACCCAACCTGAACAGACACGGTGATATTTGAGGTCCTCAGTTATCCTGCTTAGGGTAGATGTCCATATGTGCTACTGCAGATGTATCTGTCTTATTACGGGGCTGCCCCAGAACCCCCTGGTGAAGTAGGTAATATACAGCATACACACTTTACTAGCTTTTTCTAAATTCCAAAACACATCTGGATCTAAGGTTTGGAAGAATCATTTCTCAAATACTTTTCTGGGAACATCCTTTTAATCTGTAACCCAAAGGGATTCAAACATGAGGAAGCAGAGGGTGTGTGCATTGGGAGGTGGTGATGTGGAGACTTAGAGGAAGTAGGAAGAACATATGTCCTATTTCAGAGGCGTTACGGTGAGGGTTGCAAGTCCCCTGTGCTGCCTTCAGTAAACACTGGCATTGCCCATTCCAACAGCATCGTTCTGCAGAACTCCCCTCCTTTGCCTTATTTTTTCAAATGATAAAATCAACCCAGAAGGCTCAGCAGATAAAGAATCTGCCTGGAAGGCAGGAGACACAGGAGATACAGGTTCCATCTCTGGGTCAGGAAGATCCTCTGGAGGAGGAAATGGCAACTCACTTCAGTATTCTTGCCAGAGTAGCTTGGTGGGCCATAGTCCACAGAGTTGCAAAGAGTTGGACCCGACTAAGAGACTACACACACACACACACACACACACACACACACAACCTTAACATAGAGCGTCCAAGTGGCAGGCACTCTCCTAACATTTTGCATACGTTATCTTTGTCATCAGTCCTTGAAACAGCACTTCCATTCTACAGATGGGAAAACCGAGGAGCCGAGAGCTTGAGTGACTGGATACACCACGTGGCAAGTGATGGACACAAGTGAACCAACTCAGGAGCCCATGCCAAGAGCCCCACGGGATTCACGGGTGCCCCAGTCTGCTCTCCACAGAAAGGACTGGAACACTTCTGTGAGAGGAAAGTGGATACAGCTTTCCGCATGGAGAGAACAGGCAGGGTCAGAAAGTCAGAGCTCCTTTTCCACTGCTGACACTTCTTTTGAGATATTGGATCTTTAAATCAACCTTCATGCCTTCATTGCTAAAATGGGATTTAGAATCCTATCTTATAGGGCGGTTGATTTGATGAAATGGATAAAATGACAGCTCCTTTCAACCCAGGTCTCCCGCATTGCAGGCAGATTCTTTACCAGCTGAGCCACAAAGGAAGCCTAAGAATACTGGAGTGGGTAGCCTATCCCTTCCCTAGCAGATCTTCCTGACCCAGGAATCTAACCAGGATCTCCTGCACTGCAGGTGGATTCTTTACCAACTGAGCTATCAGGAAAGCCCTTTCCTAGATCAGACTAAAAACCCGTTCTCAAACCAAAAACCCGCTCTCATCTTAGGGCTTTTACATTACCTGATCCCTCTGCCTAAAGGTTTACGAACGCAGTCTCCACCTGATTGGTTCCTTCTCCTAGTTTAGGTCTCAGCTTCTCAGAGAGAACTTCTTTACCCACCTATTTTATCACATCCATCCAGAAATTTCTATCACACAACCTCGTCTTATTTCCTTCATAATATTTATCGTCAGCTTTTTACGTGTAATTTTTCTGTCTTCTTAGAAGTTTATTTCTATCATGGCTGTCTCTCTCATTCCATAAAAGTGAAAGCTTTAAAATTCTCTTCTAGAATTCCGGTTCAAAGTTTTACCCCTTGTACCTAGTATAGGGTCTGGCATAAGGGATGTGACCATACTATAATTCTTAAATAATTGGTTAAACAAACGGGATTCCATGTATGTCATTTCCTCTCCTATCCCCTATTTCTGCCTCCAAAAAGAGAATGCAAATTTGGTCAAATACAAAAAGTGCCTGGGGATAGTCTGACTAGCAAGTGTTTCCACCTCTTGCCCTTTTGCTTTCAAGCCAACAAAAATTTCCATGAAAATTAAGATAAAAAGGACAGACGGAAGGCATCACAATTTTTAGAATATGTGTGGATTTGACCTATTACAGGATAATAAGATCTTCTGCCTTCTCATACTATTTAAAGACATGCTTAATCTTGTCCAATTTATGTTTTGATGTCGTACTCATTAAGCAGCTCAATTCATGTGGTTCTAACACCTTAAATTAGGAGATGTTCCTGTAACACCTGCGTGTTCCTGTATTCTTAACCCCTTGAAGGAAAACAGAAATAAAAGAGATTTATACCAGCTCCAGAACCATGTGAATGAAGACACTCAACAGGTTGAAGAGTGAGGCCATATGGCAGTACTTAGAATTTGACAGTCTTAATTAAGCAATCTGCTCACCAGCATCACCAGTGAGAAACCTGGCATGATGATTGTCCTCATCCCTGCCCCCTAAGAGACATTTCCAATGTGCGCATGTGCTAGGTTCTAAAAATTCTAATGCATGAAGCATAGCCTGCAGTCATAGAATGTCAGTCCTGAAAGGGACCTTAGCAATAGAGTAGAACACCCCCAGTCACTTCAGTCATGTCCAACTCTTTGCTACCCTATGGACTGTAGCCCGCCAAGCTCCTCTGTCCATGATATTCTCCAGGCAAGAATACTGGAGTGGGTTGCCATACCCTCCTCCAGGGGATCTTCCCGACCCAGGGATCAAGCTGGTGTCTCCTACGTCTCCTGTATTGCAGGTAGATTTTTTACCCAATGAGCCACCTGGGAAGCCCAAACCTGGAATCAAGATAGGCGGGAGAAAAATCAACAACCTCAGAAATGCAGATCGGACACGACTGAAGTGACTTAGCAGCAGCAGCAGCATTCTAATGGCAGAAAGTAAAGAGGAACTAAAGAACCTCTTGGTGAGGGTGAAGGAGGAGAGTGAAAGAGCCGGCTTAAGATTAAATATTAAAAAACTAAGATCATGGCATCTGGTCCCTTTGCTGCTGCTCCTGCTGCTAAGTCGCTTCAGTCGTGTCCGACTCTGTGCGACCCCATAGACGGAAGCCCACCAGGCTCCCCCGTCCCTGGGATTCTCCAGGCAAGAACACTGAAGTGGGTTGCCATTTCCTTCTCCAATGTGTGAAAGTGAAGTCGCTCAGTCGTGTCTGACCCTTAGCGACCCCACGGACTGCAGCCCACCAGGCTTCTCCATCCATGGGATTTTCTAGGCAAGAGTACTGGAGTGGCTTGCCATTGCCTTCTCTGTCTGGTCCCTTTACTACATGGCAAATAGAAGGGGAAAATGTGGAAGTAGTGACAGATTTCCTCTTTTTGGTCTCCAAAATCACTGCAGACGGTGACTGCAGCCATGAAATCAGAAGATGACTGCTTCTTCACAGGAAAGCTATGACAAACCTAGACACTGTTGAAAAGCAGAGACAATACTCTGCTGACAAAAGTCTGTATACTTAAGGCTATGGTCTTCCCAGTGGTTACGTACAGTTGTGAGAACTAGACCATAAAAAAGGCAGAAAGAATGCCAAAGAATTGATGCTTTGGAACTGTAGTGCTGGAGAAGACTCCTGAAAGTCCCTTGGACAGTAAGGAGGTCAAACCAGTCAATCTTAAGGGAGATTAACCCTGAATATTCCCTGGAAGGAGTGATGCTAAAGCTGAAGCTCCATTATTTTGGTCATCTGATGTGAACAGATGACTCTTTGGAAAAGTTCTGATGCTGGGAAAGACTGAGGGCAGAAAGAAAAGAGGGCATCAGAGAATGAGATGCCTGGACAGTATCACCGATGAAATGAACATGAACTTGGGAAAACTCCAGGAGATGATGAGGGACAGGGAGGCCTGGTGTGCTGCAGTCCGTGGGGTCACAAAGAGTTGGGCACGGCTGGGCAAATGAACAACGACCAAAAGAACACCCTCACAGTGAACTCTCCTGCGTTTGTCAGTCCAAATCTTCCTGAATGCCTTGATTGGTTCAGGGATAGACATGTGACCCAAGCTGGACCCAGAGAGTTAGCCATGGAGCGTTTGCTGGGACACTTGGAAAAAGAGATGCTCTGGGTTGTTAAGCTAGAAGAATGAAAAACTGGAACTTCTGGTGGCCATCCTGGAGAAAACCCCTCTGACACTGAGGGGAACCAACATTTTATAAAGCAGAGCTGAAGAATGGTGATATTGATGATATCATTATATTGATGATATCTAGATCCAGGTGTTCCTGAAGCCAGATCAGACCTTGAGATGTTCAATCACGTGAGCTGATTATTTTGTCGTTTTCCTAAAGCCAGTTGGAATTGGGTAATGTTAGAATCCAATCAAAATAACCCTAATAGATCCTCATTATACAAATGGGGTAACAGGGGTCCAGAGAGGAAAAGGGTCATACAAGTTAATGCTTGAGCTGGAGCAGACTCAGGGATTCTGCACTCTTAGAAAATTTGTCTTTTAGCTGTCTTCCCCAGTCTAGACCCTGGGAATTGCCTGGGGCTCTGCTCTCACCCTTGTTTCATACTCTGCTACTTCTTAATCATCCTGCCTTCTCCGCTGACCAGATCTCCGTCCACATACCTCCCATCCATCCCATCTCAGATCTTCTGAAATGGCGCTGTGTAAGCCTGAGCCTCCCCAGCAATTCTGTCTTATCCGTGTCCTGTTCTGAACTTCCAGAAAGCCAGCCACAGTGATCACATGGCCCCCATGTCACCTAGCCCCTGTATTGACGATTCAGAACACTGCCGGTAGATTTCAGAGCCTCGGTCAGCGCCAGCCATTCCCTGCCCTTGCATCTCTCAGTCGTGTCCTCTGCGTCCCCAACCACCAACAAGAGCCGCTGTCAGTGACAGCGATGGTGTGCTGCAAACGACACGTGTGTTTGGTCTTTGGCGCATATCATCTAACCCGCACGGCTGTCTCAGGAGCAAGGGTGACTTCATGGAGGTGCATGGACATGCCTGTAAGGGGCAGGTGGAATAAAGGAGGAAGCTGATTAGTTGACAGGAAGACAGTGGAGACTATAGAACCACCAGGAAGGCCTCAGCTACTGTTATTGCTATACTACTTCCAGCAGAGTTTTCAGAGCCCTTTACAGACCTGAGCATTTAATCATCAGAACAACCTATTGAGGCTGCTACCACTGTGATTCATTTGCCTCTGGGGTCTATATTCTGGAGGCCTGGTACGTCCCAGAAGTTATGAATTTTTAAAAATGAAGTTCTCAATGTTGACGACAAATTCCTTTCATTAAACACTTCAGACTCCTACACTGAGCTGCCAAACAGGACAAGCAGGACATATCTGTGGGACAAATTTAGTCCATGAGCTGACAATGTGATTCCTCTGGTCTATTTATTCCTTTCATTCCACTGATTAGAAAATTTATGCCAAGAGAGTTCTACCCATAACCACATTCCTGTTCTCCTAAGGCTCTCTTAGCCTGTTACCTTGTATGTTTCCCAATCTTCAAAGTACAACTTAGGACCCTAGTCTAATGGAGGATCTCTAGGCGTTTTACCATATCCCTCTCTGATGTGTATATGTGTTCTTTTCAGTCTGCAATTATTTTATATCACTTTACGTTTTTGAAATGAGGTAGTTAATATAATGCATTTATGAGGATCATAATAAATATTAATTAGCTGATTAGTCAACTGCTACAGTTATGTTGGTGGTGGTGGGTGGAGAGCAAACCTGTAAAAATATTACCTTTCTATAGGATTTTGTTTACATATAGTAAAAAGTCATGAATGTAAACAGGAATCCACATTCAGACCCAAAATATCATCATCTTCATGATGATGGAGTGAATTAAGTGATACCAGAATAATTTTCCTTGGTATATCATGACAGTTTAAAACAAATATACCACTTGTAACTCCAACCTATTCAGATCTATGTAGACCGTAGCATAGGTCATGTTAAATGATTTCACTAATCAGTTAATCAGTCTCCCAACCTGAAAGGACATGCAAGTTAGTAGTGCAGAGGACAATCAGAAAATGGAAAGGAAATTATCATTGGTTTCTTTTCCATTTTTAAAATCACTAAAACTGAAACCCAAAAGAACTTAGGAAGTTCTCAAGGATAGAGGATATACTCAGACAAAATCCCGAGTCAGCTTGAACTCAAGAAATAGGAATTCCTCACCTGCCAGGTTGGAAAGTTCATCCATTTACTACCGCTCAAATAAAACCTTTCTAGCAGGGTCAAAAGGGCCTTTGTTTTGACATTTAATTCACTGGCGACGTATTTCCTGCGTTAGGATGCAAAACACCTCTCACATTGCTTTTTCATTAATTGCCTTCATTTTTCAAGTTCCCTGTGTGATTTATAGTCAATTAAAAACACCCTCAAAAGCCATGACTCATGTATGTTAAATACAAATATGATTAATGGGACACCATGGACTCCGTGGGTGACCTGCCTACCAATCAAGGTCAGTGTCAAGGTGGCATGACCAAGAAATGTCCTGGTGAAAGGAACACAGGTGAAGGGCCAACAGCCAGGAGTGTCGGGCCATGGGCAATCTGGCACTGGGCCCATGCAAAAGAAGCAAAATAGATACTGTTTTCCATATTACAGAGGAAGAATGAACTTTTCTATGAACAGAAAATACATAATGCAGTAGAAATTTTCTATTTCATCCAGATTGACAAACATAGATGGGAAAATTAAGCAGCGAATTTCCCTGATGGGACATCACCAACATCAACAAAAGCTGCAAGATCACAAGACCTTGGAACTCTGGAAAAGAGCCAGAGCACAGGAACCCTGGACTGAAAATTTGATGCTACCAATTACAAGCAATACAACCATGGATAAATGGCCTCGCCTAGCCCAGCCTCAGTATCCTCACCTGTAAAATGGGCACATGAGTGTATTTTTTTCCCTTAAGGTCTGTTATGAAGTTCAAGGTGACACTCCATACTTAGAGAGCATGCAGTAAATATCAACTATGAAAGCCATAGATGCTGCACCAGTCAACTCCAGGGAAGCCTTTTAAATTTCCCAACATCTGCCCCTAATGTGGGCATACTTGTTACATTTTCTGGAAGTTCTCTAATACCTTAAATCAGTGGTTTCCCACAAAATGAGGTAAACAAAAACATTTGGCACTTTTTTACAATACAAATTTACTCAAAAGACTGACTTCTCTTTTGTAATTGGTCCTTACACCTATTTTGTTTGTTTTTTGATAACAATGACATTTTAAAAGTCTGGGCAAAGTAAATGGAGGTATTCTCACTTTATCTCATTCATTAGCCTGCTTTTTCTTCTTTTTTTTCATATTCAGACTAAGAAAAATGTAAAATACACTCTTATCAATCCAAGATTTTTTAAAAATTCTACTTGTCCATGAAATTCAAATCCTAGAATCATTGCTTTAGATTCTTTTGTCATCTCTTCAGATTTTAATGGCCATGATTTGTCTGCTAAATTCAGGTTTAGATGGCCATTATAAGGATACCAAAACTATCTAAGATCTATGTGTAATAATAATACTAACAACAACAACAGCAATTATAATAACAACAATGGCAAGAATAATAGTAATAATACTACCTGCTTCCATTTATTCACAACTATGTTCTAAGTATCTTTCCATCAATCACTGCATTAACTCTAGAGTTAAAGACTGTGGTTATTTCCTTCTTAGAGAGATGAAATAATTCAGACTTGCAGGATTTGGATAACTCACTCATTGTCATGCAGGTAACATGGGACTATGTCATTTGTTTGAACTCTAGTCGACGTGAGTTTTAAACTGTATGACCTTAACCTCAATACTATAATCATCAGAAGAATGCAATCAGGGCACATCCTTACTAGAACTATCAGAAGGTCCCTGCCTGGGTGTTTCTAAGAGGGGGCACTGAAGAAGCTGTTTTGCTCAGTGCGAAGCATCCCCTGACGAGAAAAGCAGGAGGTAGTCCCAGGGGCATGACCTCCTGTCCTGTTTGAACGACTGTCTTTGTCTCATCCCCATGTTGACCCAAGTTAGTCAGAAACAGTGGCATCCTTTGTGGTCTCGTTACGTCTCTTTCAGGAGTCTCTTTTTGATTGGGGTCACTTTGCTGTGCTAGGATCTGTATAGAGACAGTGAGCTTACGCCCATACTTGAGTCCCTCCATGCTGTCCAGCCTCCCTTGCAGTTAAGTTGGCTCTGTGATTAGGTCTGGCCAAGAGTGTGAACAGAAACGATACATGTCCCTTTTGAGCTCAAGTGGCTAAACATCCGTGGTGCCTTCTCCAGCCTTTTCCTTATCCCCCTCTCTGCCAGCTTGATGACTTGGCTAAATATGGCAGGACCAAGTAGGGAACAGCTTGCATCCTCGAGTTCCTGCGTGGAGGGCAGCTCCACAAAGGAGAGTTACCCAGAGAGAGGCCAGCTGTGGTTCCCTTAGCAAACAGATCCCTCCCTGGGGCCAGGAAGGTCTGTCTGAGCTGATTAGAGCAGGGCAGAGCGTTCCGTTCTATAATTTTTCAGGACACAAGATAGTCAGGGTCTTATCACTTGGTCTTCGTCCACATCAGCTGGTTGGCTGGTCGGTTTTCCAGGCCAACTCTTCTTCTGGAGCCTGGGAGGCTGTAACCGGGGTCACTACCCAAATCTTGTGGTACCAAGATAGTGGCTACCAGAATCACATGATTTTCACATTGCAGGAGAAGCAACCTCATCAACCAGTTTAAGAGAATTCTGGGTCTTGGAGGCCTCGAAGGACCGCCAGCAACCCGCAAACCTTGGACAGAGCCCTCCCTGAGTCCAAAGATCATAAGCAGATGCCTCCTTTCTGAGTTTCTGTCTTTTAAACTGTCTTCCCCTTTCTTCTTGTACTTCTCACAGCAAATGAGAATAACCACGTCTTCCCAGCTCACCTTTCAAGACTAGATGAAGCCAAGTGCTCCTGAGCTGGGGGCTTTGCATCACACTGTGAAAGACACAGTGATAAAGCTCCCTTGGTTACATTAGAAGAAATAGTGGGATGCCATGTTTTGATCCTAGAAGCTTGTTGAAAAATGGCCCTTTAAAGACGAAAGCAAGTCTAGTTACTGGAAAGGAGAGCAGAATAAAGAGTTATTTGGATGTGAGGAAAATAAAAGGCTTTGGAACAACTGAAGGAAAGATGTGTTGGAGTGAGCAGTGAATAAAATATTATGGAAATAAAAGGAGCGGAGGTGACCATTAGTAACAGTTAAAACAGAAAAAGATAAGTCATTGAGAATTGAGGAGAAAGATGAAAAAAGATAAAAGGAAATATTACTGTCTGAACAAAGAGAGCAGGAAGTCGTGGACAGAATAAACATTTACTGGAAGGTGCTGAAAACGCTGAACAAAGAATTGGTTGAATATAAGTCTGGGGTGTGAGCAGATATACTATGTCTGCCAGGCAAAGAGACAACACTTTCAGACAAGTTTATAGAATAGTGAAAGGTGTGGACATCAATTGATTGATTATGCTGTATTTTATACTTCCTGCAAGACAAAAATTCACGATGATTGGAAGCCAGGGCTCTTGTAAAATATTACAAAGACAAAAAGAAAAATGGAAAGTGTCAGTGTCATAGGAGGAGTTCAAGGTAATGTTACTAACCTGGTTTCTTTTAACCTCTGTTTTTACCTAGATCATCAGCTTATATTTACATGTTACTGAATGATCCCTAACCATTTCCAGGACCTTGGCAGTGACCTCACATATCTAAGTATGCTTAAACCACTGATTCTGTTTGATTCTTCCCAGTTTTCCTCCAGATGTTAGCCTTGTGACAATATGGTCTTCATTCTGAGAGAATGCACCACTCACTGGCTTTTTGGCTAATCACATTTTTCAGAGATAGTAAACGTCTTGTGTTGGGCCACAGAGAAATACATGAAAGAAACTAAGAATGAGAAGGGAAGGAGGGAGATGTAAAATGTTGGTTGCTTGGGGAAAAAGTCTGTTCAAAGTTTTGGACTTTTTATTTCCTCCTACATGTTGAATAGAGCAAAATACATTGTTATTACTTCTGGAAATCCAGATTTTCCCAAACAGTAGTCAGTAGGCATTCTCAGCTCTGTGAAAACTTTCTTCTTCATTTAGGCACAATTAACCTTATTCACAGTATCTATGACAACCTATGCTCACTGTTTTGAGATAAACTGAAAAGTAGCCACCCAGATCTGTTCTTTGTCCATTTTTTTCCCCTAGTAATACATATAGACCCACAGTTTCATTGACAGGGGAGGGGGCTGGTCAGATTTTGCTGATCCAACAATTCGCTTACAAAATCACATATAAATTATTAAATATCCTCAAATCACCAACTTTTACTGAATGTGTTATCATTGATAATCAACCCAGTTCCATTTCACTTTTACTAGCTTACACAGAATCAACAACCATAACCCACTAAATTACTTAGAGAATTAAAAAAAATAAACCTACACAGACACACACAAAACTGTAATATTGGAATGTACAGGATGGTCTAGTTTAAATTAAAAAGATCCCCCAAAGTATGATTGTTTCCAGCTTCTCAGAGGTAAATTAAAAGCTGTTTGGTGTCGCGAAGATTACAGAAGCAATCACATTTATGGGCCTGCTTTGCATACCAACTCTATTAATTTCCATACTCAGGGTGGCTTCACATTTCCACACATGTTAATATAGATGCCATTTGGGATAATCACTTGGAAAAAAAAAGAGAAAGGAGAGAGAGAAGAGAGGGAGACGGAGCAGACGAGAGGAGAGGAGAGCCAGAAAAAACGGTTCTCTGAAGCCAAGTCCCATTCAAAATATATTGATTCTGATAAATAGAAGAATCAGAAGACAAATGAGAGTTCCTGATGGCCTGACTCTGGAGTCACATCAGGGGTCAAATTAACAATGAAACCACATGTTGGAATTCACTCGTCGTGCCAGTCCTGCGTCTTGTCATTATAGACCCTAATGACTAAAATGATCCCACTGGCAGAATTGCATCAAGACATGCATGGGCTTCACCTTGTAGGGCTCCCCCAATCCTCAACACTACATCTTCATTACTGTGTTCCTTTCAACCCTTACAATGTGTTCCAGCCTCACAGAACAGTCCAGTTGAGCCAGCTGAACGTTCTTCCCCTTTCGTTTAAACGTGCTTGCCACATAGCACAGGAGTGAAGGAACATGGTCAGTCCTGAAGGCAAACCTGGGACCACAGGGCAAGTGTACAGTTATCTTCCCTAAAGGTACCACAGACCATCTGACCAAACTAAACCACCGTTTTTATATCCTTCACTCCCAAATGTTAAAGAATGGTTATCAATAGCCTCCAATTAAATGGTTGTCTACCATCAATTTTAAATTTATTGTGCTAAAACAAAACCATGCTTGTTTTGCATCTAGCAATGCACTCCATGCCCTCGTAAAGATAATATAATATTGGCATTAAAAAGAGGAAGATATTATAACCACAGATCTGAGAGTAGCATATTTTAAGGAAATCAATTGGAATTTGGGGAGATTTGAGCTTAATCCACAAAACAGCCAGTAGAGCTTTTGAATCTTTCAGAAAACCATCTTATTAGCTTTAAGAGCTTAAATTCCTATGCCTAAAAATTCCTAGAAGCTAACCTCCTGCTCTGGATGTTATTTTTATCCAGTGCTATGTATGAGAAATCCAGGTAGAATAGCAATCCACAGGAAGGCAATGGTCTGTTCTCAGGATCTGCCCAAAGAAAATGGATTTCATTTCCTTCGCATAGGTCAATACTCATGGTGGAGGCTAGTGGTCCCCTTTCCTTGGAGCAGTCAGGAAATGCTCACTAGTGATCAAATGTGACAAAGAGACACACACTCGATTTACCTCTAAGCTGACACAGCCCTAATTCAAGACTTTCCACCCTGGGTCAAACAGTGACATAGGAAAAATGATCAGAAAACTCTTAGCTTAGGGAATACTGTATGCTTAGGGACATTCTTAAACATCAGTGAATAGGCCAAAAGCACCATTGCTTACAGTTTAAAATCGCCTGGTCCTCAATGAATTCAGCTGGCTGATCGATATGGAACACTTTCTGCTGAAATCCAGGAGTGCAGTCCAAATCTTCTGCAGATGTTAGCAGCAGCACCTGAGAAAACCAAAGCCATCAATATTTTAACGCAGCTTATATGTTTGCCCTGCTAACTTTTTACCAAATCTGTGACTTTTAGAAACGAGCTGAAGTTTTAATTTCATTTCCCAAATGAAGAGGTAAGTTGATACTTCTCCTGTGGCTGCCAACCATTCATTTTGGCAATGAGACTTGGAAAACAGGCAAATGGGAACAGCTGTTGCAGTTTCCATTAAGTTGCAGTTAAAGAAATAACTTCGTCAGATTTTTACACCTGCTTAGAATCTCACTATGGTTTTCCATGTGTGAAATTTCATTACCGAAACTGTCAATTTCATATGATGCCTGAGCTAAAACCAACTTTACTTTCATAGATGCAAAGGATCATTGTCACCGATGAAGAGGAGGAAAGCAGAACTATTTCACTGGAAGTTGCTTCCAACAAGAATTCAAGGGCCCTAGATCTTCACAGTACAACATGGTGGCCATGAGCCACCCATGGATTCTGAGCACCTGGAATGTAGCCATGCTGAAAGTGTCAGCAGAAAGCACATGTGGAATTTTGAAGACTAAACACCGAAAACAAAAACAAAGTAAAATGTATAATGATTGATTTGTATACAGATTACATGCTAGTAAGCTATTTTACAGATTGGACTAAATAGAGTCACCATTAAAATTAATTTTACCCCTTTCTTTTTACTTCAGTTAGTTTCTCTATTAGGCAATTAAAATTTTATAATTGCTTCTGAAGCCTCAGCTTTGTCTTTGCAAATTCTTAGGGCATTTCACTCAGAAGTCAAAAATTCAGGTTATATGATTTGGAACACAAAAGTTAAGTGACAACTCGTCTCCACAGCAGCACTATGATGTACTCAGCATGTTATAAAACACATCTAACAGACAAGGGGCCCAACATTCTGCGTGTGTTAGTCGCTCAGTCGTGTCCGACTCTTTGAAACCCCATGGACTGTAGCACACCAGGCTCCCCTGTCCACAGAATTCTCCAGGCAAGAATACAAGTGGGGAGCCATTCTCCTCCCCAGGGGATCTACCCAGCCCAGGGATTGAACCCAGGTCTCCTGCTCTGCAGGCGGGTTCTGTACCATCTGAGCCACCTCTAACACTCTAGAGTCTTTTCCAGTGAGTCAACTCATCGCATGAGGTGGCCAAAGTATTGCAGTTTCAGCTTTAGCATCAGTCCCTCCAATGAACATCCAGGATTGATCTCCTCTAGAATGGACTGGTTGGATCTCCTTTCAGTATAAGGGACTCTCAAGAGTCTTCTCCAACACCACAGTTCAAAAGCATCGATTCTTCGGCGATCAGCTTTCTTCACAGTCCAACTCTCACATCCATACATGCCCACGGGAAAAACCATTGCCTTGACTAGATGGACCTTGGTTGGCAAAGTAATGTCTCTGATTTTTAATATACTATCAAGGTTGGTCATAACTTTCCTTCCAAGGAGCAAGCATCTTTAAATTTCATGGCTGCAATCAGCATCTGCAGTGATTTTGGAGCCCAAAAAAATAAAGTCTGACACTGTTTCCACTGTTTTTCCATCTATTTCCCATGAAGTGATGGGACCAGATGCCATGATCTTTGTTTTCTGAATGTTGAGCTTCAAGCCAACCTTTTCACTCTCCTCTTTCACTTTCATCAAGAGGCTTTTGAGTTCCTCTTCACTTTCTGCCATAAGGGTAGTGTCATCTGCATATCTGAGGTTATTGATATTTCTCCCAGCAGTTGGGGGCGGGAGGAGAAGGGGACGACGGAGAATGAGATGGCTGGATGGCATCACCGACTCTGTGGACATGGGTTTGAGTGTACTCCGGGAGTTGGTGATGGACAGGGAGGCCTGGCGTGCTGTGATTCATGGGGTCGCAGAGAGTCGGACACGACTGAGCGACTGAACTGAACACCCTAGAGGTTAACAGTTGCTTCAGCTCACACAGCTAGGATGGGTGGAGCCAGGATCTGAATCCAGGTTTAAGTGTCCTCCGATTTTGAAGGGCTTCCCTGGTGGCTCAGAGGTTAAAGCGTCTGCCTCCAATGCGGTAGACCCGGGTTCGATCCCTGGGTTGGGAAGATCCCCTGGAGAAGGAAATGGTAACCCACTCCAGTATTCTTGCCTGGAGAATCCCATGGACGGAGAAGCCTGGTAGGCTACAGTCCACAGGGTGGCAAAGAGTCGGACACGACTGAGCGACTTCACTTTCTTTCACTTTCACTTTCTGCTCCCACCCTTCAGGCAGGACTTTGTCTGGGATATTTCTCTGAAACCAGTGGGGTGCTGCTTTATCTGAGTCTGGTGCCAGGAGGCAGTGTTTAGAAATTCACATCCCAATACCATCACCACAACTGATGAGAACTGCTGTGTGTTCACCCTCAAGTGAGACCGTCAAGAGGCAACCATTCTGCCTCCCACTTGGATCTGGGCGCCAATCGTCCATGGCGGTATCTGGCTTGATAGCTCATCGGGCATCAGGTGTCTCCTTGGCTCATTTTCTCATCCCTGTTGCTACTTTTCTGACATCACCCTCCAAGTAAGACTGCCTGCACTCAGGTCTTTGACTCGGTGTCTGCTTCTTGGGAGACTAAACTTCGATGCCACGATGGAAACTCTGAACCACTGTACACAGGCTGTTGAAAACTCATTATTGTCCCTACCAGCAAACTCAAAGGAGTGTGTGAAAGGTTGGAAGCAGTGGAACCAGGGCCTCTCTCTAAATATCAGCTCTCTGAAATGCACTGAACCCAACGAACGAGAGCAAGATTCAATCTCCCAGGGTTCATAGTGTGGCTGGCCTGAGAACCATCAGAGGAATTGAAATGGGAGAGTCACCACCCTGACCAACATCACTCTTCTAAAAATCAAAGGGGGAAGGATGCTATAGTCCCGTATCTGAGCACTTCTGCATGGAAATCTTTCCGTTGCCTTGAGAGCAGTGTCTGGGTAGATCGCTTCTGAGACAGTTGGAACACTGACATCCCAAGTGGTGCACACAGAAAATGCAGATTCAGGACTCAGAATTATTTGCTGGCAATTTTACAAGCAGAAAATCTATAACTGGCAAACGTTAATTCAGTTAAACATCAAATAGTCAAGGGTCTTCCCCAGGCGCTGTGTGCCTACAATTATATATTAACCTTTTAATCAGCTAATTCTTCCCTCAAATCTCAGACCAGGAAACCAGTCATCCCAGAGAAGCCAAGGTAGATGACATTTCTCCAGAGATGCTGAGCTAAGCACCCAGGACTGACAGGAAGTAGAGGTGAGTGGCATTCCTGGTGCTTATCTGTCTGTGACTCAGTCTCTGTCCTGGCTTCTTGGCCGGTTCTATTCAGGACTCCTCTGGAACCACAAAGGAAAAATTAGCCATTTCCAACTGTAGACCCTCAGGGAGGATGGGAGTGGCGCGAGAACTCTAAGACGCTCAGTTGTGTTTTTGCAAATTCTTGGATCCCTCCATCCACCAGTCAAACTTCAGGTTAAGTTCTCGGCAGTATGAACACACAGCACTCTCCCGGGCAAGAGTGACCTAGCAGGGTTAGAACCAGTCAAATAATTCACTCACTTCCTCCTCCTTGTGTCCATCCATTCACTTGCTCCCAAATGATTATTAAACTCCTGGGATTCAGTGAGCTCTTGGCTAGGTGTCATCCTAGAGCTTATAGAGAAGCCCTGTAACACAGTTGTTAAAAGCATGAACTCCGGAGTCATTTGATTTGGTTCATTCTTGGCTTTGCCCTTTATTGACTGTGCGATTTGGCATCTTTTTCCCATCACTCTGGCCTCAGTTTTCTCATGTATGTAAATATGAAAAATAAGATGTGCAATGACAATGGCCTTGTGGGTCCAATGGAATGAATGATTCAAATAAGGCAATTAAAACAGTGCTGCATAGGATAAGCAGTCAAGAGTGCAGTTATTATAGAATAGAAAAGGTGAGAGGCATTAACAAATCATAATTTAACTAATTGATTAACTAAAATTAAAATCTAATGTGAAAGAAATCACAGGTCTCTTCAGGAGCATGGATAAGCTGGGAGCCAGGGAGTTTAACACCATTTAGAGGAATCAAAGAAAGCAAACCCACAGAAGGAACATTTTTGCTTTGATCTCAAAGATGGGTCTGAATTAGCTGGGTAAATATAGAGGAGCCAGAGGAATCTTTTTAACTAACACACACTTTGCTTTCACGTGAATTCCTTTATTCCTCTCTGGGTTTCATGTAACAGATCTCTGAAATGACAAGACTGCATTTTAAAAAGAATCCAGACTAATTTAATGCTCCCCAAAAGTTGAACATCTGACTGGGCAGTAGTGACAGAGTATTGTAGCTATTGCTATTGCTCCTTGAGGGAAAGGTTACTCCCTCCAGTGTTCCGGCCTGGAGAATTCCACAGATTGTATAGTCCATGAGGTCACAAAGAGTTGGACATGACTGAGCGACTTTCACTTCACTTCACTTGAATTTTTAGCAGATTTGGCTGTGAACTTACATGTCTTCAATTTCAATAGCATTGAGTTTGGTGGTGGAATATCTCTCAGTGGTTTAAGATGAGTACTTGGACATTAAAAAGCAGAGACATTACTTTGCCAACAAAGGTCCGTATAGTCAAAGTTATGGTTTTTCCAATAGTCATGTATGTCTGTGAGAGTTGGACCATAAAGAAGGCTGAGTGCTGAAGAATTAATGCTTTTGAACTGTGGTGCTGGAGAAGACTCTAGAGAATCCCTTGGACTACCAGGAGTTCAAACCACTCAATACTAAAGGAAATCAATCCTGAATATTCATTGGAAGAACTGATGCTGAAGCTCCAATACTTTGGCTACCTGATGTGATGAACTGACTCATTAGAAAAGACTATCATGCTGGGAAAGATTGAGGCAGGAGGAGAAGGGAACACAGAGGATGAGATGGCTAAATGGCATCACTGAATCAAGGGACATAGTTTGAGCAATCTCTGGGGGATGGTGATGGACAGGGAGGCCTGGCATGCTGCGCTCCATAGGGTCACAAAGAGTCAGACACAACCAAGCAACTGAACAACAACAACTCAGACAGTACTCCATAAGTGGGCAGCCCCCTCTCCAATATCATTAGTTCAGTTCAGTTCAGTTGCTCAGTCGTGTCCGACTCTCCGCGACCCCATGAATCACAGCACGCCAAGCCTCCCTGTCCATCACCAACTCCCGGACTTCACTCAAACTCATGTTCACAGAGTCAGTGATGCCATCCAGCCATCTCATTCTCTGTCGTCCCCTTCTCCTCCCGCCCCTAACCTTTCCCAGCATCAGAGTCTTTTCCAGTGAGTCAACTCGTCGCATGAGGTGGCCAAAGTATTGCAGTTTCAGCTTTAGCATCAGTCCCTCCAATGAACATCCAGGATTGATCTCCTTTAGAATAGACTGGTTGGATCTCCTTGCAGTATAAGGGACTCTCAAGAGTCTTCTCCAACACCACAGTTCAAAAGCATCGATTCTTCGGCGATCAGCTTTCTTCACAGTCCAACTCTCACATCCATACATGACCACGGGAGAAACCATTGCCTTGACTAGATGGACCTTGGTTGGCAAAGTAATGTCTCTGCTTTTTAATATACTATCAAGGTTGGTCATAACTTTCCTTCCAAGGAGCAAGCGTCTTTTAATTTCATGGCTGCAATCAGCATCTGCAGTGATTTTGGAGCCCAAAAAAATAAAGTCTGACACTGTTTCCACTGTTTCCCCATCTATTTCCCATGAAGTGATGGGACCAGATGCCATGATCTTTGTTTTCTGAATGTTGAGCTTCAAGCCAACCTTTTCACTCTCCTCTTTCACTTTCATCAAGAGGCCTTTGAGTTCCTCTTCACTTTCTGCCATAAGGGTAGTGTCATCTGCATATCTGAGGTTATTGATATTTCTCCCAGCAATCTTGATTCCAGCCCAGCGTTCCTCATGATGTAATCTGCATATAAGTTAAATAAGCAAGGTGACAATATACAACCTTGACGTACACCTTTTCCTATTTGGAACCAGTCTGTTGTTCCATGTCCAGTTCTAAGTGTTGCTTCCTGACCTGCATACAGGTTTCTCAAGAGGCAGGTCAGGTGGTCTGGGATTCCCATCTCTTTCAGAATGTTCCACAGTTTATTGTGATCCACACAGTCAAAGGCTTTGGCATAGTCAATGAAGCAGAAATAGATGTTTTTCTGGAACTCTCTTGCTTTCTCCATGATCCAGCGGATGTTGGCAGTTTGATCTCTGGTACCTCTACCTTTTCTAAAACCTGCTTGAACATCTGGGAGTTCATGGTTCACATACTGCTGAAGCCTGGCTTGGAGAATTTTGAGCATGACTTTACTAGCGTGTGAGATGAGTGCAATTGTACGGTAGTTTGAGCATTCTTTGGCATTGCCTTTCTTTGGGATTGGAATGAAGACTGACCTTTTCCAGTCCTGTGGCCACTGCTGAGTTTTCCAAATCTGCTGGCATACTGAGTGCAGCACTTTCACAGCATCATCTTTCAAGACTTGAAATAGCTCAACTGGAATTCCATCACCTCCACTAGCTTTGTTAGTAGTGATGCTTTCTAAGGCCCACTTGACTTCACATTCCAAGATGTCTGGCTCTAGGTCAGTGATCACGTTATCGTGACTATCTTGGTCGTGAAGATCTTTTTTGTACAGTTCTTCTGTGTCATCAGATGTCACTATTTTAAATAGGCTATCCAGAGATGCTTTTCCCCATATGCACTTTAACATTTCCAGAATACATGCTATGAGCAACATTCCAAATGCATTTGTAATGCCCTGGCAGTAATGGTCTTCCTATATGGTTCCTCTGTTCATTTATGCATTAGTTGGCACCTCAAAAACAACAGGCAACCGATACACCTTTGAAAGCTCAGCAACGATCAAATTTTATGATAACCAAAAGATTTCTATTATATGAAAACTACTATTAGCCTACTTATGAAAGCAGATTTATGCTCAGACAGACTACAAACACAGGGCAGAACCACACTGGTTCTGTACAATTCCAGTTTACCAGCAGCCAGTTACCAGTTGTAACCATGTGTGTCTCAGTTTCCTCAGACAGAAAATGAGGATAGTATCTTACAGACTATTATGAAGATTCAGTTCAGTTCAGTCGCTCAGTCATGTCCGACTCTTTGTGACCCCATGAATCACAGCACACCAGGCCTTCCTGTCTATCACCAACTCCTGGAATTCACTCAAACTCAGGTCCATCGAGTCGGTGATGCCATCCAGCCATCTCTTTCTCTGTCGTCCCCTTCTCCTCCCGCCCCCAATCCCTCCCAGCATCAGAGTCTTTTCCAGTGAGTCAACTCTTCACATGAGATGGCCAAAGTATTGGAGTTTCAGCTTTAGCATCAGTCCTTCCAATGAACACCCAGGACTGATCTCCTTATGAAGATGAAGTGAGTTAATTATTATAAAGAGCCTTCCATGGTACTGGACACATAGTAATTGCTCAATAAATGTTTTCTATCATTATTATTATCATTTCTCTATATCATGTTTAAACCAATACATATGACTCACCGATATTCCCCAGGATGAGACACGACAAATATCATCAAAATACTACTTCACTGCTGCTGTAAAATTGTTCAATGGATAGACTGTGCTAGGGAATATCAGAGGGAAGCAGCAGGGACCTGACTCAGATAGAAGAGCAGGAGGGAATGTGCACTTGGGGTCAGCTGCCCAGCGAAAACACAGGGCCTACTGTGGGCTGAGTGTGCTGCTTTTGCAGGACACCGAGCATCCTTGACTCACTGCAAAAGACCCTGATGCTGGGAGGGGTTAGGGGCAGGAGGAGAAGGGGACGACAGAGAATGAGATGGTTGGATGGCATCACTGACTCAATGGACATGGGTTTGGGTGGACTCCGGGAGTTGGTGATGGACAAGGAGGCCTGGCGTGCTGTGATTCATGGAGTCACAAAGAGTCAGACACGACTGAGCGACTGAACTGAACTGAACTGACCATCCTTGAAAATGACAGCTCAGGGCCCTTTCCTCTATGGCCAGAGTCACTGCCCTAAGCTTATATACGGATATCGAATTCTGACAACCCACTCTTGATGCCTGCTTCTCTTTTTAGCTTGCATTTCTGTGCTGCTGTTCAGAGCCTTCTCTTTCAAAAGGAAAGAGTTTATGTTTGTCCTAACAGGTGCTGATTCAAGAGCATAGCCAACTTTAGACTTTGCTTCCAGAAAAATGATTTTTTTTTTTCTGCCCTAGACTGCAGGTTGCCAACTGGCAGCAGATGGGATGGATCGGGCCAGCAGATGTGGTTAGTTCAGCAGAGCGGTCTGTCATAGAAACTAAATTATCATGTTATATCAAGTGCTCCTCTCTGAGCGGCCCTTGCTTGCCTACTCCCTCTGCCTCTGCTCCGTAGTCACATCCTTTGTCTGGCCCTCTAGGCATCAGAGTTTGCAACCCCCACTTTAGACTCAGGAAATATGCTTTCTAAGCAAAGAACTCTCCTTGTTATGATTCTCTAGTTATTTTTCATCATGGTACCCACAGCTGTGTGCTCCTGGCACTGCTGCAGCAGTTTTGGTCACGTGACGAAGCACTGCCAACAAAAGGAGGGTGGAATGGTTTTCACCACTAGTCCTGGCCCCTGAGATGCCCTCTCTCACCCACCTGGGACAACAGGAAGGAAGGACTCCCAGGGTGGTGGAATCATCCAGCAGGAAGGACCCAGGAATTGGTCACTGTGCAGAGGACAAGCCCCCGGGAGAGCTGCCCAGCAAGGAAACTCCACATGCAAGTGTGGCCTCCAAGATTCCGGGCTGTTTATTACAGCAACACGTGGCTGACGACACACTAGACTTGGGGGCCCAGGGCAGCGGGTTTTCTCTGCCACAGCATCATAGACGGTCCCAGAGGCCAGGGAGAAACAGCAGAACTGAAGAAAAGCTTAACACAACTGTATTCGAAAGTGGCCATAAATAAAAGGAGAGAAACGTACTGCCACAAACAATTATCTCAGCAGGCTGTGAGCGACCTCAGATCCCATCCTCTCTTAAGTCAGCTTCTAAATGGTATTTTCCAAGTGAACCCGCTAGTGTCTCCTGGCCCCTTGTTGCTTTCCTTTCACTGACTCGCTCGCTTTTTGCTATTAGGGTAGATGGACAGTTACTTTATCCTCGCCACAAAACACCTCTGGTTTACTCTTGTCAAAGTCACTCTACTGGAATCAGTTTGGAGGGGCTTCGATTGACGGGGAAGAAAAGCTACTATCTCTGACTTGCAGGATATAAAAATGTTACAGCAATGTATTTGATTGATTCTTTATCCTGCCGGGGACCAAAAGCCCCTAGTCCTGGAAAGGTTTATAAAGGCACACTGCCTACAGGAATAGCACAGAGAAAAGAAGTGCTTCAAAGACACACGCACACACACACACACACACACACACACACACACACACACGCACACACACGCACACACACACGCACATGTGCACATTCACACGCACACAGTGGTATGTTCACTGTGAGTGTCAGTTCATGCTATCTACATCCTCCCGGAGTCTGACCTCCTTGAAATATTCCTGCTGCTTTACAGCCTCCGGACCCAGAACACCTGCCACCTTCTTGGCCATTAATGTAAGATGCTGAGAAATGATTTTGTGATTCTTGGGAAGATAAAGGGGGAGAATACTTCCAGTTTGGCAAGCCCTGCTGTTGCTTCATACACAATTTGAAACCAGCATTCTAGACCTCATTTCTAATTAAATGCTGCTCAGTATCTTTTCCTCAAATTATTAAAAGGGAAGCTGTGTGTATCTGGGAAAACATGGGACAACAAGCCAAACTAATCTGAGCCTGAATTCTGCCTATGTGGCCCTTTCTCTGACTTCTGGCAGGTTACTTAACCTTGAGCAGCCTCTCTGTTTTCTCTAAATGAGTATACCACCACCCATGCATACAGTTACTAGGGGAATTTAATGAGATGATGCAAGGAAAAAAGGCTCTCTGCTAGACATAGTAATGGTCCCCAACAGACACCCTTAGATGCCCTAAGCCCTGGGACGTGTGGGTATGGCACGCTACATGGAAAAGGGGAATTAAGGTTGAAAATCACCTGACCTTAAAATAGAGTGATTATCCTGGATTAGGTAGACTCCATGTAATCACAAAGATCCTTACAAATGGAAGAATGAACTGAACACTTCGAGAAAGAGATGTGATACAGTAATGCCATGTGAGAAGGACCCAACGGGCCTCTGCTGGACTTGAAGGTGGAGAAAGGGGCCACTAGCCAAAGAATGAAAGAAACCCCAAGAAGCTGGAAACGGCAACAAAACACAGTTTTCCCTGGAGGTTCCAGAAAAAAACGCAGCCCTGAGGACACCTTGATTTCAGCCCAATAGGACATATTTTGACTTCTGACCTTAAAAGTAAAGTCACTCAGCCGTGTCCAACTCTTTAGTCCATGAAATTCTCCAGGCCAGAATACTGGAGTGGGTAGCCTTTCCCTTCTCCAGGGCATCTTCCCAACCCAGGGATCAAACCCAGGTCTCCCACGTTGCAGGCGAATTCTTTACCAGCTGAGCCACAAGGGAAGCCCAATAATACTGGAGTGGGTAGCTTATCCCTTCTTCAGGGGATCTTCCCAACCCAGGAATCGAACCAGGGTCTCCTGCACTGCAGGTGGATTCTTTACCAACTGAGCTATCAGGGAAGTCTCTGACCTTCAAAACTGTATGGTAATCCGTGTGTGCTATTTTCCATTGCTAAGCTAGTGGTAAGTCATTAAGCAGCCACAGGACACTCATACTGTTACCATAGCGCTGACCCATGACAGACACTCAGAATATAGTAGCTCCCTTTACTTGATTTTTCAATGTATAATGTGATCAAACCAATGGAAAGGGAGAAACAGGAGGGAACAAGGAAGGTGGCGTGGAGGGGGACTGACGGAGGGAGGACAAGAGGGAAGATGAAGAGAGAGTCATGACTTTGAAACCCTTGGACGCGGCCATCAGAAAGTCATGACACAGAAATAACTGCCTCCAGGCTCCATTCCTGAGCATAAATAGGCATAGTCACTTTTCTTTTGTCTTAGCCCTTGTCTTTGAAATGATGGGGTGTTTTGATCTGCTGTTATGACAGAGTGGTTGTGTTCAGTTTTTCATCAATTCCCTTAATCAAAATTAAAATTTCTATTATCTTCCAGGCCCTGGGCTAAATGCCAGAGATGAAGAAATAAACAAAGCCCTTGATAAACTTATTACTAGAAGGAAAGGCAGACACATAGGCATATAATATATATATATTAAAATATATGGGAATTAGGAAGTAGTTCAAAGCAAAGATTCTTGAACTAGTCTACTTGAGTCCAAATTTACCACATAGTTGCTGTGTGGCCCTGGGCAAGTTACTTGACATCTCTGTGCCTTAGTTTCCTCCTTTGTACAATACAGCCATCAATTGCGTCTATTCTCATTGACTGTGCGGTTTGATGAGTTAACATAAATCAAAAGGTTGAAGAGAGGGACAGGATTACAATAGGTGCTGTGCTGTACTCAGTCGTGTCTGACTTTTTACAGCCCCTTGGACTGTAGTTTGCCAGGCTCCTCTGTCCAAGGAATTTTCCAGGTAAGAATATTGAAGTGGTTTGCCATTTCCTACTCCACATAACAGGTGCAACTAGATACATATTGTTATTATTTGTATTAATATAAAGGAATATGTATTGAGTGTTATGAAAATGCAGAATAAGGAAAAACACGCTCTTTAGATGAGAATAGGACACGGGACCAAGTCACAAATAAGGCCATATTGGAAAGAAGACTGACATTTTTCAAGTGGCAAAGTATAAGCAGGAACGTTCCATGCAGGGATTTGGTAAACGCACTACGGCATGCCAGTTGAAGAAACAGGGAGCAATTTCCCAGGGATAACAAGCTCTGTGTTGTTTTCAGGATTACTGAGTTCACCAGGCATGTGTCCTTGAGTCTGGCTAAAACAGAGCCAGAAATAATTCACTCAATGAAGTTACAGTTTTTGTCTGAATGGAATTAAATTTTCACTCTTAAGATTCCAGGATCAATCAATTAGATAGTTGGAAATTTTTAAAACAAAAAATAGTGTTTTGTAAATATGTTACTTAATGCAAAATTAGGAAGACTTGGTTTGTTGGCTCTTAGTAGAAACTAGAGGCTGTCCCTGCCCTAGAATCGATGGTATATGTGTCTATTTATGAAATTTTGGTAATAAAATTAGTGCAGCCAAACATCAGTTAAGACCTGCAGCCCCTAAGTCGATAAAGGAGTCTTCATGTGAGATAATCTCGGGTGAGCCTTAACAGCCCTAGGGAATTCAGTGGAGCAAAGATGAAATTTCTACCGTGTGCCAGGACTGGAAGACTTTTTTGGTCTACACACAAAACCCTAACTCCATGGAGACAACAAAAGAGGCTTTCTAAAGGAAGAGGTCTGGGATTCGAGGATTCAGCTCAATAGAAGGTCAGGACCTGAATCCATTACCATGGCCAGCCTCCAATCCCAGTTACTACAGTTCCCCAAGAGCAAGGCCTTGCCCTGCAGAGTACCCGCAACCTTTTCACATTTTGCTCGGGGGCTTGCTGCTCTGCTACAGGTGACAGGGAGATCAAGCGGAGCTAGGAAAATCACAGGAGGGAAGGCTCTCAGGAAAGCCTCCAGTGTTGGCCTCGATGCTGGAAAGTGGCAGTTGGTTAAGTGCCCTAACCTGCCTCATCCAGACCTAGTCCTCTGAGAGGCATTTGTGTGCCACCCAGCGGGGCCGTGGGGCAGAGACCTCACGGTCCGCAGCTGTGACATCAGTGGTCCCCGATACACTGGCGCGCTCTCTCGTTCCCTCATTCCTCTCCAGCCACTCACACCTGCTTCCTGCTGGAGGAAGCTACCTGTATCTAGTCCTTCGTCTTAGGCTCTCAGGGGAACCCGAAACAAGACAAAGCCCATGGATTCATACATACTGCTGCTGTAACAAATCACTACCATCTTAGTGTCTTGTGGTTTAGTCACTAAGTCCTGTCCAACTCTAGAGACCCCACAGACTGTAGACCATCAGGCTTCTCTGCCCATGGGATTTCCCAGGAAGAATACTGGAGTGGGCTGCCATTTCCTTCTCCAAGGGATCTTCCTGACATCTCCTGCAATGGCAGGCGGAGTATTTACCGCAGAGCCACCACGGGGAAGCTATCTTTGTGGCTTAAACATATTTTGTTATTGTATAGTTCTGGGTATCAGAAATCTAACACAGGTCCACAGGCTGTGTTCCTTCAGCAGGATCCTGTTTCCTTTCTGTCTCTAGCTCTCATGGACCATGCATATCCTTTAGCTCATGGCCTCTTTCCTCCACCTTCAGAGCTGGGAGCATAGCATCATCTCACCTCTTTCTGTCCCTCTTTTTCCATCATCATATTGCCTTCTGTTTCTAACTCCTCCCACATACCTTCCATAAGGATAGTTGTGATTATATCAGGCTCACCTGAGAAATCCAGGTAACGGTCACCTGTTCTGAGAATTAGAACCTGGGAACCAGGAAACCATTTTCAGTCTATTACCACCCACGAATAACTATATAATGGAAGGAAAGTTGCATATTTAATACTGTTATATAAATATTTATAATTTACTCATGGCTATTATTCTGTCATGAGAAACAGAGAAAGAAATCCTTCCGTCTTCGACAACATGGATGGAACTTGAGGGCATTTCCATGCTAAGTCGCTTCAGTCATGTCCGACTCTTTGTTACCTGCCAGGCTCCTCTGTCCATGGGATTATCCAAGCAAGAATACTGAAGTGGGCTGCCGCTTCCTTCTCCAAGGGACCTTCCTGACCCAGGGATTAAACCTGCAGCTCTTATGTCTTCTGCATCAGCAGTTGGGTTCTTTACCACTAGTGCCACCTGGGAAGCCCTAAGGCTTCAGTGAGGGCATTATGCCAAGTGAAAATAAGTCAGACAGAGAAACATACTATACAAGGTATATCACACACACCATGCAGCATGTCTTTCTCTGTCTGGCTTATTTTACTTAGCATAATGGCAACCCACTCCAGTATTCTTGCCTGGAGAATTCCATGGACAGAGGAGCCTGGCGGGCTATAGTCCACAGGGTAGCAAAGACTTGGACACAAATGAGTGACTAATACACACGAACACACACACATGCCATATATGTGGAAGCTTCAGGAAAAAAAACAGAATCAAACCCATATAATCAGAGAGTAGAAAAGTAGTTGAGAGAGGCTTGACTGTGGGGAAAATAGAGAGAGACTGGTAAAAGCATACAAGCTTTCAGACATAAGATGAATAAGGTCTGAGGTGACTATGGGTGATAGTGTATGGTGGAGGTTTGCTGTGAGGGTGGAACTCAGATGTTTGCACACAGACACACACACAAAAGGAAGGGATAAATCGTTGAGACGATGGATATATTAACTGGCTAGATGAGGGGAATCCTTCCCAATGTATACATGTGTCAGATCACCGTGTGTACTCTTTAAATAGCTTATAATTTTGTCAATTAAACTTAAAATTAAAAAAAAAAAGCAAAAACACCCACATTCCTGGAAATATTTACCTGTGAAATCAGGAAAACCTGAATGGAGAGCCCACTGATGGTCCATAGTACATATCCAGGCCTGATATTGTGTCATTTTAACAACCAACTGTGACCTTTTCTTGCTCAGAAATAATGATTAGATCCTGCCTGGCCGTGCTGTGAAGTGGAACATTTTATTCTAACCGTGCAGCTCTAGACACTTTCTTCTCTGCCAGACATTAGACAAGATGTCAGATTTGTCATCATACCGGAAGGTTTTTATTAATTATCTTTCAGAGGCAAAGTCCTTTTTGTAATTTATTTTTTCACACCAGGAAAATTCTTCTATTGAACTAAATGTCTATCTTGTTAAATTGTTTTTCACTGCTAAAGTTTCTTGCTTTGAAAAGTTCCGGAAGGAGAGAAATAGACCCAGCAAAAATTGGTGTTAAAGTCAAGGAAATGATTGTGTTAAGGAGAGCACCTCCTACCCACCCTCAGCAAAAAAGTGTCATATGCATCTTTCTTTAAAATCTAACTGCCGAATTAATGTACAAGCTAACAGACAAAGTTCTCCAAATTTTCCTTGCCTGGGTCAGAAGGAGTTGCAAGGACTGCTCTTTACATGCCAATTAATCATATTCTGAAATTCATGCTTTGATGTAAGTAGCATTTATTGAGTGCCGATTACATATTTGTGGCCGAGATAGGCAACAATTAGTAAGACAAGCTCCCTCCTGTTTAGGAACACAGAACACAACAGGGGAGGCTGGTATGTGAATAACTACTTGTAAAACGCAATTAAAAGTGTAAGAATGGAGCACGTAATCTAGTTGAAAAAATTTAAAAAAAAAAGGACAAAACTCAATGTTGCAGGAAGGAATAAGATCCCCAGAGAAACCACTGTCCTAGACATCACTATGGCTGGTTTTACCTGTGTACCCTTAACTTTGAAACAGACGATGCTCAGTGGGGAGGGCAAGCCTCTTCAGTGCTGCTACTAGAATTATTCAGACGGACTCAGATGTCTCAAGATGGAGACATGAAAAAATTCTTGTTGATTAAAAATTCCTAAAATCTTTGAAATCAAGTTTATTTTTAAAGGCAATAATTCTTGAGAAGATAGAAACCAGAAAATATTTTAAGAAGTAATATTTTCTGCTTTATATTTCCAGAGTAGCAGGCAAGATAGTAATATTACCTCCAAGGGCAACACAATGTAGTCTCAGGTTTCAAGGGAGGAAACAAAAAAATAGAGGGAGGCTTTCCAGCTACAAGGAACACCCAGGAAAAATCTGGCGAGTGTTGAACAACCAGCTCTCCAAGAAAGAAATGCCTTGATTTGTCACACTTGCGAGTTTCCATGGTATAAATACTCCCATTATGGCCAGTTTCAAGCAACCGACGTGAAGTCACTAGACACAGAGTTGGGAAGACACACATGTACAGTTGGCTCCTCTGAGATGAGCGGCTCCTACCCAGCCTTGGGTGTGCCAGCGCCTAATCCTGGAGCATTTGGGCCAAGAACTTGCCTGGACTTCTGCAGGGCCTTTATGAGCATGAACTGCCGTGACACCTAAGAGAGCTTCCCTCCTTCCCAGGATGACATTTCATAATCCAGGATGGGGTTGCATTACACATGAATTAAAATGTCCTGGAACACCCTCACTCATGGAGCAAAATGGCCCACCCTAATTTGCTTTTACAGTAAGAGAAAATGCAACGAATTCTTGATTCGTGACTATGTGTTATTTAAATATTGCTTTTGATGTTTTATCCAGAGTCCTAGCTCAAATGATCAGAGATAATCCTGCCTTCTGACATAATTAGGGAGCTCCTGCTTTGCTAAGCTGGAGAATAATCAATTTGACCTTGAAAGTTTGTCTGTAGTATCGTTCTAATGTTCAGAACGCAGACGAGGCAGCCACACTAGTGTCTCCCTAGATACTCAAACATCAGCTACAGACTCTGTTCCAAGGACAAACAGGCTTGAGCAGAGAGGGTGGAAATTATGATGGCCAGCAGGCTCCATATGGCCACTATATCTGTTAGATGGCCTTTAGTTCATGGATTAATTGCTCACACAGAAATCACAAGGATTTTCACTAAGTAGCTGGGATTGAGACAGCACTGGAATTGGAGTCAAACAGACAACACTCCACACATGATGAGACCCTGAGGGGCAGAATTTCATCTCCAAATGACCGCCATCCATGCCTCTCTTTTCTGTCCCCACGACAAATAACAGCTGTCTTTTATTATCCCAGTTGTGCTCTTAGTTTTCCTAAATGAAATTTGAAAGTGAATTTTAGTTTGCATTTGTGTCTTATATAGATTTTTCTTATGCCCAGGCCTCTTCATTCTTTTCCATTACCTTTCTGGCCTCCCCAAGCACCTAAGTTTTCATTCTTTATCCACTAATATTCCTAAGAGGGGTCTCCTTGAATGCATTGCAAAGAACTCATCTGTGTTTCCGGAGAAGGCAATGGCAACCCACTCCAGTACTCTTGCCTGGAAAATCCCTTGGATGGAGGAGCCTGGTAGGCTGCAGTCCATGGGGTCGCTAAGAGTTGGAGACGACTGAGCGACTTCCTTTTCACTTTTCGCTTTCATGCATTGGAGAAGGAAATGGCAACCTACTCCAGTGTTCCTGCCTGGAGAATCCCAGGGACAGGGAAGCCTGGTGGGCTGCCGTCTGTGGGGTCACACAGATTTGGACACGACTGAAGCGACTTAGCAGCAGCAGCATCTGTGTTTCAATGAAACTACAACCACCATAAAAGAATCTCAAGTATTCTCCCCTCAGAACTTCTTCCATATTTACTGTCTCCTGTATTCTGGGGAGCTGAGTCAGCCTGGCCCATTACTCAAGCTCGTGTTTCTCAGAGTATCAGGTCCTTCCTCTAAGCAGGCTTGTTCAAAGGCACAGATATTTTAGAGCAATAAAAGTGGCTTACTGCTGGTCTTCAAAAACTGAAGATATTCCTTCCCTCTACTTCTTGCAATGTCAAATGATCCCCCTCCTCTCTGATCTCTACAACAAGCAGACAAAGCTTCTCATTAAAAACAAACAAAAAAGCATATCTAGATACAAATGCACTAAAGGAAATCAGTCCTGAATATTCTTTGGAAGGACTGATGCTGAAGCTGAAACCCCAATAGTTTGGCACCTGATGCAAAGAACTGACTCACTGGACAAGACCCTGATGCTGGGAAAGATTGAAGGCAGGAGGAGAAGGGGACAACAGAGGATGAGATGGTTGGGTTGCATCACCAACTCAATGGACATGAGTTTGAGCAAGCCCCAGGAGTTGGTGATGGACAGGGAAGCCTGGCGTGCTGCAGTCCATTGGGTCACAAAGAGTCAGACACGACTGAGCCAATGAACTGAACTGAACTGAAGTCACAAATCCCCTCATTATTATTACTGCATTAAATTTAGGTGTGAATGAACCAGCCTCTTCTTTCCAACAAACAAACATTCATCAAGTTTTGAACTGAGAAGAAAAATAAAACAACTCTGAGCTGAAATAGTTTTAAAAGACGGTATATATATTTTTTCTCATGTCTATTTGAGTCCAGAAGTTCTGAAATTTCACGAGCCAGTCCTTGGGATATTTTCAACTCAAGCTAGATTAATGCAATAGTCAAAGTTTCTGCTAATCCTACCACTCTTTCAAAGTAAGTCTGAGTCTTCTAATGGAAAAATAGTATACCTCCCCAGTAGAAAAATCTGGAGGAGAGGTGATCTTCTTCAAAAAATTTTATATAGTATAAAATGTGATCATGTGAAACACCTCCAGACTAGGCTGCGAGACTACGCTAGAGTCTGTCTAGACAGTCAGACATCAGGTACAGACTTTATTTGAAGGGCAAATAAGCTTGAGCAGAGAGATGCATGTAGAGGTGACAATCACAGGCCCCATCTGAACAACTGATCTATTAAACGGCCAGCAAGGCCAGCACCCACACGGGAGAGCTGAGGGCCAGAACTAAGGCAGTGGGAACGAGCTGGGGAGGAGAGAGACCTGGGTCTCATCTATGGCCCTGGTTTCCCTGGGGCTGTTTGGGATTTAGCCCCTAATATCCTGTATCCCAGGGAACGCCTCAGTCCCAGGTAGCCTAGCCCCAGAAGCAAACTGACATCATACTCAAATTGAGCCATTTGAGGAGAGAAGGCTATAGGAACCAGCAAAAGGATGGGCAGGGTCTGGGAGAAGGGACACAGGGCACAGAGAAGCAACCCAGTAAGCGCAGGGCACATTTATCTCATCTAAGCCTGCAGGTCTAGGGGAGGAGCCGGCCTTCAGACCCAGGAAAGAGAGCTGCACGAGGCGGCTCTGTGACCCCAGCGGAGGGACACTGCAGGCTGCAGAAACTTCCTCTCCTCTCTCCTTCTGAGTGCCTGCCCTAATCCCCGCAGTGGCTAAAGCACTGATTGGCAAACCACAACGGACAGGCCCAATCCGGCTGGCTCCTGCTCCCTGGTTTTGCGAATAAAGTTGTATTTGAACACAAACAGGCTCATACCTATTGTCATGGGTGCTTTCACACTACAGTGGCAGAGTTGAGTGGCTGTGACAGAGACCTGATGTCTCCCAAAGCCTAACGTCTGCAGACCCCTGGGCGAAGGCCTTGGAAACAGGAGGGCAGCGGAACTGGGCAGAAGGCAAGGCGTGGAAGGGTAAGCAGTGGGCCGGAAGGGGCTCATCACATTCCCCACCTGCGATATTAATCACAAAACTGGAGAACTACTGGGAGATCCAGGCCAAAAATCTGGAAACAGAGGCACCCCACAATTACCCTGAGTGTAAACAAAGCCCTGAACTTCTTAAGCAGCCGCCCATGAACTGGTCTTTTTTTTTTTTTTTAATTAGGCTCCTGCAGAGAAGATTTAATTGTGGAAAGACGGAATTTGAAAAGCTCAGAGGCACTCAGCCTTTTCACAGTATTAGTTGGGTGAATTTTCTACTAAGTTCAATATCTTATTAAAAAAACCCTTATTTTTTCCAAAATCCAAAGAAAACACTGTAAATTAGTAAATAGGATGCAAGGGTTTAGTTTATTCTTTGGGACAAGAACGATTAACTATTTTACAATAATTCTTAGTATCTGTGTGACAAATATTAATTGAGCACTTCCTACTTGCCAGTCCTGTACTAGACACTGGCGAAACAAAGTATACAGGACAGAAAGTTTTTCTGCCCTTGTGGAACTTAACTCTAGCATAGGAGATACTAATGAACGACTTAGAAATAAACACAGAGGATCATTTCAGAGTGATAAATTCTACAGAGAAATGAAATCTGAATGAGGGGGTGGGGAGAAGGACAGGAGGGGACGGTTGGGAAAGCATCTCTGATGAGGAGGAGAATAAGGTTTCTGTCTCATGGAGCTGAGGGAAGATCATTTGACACGGAAGCAGCAGGAAATACAAAGGGAAGGCTTGGTGCAGGGATATTTGAAAGTTCCCATAGTAATAAAAAATTTAAAAGAAAAAAGGAAAAATCTGTGATGGGAAGAAGGCCAGGGCAGCTGGAAGAGAGGCCAGGGTGGCTAGAAGGCAGCCCAGTGGAGAAACCCGGAGGGTTAGGTGAGATCTTATGGGCTAGGACTTTCCTGTAGCTCAGATGGTAAAGAATCTGCCTGCAATCCAGGAGACCTGGGTTTGATCCCTGGGTCAGGAAGATCCTCTGGAGAAGGGAATGGCAATCCACTCTAGTAGTCTTACCTGGAGAATCCCATGGGCAGAGGAGCCTGGTGGGCTACAGTCCTTGGGGTTGCAAAGAGTCGGACACTTCTGAGCAACTAACACCACTGCTATAGGCTATGTTGCTGAACACAGAAGAGTTAACTCGGCAGATTTGAGCATGAAGCTTTGGAATGGCCCAGCTTGCCAGACTGGCCCTCAGCTGCCATCTGGGAATTTGGATTTCAGGGGAGCTCCCACCATCCTAAGTGATTAGACTGCCTCACTGTGCCAACGCTGTTTGCACAATCAGGGTAGTTTATGCTAGACCGCATCCTTCTGGGTGCCTGGAGTTTGGCTATATGCCAGGCTGAAGGATCCCAGTGGACCAGCACCCAGTACTAACTCTGGGCACCAGTCTCTCACAAGTCTTCCTGGCAGGCAAGAGTTCACTTGTACCATCACAATTGCTTGTGGGAGGAATGCTCTTCTCATGACTTCACTGGATGGGGACTCCTAGGCTTGGTTTTGCTGACTTCTCCCCAGGCACCTTTTCCCTTTGTGACTTGGCTCTGATCCTTTCCCTGGAATAAGTCCTAGTCATGTGTACGAAGGCGGGAGGAGAAGGGGAAGACAGAGGATGAAATGGTTGGATGACATCACCGACTCAATGGACATGGGTTTGAGCAGGCTCCGGGAGTTAGTGATGGACAGGGAGGCCTGGCGTGCTGCAGTCCATGGGGTTGCCAAGAGTCGGACATGACTGAGTGACTGAACTGATGTGCATGACTATACCTTGAGTCCTGTGAATCCTCCTAGGGGGTCACTGACACTGGAGGTGGTCTTAGGGACCCTGACGCAAATGGCAGTATTTCATTCATTTTCTCTGAGCCAGAACCCAGGGGTGGCACTTTACATAAACTTCCCCATGTAATCTTCGCCCCAAGACTCTGAGGCTGGCAATTCTTCCCCATTATTACTGGCACCATTTTACAAATGGAGTTAATTAAGATTCGGAGAATTTCTGTACCTCCCTCAAGGTCACCCAGCGGAGATGGAGAATCCAAGTGGTTTAACTCGCAATTGTATCATGTGCCCTCTGGGACTGCCCACAGTATACACACAGCCTGCAGATTTTTTTGCACATTTGTTTGACTTCACCACAACGGGTTGTCCATTTTAAGACTTTAATCTATTTTATCATGAGATGCTCCAGTGAAGCTCATTCAAGCCCCACCTCTTAATCTTGATAGCGATTTTGAGCCTCTGTTGTAAGAAAGACTATTAAGATTTGGCAATAAGATTCTTCAAGGGTGATAAATATCCCTTTAAAGGGACTGCAAATCCATTGACTGAATAACTCTGTCCTAAAAATGAAAGTCACACTTGGGGAATGGAAGGGTGGGTTATGAAAATGCAAATTAAGATGACTTTATTGGTTGAGCTGAATTCAGCCCTCTTATCACCCAGAAATGCCAGTCCGATGGGTTCCTCCTAAGGCAGGTCTGAGGCCCTGTAGAACGTAGACACTCGGTATCAGTGGCCTCGAAATGGATTGTGATGTCTGCTGTTCAAAGTCAGCTGCAGGAAATGCCAAGATGCTATTATTTCCATTACTCTGGAACTTATTTGTATTCTTTTCAAAAAACAAACCTCTTTAGGCCTGACTTCCTTTGTCATCAATATTTCTCAAAGTGGGTTACATATACTTACTGTGGTATGTGAGATAATTTTAGGCAGTATACTGAGATGAACAGTTTAAAAAATGTTTTGATTACTGTGTCTTTAATGTTTGTCTCCTATTTATAGTAAGCAATGCTGATTTTCTGTTTATGTTAATGACAGATAATGTCCTTTCTCGATGTATTTGTACAGAATAGTAAATTGATTTAAATAAAAGCAAACATGAAAGAGAATATGGTTCTGTTAAATATGAAAGATTTAAGTTGGGAGAAACTGAACTGGATAGATAACTTGTTTGGGAAGGTTTGCAGGCAGGGAATTTCAATCAAAGGCAGAAAGAGTGAGATGGAAGTAGGTAACAATCATAATCAAAAGGAAGTGAAGCCATGATAAACTTCACATCAGTGGTACCCGAAGTGTGGTCTCTGGCCAAGCAGTTTCCCTATACCTGGGAGTTATAAATGCAGATTCTCAGGCCCCACCTCAGACCTGCTGAGTCAGAAACTGCAGGGCAGCGGGGAGGGAAGGACAGTGTTCACACAAGCCCTCCAGGGGGCTTCCGAAGATCACTCGAGTTACTGTTCACTCATTTATCCATTCACTAAATGCAAATGAAGCGCCTTCTATACACAAGGCTCACTCCACACGCAAAGCCTTGGGAAGCCACAGAGGAAGAAGACATTTCAAACATTTTACTAAGATGCAGGAACACATGCTGGGAGTGAATCATGGTGAATTCTGATGAACAGAGCCTGAGTAAATGGGTCTCTGCTCTACAGAGGCTCTGGGGCTCGTAGCGTGATCTCCCGGGGTGTTTGCTGGGGAGACGTCCTGGTGTGACCAAGACATATATTCATTTTATTGTCATAGACTGATCGAGCTGATGAAACACTGGGCAAGAATTAAATGTCCTTGGTTTGCTGGAGGCAAGCATGCATATAGATTGATCATCACAGCAAGGCAGTCCCGGCCTCCTCCTATGTGTGAGCTGAGACCCTGGAGCCTGGGCAAGTTTCCAGCTAGAGACCAGGAGTGGTGAGGTCGCTGGCCAGCACCGCCATGACAGAGTGGGCCCTCACAGTCTAAGATCACAGTGCCGTATCCTAGGTTATATTCCTGTGGGTCCACTAACTGGAGATGGATTAAAAGGTGATAGAGGAAGAACAAGCGCAGAAAGAGGAACGGTTTGTCTCATTAAGGGTTATAGCAGCTAAGTTGACTTGCCCCAGGAAATTGGCTCGGTAAGGACCATATTTGAAGCTTAGAATTTGGCCCCTGCATCCAAAGGTGGGGGCAGCTGTGGGTTTTAAATCCAAGCACCATGTGGCTTTGAAAAGTGAGCAGAGACAGAAATCTATACTACACTTTTTCTGTGAATGTTGGAAGGAGCATAAATTGACCTGATACTGAAGCCACATGTGCCTATAAGCCATGCTGTGAGGGCAGAATGCCCACTGGATTTCAAAGACTTGGTGTGATAACAGAGGGCAAAATACTTCATTTGCGATCTTTATATTGCTTACATGTTGAAATGCCATACTTTAGATACATCAGGTTAAAGAAAATAAATCACACCGAATGTTATCTCTTTCTTTTTACTCATTTTAATGTGGCTACCAGAAAATTTTATATTATCTATATGGCTTGGATTAGATTTCTATTGCACTGCTCCAGGGCAGGGGCTCTGCTAACTTTTTCTTGAAAGGTCAAGCAGTAAATATCTTAGGCTTTGTGAACCAAGATGCAAAAGGGAGGCCATCATGTAGGTGTGATGCTTAAGCATTTAAAATGGAACTGTGTAAAAATGTAAAAATCATTCTTAACTTGAACTGATAAGCAAACAGGTATCAGACTGGATTTGGCCTATAGAGCACAGTTTGCAGACCTCTGTGCTAGAGTATAATGTTCCTCAAAGCATCCTACACACAGCACCGTGGACCCAGCAGTCTGCTTGTGTGGAGCCAACTGTGCCGTCAGATGCATGACAGGTACGTGGAAACCTGAGATCCAGTGTTGACCAGAAGAGGCAGGATGGGACTTGCACTAAGCCATGTGGAGCTGCAAAGCTCATTTTCTTAATCGCCAGGAGTCACCAAGGA
Organism: Moschus berezovskii; assembly: GCF_049115385.1. Lineage (NCBI taxonomy): Eukaryota > Metazoa > Chordata > Mammalia > Artiodactyla > Moschidae > Moschus > Moschus berezovskii. Next base: position 54,570,119 of record NC_142481.1, read on the forward strand.
AGGCCCCTTTTTATTGTCTCCTTTTCTCATTTTTTGGGGGGAGGGTTTATCTTATGGTTACATGGCCATGTCAGACAATCCGAATACTGTGTTTGGTCATCTTAAAATGGATTAACAAAAGGAATGCATAAGTGACTGGGCCTTCCAGGTGATTTTAAAATCTCTCTCTTGCTTCTCTTTCGGCATAAATGACCAAGGATTATGTAGCTCAGCATCTAGTGCAGGCCCCTGCATTTTATGCAGGAAGCACTGACCTTTAAATTCATTTAAAAGATGCAAGCAGCCTGCCTGGTGGGGGGTGGGGGTGGGGGAAGAAAGACCTCCAAAGGTCTGGTAGCAAAAATTGCTTTCAGTGCATCAAGAGTTAATCTTCTGGCGCTGCAGGTTATTAATATAGGGAACACAAAGCAGTTGTATCCTATCTTCTGAAAGCAGATGAGCTGGCTAGCACTGAATTGAGAAAATTATTATTTATTAAAAATGAGATAGTCACGGACCAGTGACTAATCCTGATTGGGTTCAGAGACAATTCCCCACCCACCAGGAAAGTAATACATTTTTCAGAAAGGTATTTTGTTAAATACAAAGTGCCAATAGCATTGCTATTCATCTGCTGTAGGCTCCCATGTAGGATCTTTTCACATTATAATGGCATCAGCAGTGAAAAGCCCCTGTACATCGTCATACCCCATTTTCTCTCCTAAGCAGCCCCTGTACTGTCAGCCTGCTTACAGCTGGGGCTTCCTTGCTATGGCTCATACAACCCTGAGAGTATGCGATTGGAGTGGATGGATGACAGATCCCAATAAGTTTCTGAGTTGGCATTAGGCTCATTCCTGGACACACAAGAACAGAGAAGGAAAGAAGGGACTTTCCATCTGCATTGATTGCAAAGGCAACACAAGGCCCTAGTGTGGTTGAGAGAAAGAAGGTCTAAGGGATACATTTGGACCTTGTTTTCCTCAATGACACAATAAGAGGCTATTGGGTTTTTGGATTAAGGATAGATTAAGGATAGATTTTGAAGTCAAGCAGTGACTTCAACTGCTTTGCTGACCCCACGGACTGTAGCCCGCCAGGCTCCTCTGTCCATGGAATTCTCCAGGCAAGAATACTGGACTGGGTTGCTATTTCCTACTCCAGGGGATCTTCCTGACCCAGGTACTGAACCTGGGTCTCCTGCACTGCAGGCAGATTCTTTACTGCTGAGCCACCAGGGAAGCCCAAAGTCAAACAGACCTCATTCGATATAAATCTTCATGCCACAGTTTATTATCTATACAGCTTCTGCTGGGGCATTTCCTTTTTCAGGTACATGCATAATAAGGGCAGGTTAACTATTTTGCAGGGTCAATAAAGAATGGGCACATCAGTGTGGCTGGTGCTTGGTAAGGAGGCGCTACCTAATAATTCACATTATTAACATCTGAAATCAGAAATCCCTGTAAAGTCAGAGAGGCTGATTGCTGTACAAATTAGAGCAGGCTCCTGGGAGATGTTGTTGTTGTTTTTCAGTCGCTAAGTCGTGTCTGACTCTTTGTGACCCCATGGACTGCAGCATACCAGGCTTCTCCATCCTCCACTTTCCCCCGTAGTTTGCTCAAATTCAAGTCCTTCGAGTTGATGATGCTCTCGAACCATCTTATCCTCTGCCACCCCTTTCTCCTTTTGCCTTCAATCTTTCCCAGCATCAGGGTCTTTTCCAAAGAGTCAGCTCTTCTCATCAGGTGGCCAACTGGCACTTCAGTTTCATCTTCAGTCTTGCCAATGAATATTCAGGTGATTTCTTTTAGGTTTGACTGGTTTGATCTCCAAGAGTCTAGGGGACTCTCAAGAGTCTTCCCCAGCACCACAATTTGAAAACATCAGTTCTTCTTTTGGTCCTACTCACATCCATACATGACTACAGGAAAAACTATTTGGACCTTTGTTGCCAAAGTGATGTCTCTGCTTTTTAATATGCTATCTAGGTTTGTCATAGCTTTCCTTCCAAGGGGAAAGCATCTTTTAATTTCATGGCTGCAGTCACTGTCCACAGTGATTTTGGAGCCCAAGAAAATACATCCTGGAAGATGGATCTGTGTCATGTCAATTGGCTTCTCACATCAGTTGCCCCTCTGCCTGCTATCTGCAAGTGACACCACAACATACTCATTTTAGGAATAAGAAAGTCTAATTCCAGCATGGAAATTTTGTAGCAGACATGTCATCTTTATTGATCACTTATGTATTGGGTTGAATAACATCAACTTTTAGATGTTACTTGAAAACTCAAATGAACTTTTTGGCCAACCCAATAGCAGACAATGCTAACCCATTGCTACATTTCTATGATGTTGGCTCGATCCAACATCAGAATTCTTCCCAACACAGTTTCCTAGCATTTTCTGCCAAATAATTGGAGCTGTCATGTGAATCAAAAATCTGCCCATCTCCCTTGGAGCAATCAAATGTGTATTCCCATCCAGCAGATGATCAAGAAATTCATTTTCTTCTATCCATTTGTGTTTTGGGAGATAGGTATTGTTTAGTGGTGACGTGGCAATGTTATCAAAATTATTTCATATTGTTTTTTGGTTTGTTTCTTCTTGGTGGTAATAGTTGAGAGAGTATTAGATTCCTATCTTTCACTGTGAATCTTACACATAATATAAAAATCTAAGTGTAAGTGCATAGTGACAGCAGTCTACACAGTCTAGATAGATATATTTAGAAGATTGCATTTTCTAATTTCATCTGAATTTTCATAACTGTGTTGATATAATAAAAAAAAAAAAGAAAGAGGGGGCAAGGAGGAAAATAAGGATGAGAAGGAAGAGGAGGCAGAGGAGATGGATGGAAAGTTACCCCTAAGTTGTAAGTATCTATTTGCTCTAAAACACTTAAAAACTGTCAGAAAGACCATGAATTAATTAGGGTTGAAATGCAACCTAGACATTGCAAAACTTATTTTCTAACTGGTTTCATGTTCATAATAAGTGGCTAATATTCTGCCATTTATATGGAATTAAAATAAACAGTGATTTAATGAGATTTCACTAGGCCACTTGCAAACACTCAATCAAATCTTATTTCCAATATGCAAAAAATGTCTCCTTGACTCTTAATGCATTTAAGGTCAACAGTAACATCTTCATACATAAAAGATTATATTCCACTTTTAAAGAAGAGGTAATTATAAGAGAGGGGTCACACAGAAGGTCTAGGTTTTGTGTAACTTCTATTCTGATTAATTTATCATATGTGGGATTTTGCTTTGGCTTCCAAGTGTTGATCTTTTATAGCTACCACATTCCACGTGATAATAGGTTTCATTTCTTTAAAAGGTCATACTTGATATAATTTCACCGTTAACAGAAGGAACCTAGGTGCATGGGTGTTCCTATGTCATTGCATCGTGAAAAGTCATTGGCAAAGTCCTGGGTCTTTTTTGCCCTTAGATGTCATTTAAAAACCAAGAGGCCAAGGCATTTGAACAAAAGGTGAGAAATTCAATTAATCATTAAGAAAGGTGCCTTCACAACGGAAGCCCCACAGAAGCACATGGATCAACAGAAATATTCGTACCTGAGAATGTGTTTTCACTTGTGCCTTTTGTTTTATAAGTGAAATGACCTGAATGTGACTGTTATTTTCTCTTGTATTTATTCTGTGAGTGGTTTCCTTGGGATGGCATGACCCACAGCTGGGCTTCTAAGGCCTTTCATCATCAGGAAACCTTTGTGTTGCTGTTTGGGTTGTTTCCTTCTGATGCTTCTCATCCTTAGAAAAATTTGGGTCTTCCAAGGAAACTGAAGTTATTAAGCAATAATTACTTCATTTCCCAGGGCCTTCCTACCCTGCCACTTAAAAAAAAAAAAAAATCAAAGACATACGTAATTGTCAAATAGAAGCATCTTAGATAACCAACCAAGCTGAGATCATAGAATTCTCGCTCAAGGAAGAGAAACTTGATGTTAACTAAGCTCAAGATACATGTGTGAGTTCAACTGAGATTTCTGAAATTCTGCCAATTTGCAGATCACAATCTGACTGCAGAGAAATCCCTAGACTAAGGCAGATCAAAAACGTTGCGAGTGCAGATGACCTGGGGTTTTGTGAAGATGCAGATTCTGATTTAGCAGGTCTGGGTTGGGGTCTGAGAACCTGCATTTCTGACAAGCCCCCCTGATGCTGCTGATGCTGCTAGTGCCTGGACCACACTTTGAGAAGCTAGACTCTGGACAGTAAAGGAGAGCAAACGGGAACTGGGTCACAAGATGTGGCTCAGTTTCACCCCCAAGGAAGATTTGTTAAGTACCTTCTGTATGCCATATATAACACATGTCCATTTTTATGCAGTATATTAATGGGGCAGTATAGTTGTATTTTTCCTTCACTGGCCCACCCACATCTTGCCACATAAAAATTCTGTGCATTCCTGAAAAAAAGCCAGACTATGCTTGGACGGGGAATATTTCTATGGCCATTATAACATGCACTTACTATCACTGTAACTGGCCCTCCTCCATGCATGGAATGATTCACAGATTAATTAGCAAATATTTATCTGCCAAGTGGGGCTTCCCTGGTGGCACAGATGGTAAATATCCCTCTGCAATGCAGGAGACCCAGGTTCGATCCCTGGGTCAGGAAGATCCCCTGGAGGAGAGAATGGCAACACACTCCAGTATTCCTGCCTGGAGAATTCCATGGACAGAGGAGCCTGGAGGGCCACAGACAGTGCATGGGGTCAGCAAAGAGTCGGACATGACTGAGCGACTAATACTGCGTGCCAGATGCTATGCTATGCGATAGGTGTGTAGTGCCAGGAGAAATAGATACAGTCTCTGCCCTCATGGAGTGTCAAGTTAGAAAGACCCTGCCAGGACACCAAAGAAATAACAGCTATACGTGTGTGTGTGTGTAAACAGCGTTAGGGAAGATGAGAGTGAGCTCTCTTATCTTCTTAGTGCTCCCAACCCTCACCAACTTACAAGCAAATGAAACTAGTTCCTTTTCTTCCCTTCTGCTGTGTCACTCCCAACTTGTGCTAGAACATTCACTATGCCAGGCACTGTGCCTGATGCAAACAACCCTGCTTGCAGCTCTTGGGGACTCTAAGGGTTAGTGAGGAAAAAAAGATGCTGACTTCCAGGATCACTGTGCAAGACTTAGCATGCTGTGTGGATAACAAACCCTAGTGTGGTGTCTCTCAGGAAGCTAGCATTCAGATAGAGACTTTGGCGTGAATGAATGAATGGAAGAATCAGTGGGTACAAGGCCAAGTGTGTTCCCATAGTGAGACTCTAAAAAGCTGCTGTCCAGTGGCTCTCATTAGCTTTACGTGCAGAGTAGGGTACAAATCCCAGTCCTGCTACCAACAAGCTCTCAGAAACTTTCAAGTGTTTTTTCTTTTGGAAAAAAAAAAATATGATCGTAACATTTTTCTTATAAGATTGTTGTGGGGATTAAATGAGATATCTAGAAGGAAATGGCAACCCACTCCCATATTCTTGCCTGGAAAATCCCATGGACGGAGGAGCCCGGTAGGCTACAGTCCATGGGGTCGCAAAGAGTCGGACACGACTGAGTGACTTCACTTCACTTCTTCACTTCATGAGATGATCACTCCACAGCATAACGCTGGTTACTCTTAACATCGTCTTTATTATTACTTTCCTAGTGACTAGTATGGAAGTGGCATAGGACACAACCCTCAAAGGAGATAAAGGACCCTGAGATGTGGAGATGATGAGAAAGTTTCTGCAGAGAAAACAAGTCAGATTATTCTTACACACTCAATAAGTATGCCACTGGTTATTTGTGCTTGCCAGGGAATTAGGTGGAGATTAATTAATATTTATAAAGTATTTTGATATCCATGTAATATCTAGTAAGCAATTAGTTCTGTAACACAAAGCCAAATCCTTTTACATACCAAACAATGTAGAACAAACCGAATACAGCTGTGTAAGAAGGAGCAGCATTTCATTAGCTCCTGTTGTGGGAAATATGGAGTCAGTTGAATTTTTTCCCCCTTTTAGTCATTTTATTGCTGATTTTCTCTGGCTTCCTAATGCATTTTCCTGCCTTGCCCCCTGCAGCACCAAATCAAACTATTTCCTCTCTGGTAGCAGGGAAAGCAGGAGGGTGAAGGCGCATGCAGTTCTGGCCTCTCCGGCCTGGAAGCTGTTCTGAACCCAAGAATGCACAAAGGGCCTAACAGGGAGGCAGGCAGGGCTCCCAAAGCGCATGTTTCCATATCCACACCCCAGTCAGGTGATGTTCTTCTTCCAGATCTTCACGGAGAAGAACTTCAGGGCAGGGAATAAAAAGGAAATTAAGTCAAGACTGTTTCCTCGCTGGCACGCTTTCTCAGCTTCTCTCCAGTCCTCACACGCAGGTATGCTACCAAGCCCCTGAATGGCAGGGCTGGATTCTCCCCACTTCTGCTCGTGGCTTGCCATGCACCATCCTTACTTATGGACAATATGTTGCCACATAGCCATAAACCCCTTGTCCCCACCTTTTTCTAAAGCCCATCACACTAGCCTAAAAATTCCAATTTTCTGTTCACTGTGGAAGTGTCTGATTCACAAAACTTTATGTAAAAGCCTCATCCATGGATCAAATACAAGAAGCAATTACCATGGAGGGAGCAGATGTTGGGGACCAAGCTTCCTCTCAAGCTCCTGAACCGTCTTCCTAGAAGCAGCTCCAGAAACGGTTGGGATAGTACTGAAAGTCTTATCCTAGTGGAAGTTCTTCTCAGCTCATACAGCCAAGCTAAACTACCAGGCTATAAACTCATCTGGAAATGCACCCTCTAGCCTCTCAAGACAGGGTGGCCAGCTGTCTCTACCCAGGACAGAAAGGTTCCCAGGAGGCAGGAACTTCAGCACTAGGAGTGGGCAGCTCTAGTCTCGGACAAATTGGGATGGTTGGTCTCTCCCGTCCTCTCTCACCTCTTAAGGTCGAGTCTCCTATCTCCATCAGGGAGACACATGTGATCATCAACAAACAGGAGGCTCTGGCTCCATGCCACACTCACATCCCACTTGACCATCCCTGCACCATAAATTCTCACAATTATTTCCCCCCATAACTGTTACTGATCTCTTCAAATAACCCAACCATTATCTGCCCTATTCCTGTGGAGTAAGAAGGGCATCAGTGCTGAGGCTCTCTTTAAAGCAGTTTTTAGACCTGACCCTCCCCAGAGATGCCGTGTCTTGCCTCAGTTTCCCTACAGTGAGGGCTGCTTTGTGAAGCCGAAGACAAGCGTTCAGATGGTGCCCAGAGAAGGCTAGCCAAGCTCTGTCTCCCGATTACCTTGAGTCTGCAGTACCTTCTAAGAAGAGGAGGACCCACTTCTCTAACCGCCCTCACTTACAGCACAGGACTTGGCTTACATCATGAAGACATCCTGCGGCTTCTTCCCAATCATCTTCTAGGGCTCACTGGTCAAACTCCTGCCCCCATCTCCCTTGCTCACTGGTTAGCAGTCCCTTGATGGACCCCTTTGTATCCCTGAAGACTAAAGCTGTCTCTGGAACCAGTAATCAAAACCCTTCTGTGGCAAAACAGTTAATTCTCATCCAAAACAGTAAAGAGGAAGGCACCCTAACAGAAAGAAGTTCACAAGATGATGAAAGCCCTACCCACCTGGGCAGTTACAAACAGAAACTCTCTGCGCCCTCCTAAAAGCCCAGTGAACATACTGTACTAAGTTAACACTATTATTATTTTTTTAAATTAGCACCAGCAGAGTAAGGCTGGGTACAATATGAGCCAAGTATGTCTACAGACAGAAATAACCCTGACTTTATTAACAGGCAGAGGGTAAGCAGAACATGCCAGGGGCTTGATGAATCATCCCAAAGCCAACCATGTGGCATCTTTCTGTAATTAGCTCAATTTTGCATTCTTAGTACCTTTCCTAGTCCCCTGAGGCCCAGCTACAGTCCTTCTCAGCATCTCCAGCTATTGAAACTTGAAAACTCACCTAACTTCCCCATGGTCAATATCTGTTAATGCCACATTTCAATCATATCTAGGTGTATATGCTTGATCTTTAAACTATCTATGGTACCTGCCAAAGTGTTTCACCAGCAAATCCACCAAGTTACTTACAAATCAAAAAAAAGCTTTTGGAACAAATTGCCGCATTCAGTAATTTACAAGCACTTTTCATTGTATAAAGCAATGTAAAATTACTGGGGCACTTCACTTTATTTTTTTCTACAAATGCTTCAGTCTGGAAGTTATTGGGATTCTATTCCTGAGACAAGAGAGGTAATTTAACTTTTCTGGAGGACTTTATGTATGTGTGTGTGTATACACACACACACACATATAATAGAAATGCCTATTTTTAAAACGATTGAGGTCTGATCACGTGCAGCATTGAACAATTTAAAATTACTAATATGTCTAAAATTTTATCAATGCTTCTAGTTTGCAATTGAATTCGAGATTGTATGTAGAAAAGGAAAGCCATGGGACCATTTTAGATCCTTGTCCCCATTCATTATTAAAATCAGAAGTTCAACGTGGATGATTTAACCCTCCTGCCACACAGGAGACACTGCGGTTCTCAAACAGTCTGATTTCATGCCAAAGTAACCCTCTGCTCTCAGGTCTTCATCTGACTCTCGTGTGGCTATTTATAGCAAAGTAATTCAGAATCAAAATCGCCTCTCCCTTAGCGGACAATGAATCTTGAAAATATTTGTTAAATTGTTTAGATGTAGGAGAAATTGGATGAGGTGATTTTAGTCCTCACTATTCACCAAATTCAAAATTGGATCAAAAACACTTTTTAGCTAAGGAGAAGGTTTTTTATAATTTTCTTTCTGAAGCACCAGGAACATATATAAGTTGCTTTGTCCCTAGAAAGTTAGGCATTATTTAAAGATGGCACAACACAAAGTAAACTGCTGACATCTTCCTGCTGAGTCCTGGTTGTGAAAATAGGGTCATGGATGGTGGATGAAGAGTAGGGTGCCCTTCACTTCTCTAGCTGGTAAGGGAAGACCAATTTTCTGATGTTTACTGATGAAAATCATATATGAGAGCCTTTTGAAATCAAAGTCCTTTTTCTGTCATTTTTTTCTTGCTATGTTTTCATATTGAAAATTTCAAAGAAGCAGCAAAGTGGAAAGAATCACATAGTGAACTTCTCCATACCCATTACCGGATCTCATAACTTCCCTTGGTTCAAATGAACAGTCTTCCACTTCCCCAGGTGGTCTTAAAGAAAGTTCCAGATATCATACTATTCATTTGTAAATATTTATAATGTGTCTGTGAAAGATAGAAGCCCCCTTTTTCTAACATAAGCATGATACATTACTGCAGATGAACAAAAATAAGGAGAATCTCTGCTGCTGCTGCTGCTGCTGCTAAGTCATTTCAGTCGTGTCCCCATAGATGGCAGCCCACTAGACTCACCCATCCCTGGGATTCTCCAGGCAAGAACACTGGAGTGGGTTGCCATTTCCTTCTCCAATGTGTGAAAGTGAAAAGTGAAAGTGAAGCCGCTCAGTCGTGTCCGACCCTTAGCGACCCCACGGATTGCAGCCTACCAGGCTCCTCCGTCCATGGGATTTTCTAGGCAAGAGTACTGGAGTGGCTTGCCATTGCCTTCTCCGAGGAGAATCTCTAAATGTCACTAAATATCTAGTCTGTGTTCAAATGTTTCTAACTACCTTACAATTTTTAATAGCTTGTTTTTCTAATAGGATTCAGATATGGTTAATTGATACATCTCTTACTTGCTTTCTAATTCATAGAGCCCCCGTTCATAATCCGGCTTGCTTTCACAGCGCAGCTTTGTCTGCTTTCATTCCAGCGGTGCCACTGAGCATGTGCGCCTGACCACTGTGTTTCCTGAGTCGCTGGTTCTGCCCTGGAGGCTTGATCAGATTCAGGTTCAATATTTTTGGCACCAGACAACTTCATAGGTGGTGGCATAGATTTAAATCAAAATGTCAACTGGTCTCCCTTCTTTATGACACTAGCAACCAATGATAGCAATTGCCTAGATCCGCTCTTTAAGCTGGAGAAGGCAATGGCAAGCCACTCCAGTACTCTTGCCTAGAAAATCCCATGGATGGAGGAGCCTGGTGGGCTGCAATCCGTGAGGTCGCTAAGGGTCGGACACGACTGAGTGACTTCACTTTCATTTTTCACTTTCACACATTGGAGAAGAAAATGGCAACCCACTCCAGTGTTCTTGCCTGGAGAATCCCAGGGACGGGGGAGCCTGGTGGGTTTCTGTCTATGGGGTCACACAGAGTTGAACACGACTGAAGTGACTTAGCAGCAGCAGCAGCAGCTCTTTAAGCTAGGGTTGAGACTTCGTGCTGTTCTATCATTTCTTCTTTTATTAGCTGTAAAAAGAAACTCCCTTTAACAGGGTAAGTATTCACTTATTTCCCTTCATTTACCAGTTTCTGAAATAATAACTGGATTCTATCATCTTTGAAAGGTGACCAATAAAACTCATTTTGAGTTTTCCCTTTCATTATGTACTCATGAATTTCAACATATTTGATGTGTTTCAACCCATTGAAATTACTAATCCTGTTTTGATGCTCAAGTTGTCTCATCTGCGGCCTGTTTATGTTGGTGTCTCTAAATGGCATGACTCTAATAGCATCAGATAACTTCCTTATTCTTCGATGTGACAAAATTTTACAGGTTTGTCTGGTACATTTCCTGCTTCAGACATGAAATCAACCACTTCCCAACGAAGACTGGCTGCATTTGCTGGGAAATGGTCATTAGAGATTATAGTCTATTTGCTAAGGAAGCTCATTGCTACTGGGTTGGTCAGTATTTCCAGGCCTTATTAACAGAGACAGAATATGTGAATTTTTAAGATCAAATGTATAATGAATTTGTGTTGATAATGCTACTTCCAGTTCTGGGTTCTAATGTATTTTAATTAACCTCATTGATGGTACATCTGTATATTTTCTTCCCCCCACATCTTAAAATCCTAGCTTTTCTGAAAACTGACATAATTATTACTCTTTTTTTTTTATATATTTCTTGGTGCACACAACAATAGCAATAACAGTACCAAGCCACTTCCAGCTGAAAATAGTTAAGAGTTTCCTTTTTGGTTTTATTAAAATCTTCTTTAAAGTGTACCTGCTGATGAATGCAGTCAAATTACTGTGTTTTAAAGTCACCGGGGACAGTTCCGCATTAGAGGTCAGGGCCACTACCTGAGTACACATTTAGGTTCAGCTGTTTCTCCTACTTTTGAATTTTATAATGGCCTTGTTATCTAGTTTCATCTTCTAGTTTACGAAGCAAGGTTTACTTTAAAAAGCCCATCCCCCCCATCCCCCCGTTCCCTTGTTTCATACTTCTCACTTTAGGGAACTGTCTAGATTATATTTTCCAGAATACTGCCACAGCAGTATTTTAGTTGTCCATGTTCTTCTAGACCTTTCCGCGTCCTCTCTAAGAGACGAAGGCTGCTCTCCCCTCACCTCACGTGAACCTAGGTGGACTCAGGAACTATCTCAGAAGGTACAATATGGCAACAGTGGTGCTGTGTGACTTCTGAGACTAACCATAAAAGGTAATCCAGCTTGACCTGCTTCACTCTCAGCAAAGATACCTCTGGGGCCCTGAGTGAACATATCAGACCAGCTACCCAGAAACCTGCAGGCCAGAGAGACCACAGACAGAAAGAGAGATGCCCCCTAGGGAGCCCAAGCTCTTGCAGCCCCATCCACCCCCAGCTGATGGAGTCTCCCACTCCTGACCAGGATGTGCGAGTAGGCAAGCTTCTAAATGATCCAGATGATCCCAGCCTCAACTGCTCACTGCAAGCCTGAAGGAGACCTACGCAGCTGAGACAGCCAATAACGGAGACACAAGTTTGATCCCTGGGTCGGGAAGATCCCCTGGAGAAGGAAATGGCAGCCCACTCCACTATTCTTGCCTGGAGAATCCCATGGACAGAGGAGTCCGGCAAGCTACAGTCCATGGGGTTGCAAAAAATCAGACATCACTTAGCAACTAAACAACAATAATAGATAACTGGAACAGTAAACGTTTCTAAAAAATATTAGTTTATTCTATCTTTTCTAAAAAAGAGTAAATTTTTATATAAATCTGGTTCTATTTCCCTCTGTAGACAGTAGCACACTTTGCCCCATCTTACTTTTTTCCCCTAAAGAGCGCATCTGGAGGTTGTTTCAAAATAGTTGATAGCCATATCCCTCACTCCTTTTCAGAGCTGCTTAGCACTCCTCTGTGCAGGATCCCCATTGTTTATTTAACCAGTGTCCTTTTGATAAACAGGATGCTGCATATTTTGTTTTCTTATTTGCAAATATTGCAGTAATGAATAACCTGGGTCCTCTTTTGATGACTGTCAATGTCACGTTTTTAATATGGCAAGGATCATGTCTCTAGAACATCAAATGGGCTAATACATGTAAAGTCCCTGGACCAGTGCCTGTCACACAGTACACGCTCACAACACATTAACTACAGATTTCACCAAAGAAAGTGCCTTGTGTTCTATGAGTGGGAGCCAACTCAGTGGGAAGCGTGATTCTCATGTCACAGGAGCCGTGAAGTCTAGGATGAGGGGGACACAGATGGTCTGAAGGGAACATACACTCACTGGAACACTGGTTTTTCCCTTCTCCTGAAATGGGAACCACAACCCCAAACAGGATCAAAGTCCTCTGTTATTCAAGGCCAAGTTGTTCTCTCTCTTTTGGGGTATTTATATATGTTCTGGTGGGCTTCCCTGATAGCTCAGTTGGTAAAGAATCTGCCTGCAGTGCAGGAGACCTTGGTTCAATTCCTGGGTCAGGAAGATCCACTGGAGAAGGGATAGGCTACCCACTCCAGTATTCTTGGGCTTCCCTTGTGGCTCAGCTGGTAAAGAATCTGCCTGCAATGTGGGAGACCTGGCTTCAATCCTTGGGTTGGGAAGATCCCCTGGAGAAGGGAAAGGTTACCCACCCCACCCCCCACCCCCAGTTTTCTGGCCTAGAGAATTCCATGGACTATATAGTCCTTGGGTCACAAAGCATAGCACACGACTGAGCAACTTTCACTTTACGTTCTCGGTTTATTTACTGATGTCCTAGGAGTGATACTGTTAGATGAAAGTCTGCCTTCATTCCCAGACAGCAAGCTCCGTGACTGTCTGTCCTCCCTGCTGTGAGTCCAGCATCAGCCCTGCACCCACCACTCATCAGGCTCTTGACAACAGTGATGGAAAGGAACAATGTGGGGGGTGGACTTGCACCGAGAACCTGCTTGCAAGGCCACACAGAGCCCTCCCCAGGCCAGAGTCACGTGGACCAACTCCAAGCCCGGGAAATTCAGTCGCCTACCTAGCGCTGCCTCCTCATTAGTATAAATTTTAAAAATAGCCTTATGCCAGCACCATAAAGGTAATTTCCTCTTGGAAAGGACACTTACTCATTTGCTTTAAATAGTCATTAATGTTTCAAATTTCCCCTCAGAATTTCATGTCAATGATCCTATGGGGAATTTGAAAGTAAAACCAGACAAATAATAATGTGAGGAAAATGTCAGACGAGAACTGTGAATGCATTACAGACCTTCAACTCACACTGTTGCTGTCGGAGTTCAAGGATTAAATAGTCAGCAGTTTGCAACCTTCCATGGGAGCCCATTTCTCCCTGACAGCAGCCGGTTGCCAGCTTGCCAATAATGATAGTTTCTGCTATAATTGATGACTTCATCTAATGAGGAGATCATGGTCTAAGAGTCACAAGCCATTGGTAGAGGCAGGTCCCATGGACTTACTGGGAAAGATTACACAAGGAAAGCGGCAGGCTTCCTCACATGAGTAGAGATAACCTATATAGCTTAGCCAACATCAGCTCATGGTCCATTCAAAGGTGGAATACTTACACTCGGGGTCACACTTAAAAATCTGGGGCATCATCCTTATTAAAGGATGTCTCTTCAGACCCAAATCACTGAGGCAGAGAAAATGCAAGTCTCACATTTACTCACATGTCTATCTTGTTCATATCCTCAGTTCCTATCACAGACCTGTCATACAAGATGATCAACAAGTATCTGTTGAATGGATGGCCCTGCAGTGAATAACTGCAGTGCGGTTCCAGAAGCAGGATACCTGGGTTCAAATCCTGCCTCTAGCAGGAACTAGTTATAAGACTGTGCCTCAGTTTCGTGAGCTGTAAAATGGGTGTAAAGCAGTTCCTTCCTCACAGGGCTGTAAGGGTTAAATGTGCTAATATCCATGAAGCATTTAGAACGGTGCCTCAAGCACTCTGCAGCATCTGAGCTCTTCCCTGTGCTTTTGATTACGGGTTTGTGTATGTGCTGAATACCCAGCACGCACCAGGCCCTGTGCTTGGTGCTTTACACAAATCGACTATTTCAAATCCTTGGAGGTGGTGCAGCTCCTGTCATTTTAATGAGGAAGCATTAACCAATGATATTTCCAACGGCATCTGATTTACGCCTCCCCTTGTCCCTCGCCGGCAGACACCGTATCTCTTGAGTACCGAGTGGAGCTGGGGGACTTCCGGCCTGTCTCTCTGCAGTGCACGCTCCTCCACCTCTGCTGCCGTGACTCTGACGATCTCTCAGACCATTTCTAACACCGGCAAGCTGCTCTGCACGCTGTTTCGGCACCCCAGCCCCCTTATTCTGCTCTACTTAGGTCATTCCCATGGCACTTGTCACCTTCAAAAATACTGTGTAATTTATTTTCTTATAGTTTGTAGTATTTGTCTCTCCCGCTAGAATGCCAGGGCTACACGCATAGAGATCTTTGACCTCTTTGTTCAGCGACGTATTCCAAGGGCCTCAAGAGTGCTTAGTCCATCAAGGGCACTCAAGAAATACTGATGGAGGGAGGAAGAATAAAACAAGGGAAGGGAGAAAAAGGGAAGTTAGGAAATGCCTTCTACCCGCTCCAGTGCTGCCTGACCCTCAGTGGTGTCTCCCCCCTGGATACCACGGCCACCACGAATGCACACAGAGCCTCTCTTCCCCAGTCTCCAGGGCAGTCCTTCCAACATAAGGTGATTAGTCGGGAAAATGGAAGAACAGAGGGATGGAGCAGGGGGATGCGGGGAGTTTGGGAGGTTTTTGCAGAGTGAAAGAGATAGGACTTCACGAGTCCTTAGTACATTGCTCCTCACATATTAATTCCTAAAATATGTTGACTGAGGAACCAGAATTTGAGACTTGAATCTGCATTGCTATCGCTGGCTGGTGGCTTCAGTGCTTCCTTTTTCTGGAAAGTTATCTGAAATCTACCTTCATGCTTAGGAGGATAAAATACATTATCCAATTAATTTAGATCAATTGATTGATTGTCTTTGTAATTATGGGATTACTCATCTAGCAATCAGGAGATTAATTTGGGGGCAATAAAAACACCCTAAACAATGAAACCTATCCAGTTTGTGTGTAGAATATGCCTTTCTTCCTCTCTCCTGTAAAACTCAACCTTGCTTTTCTCAGTGTTGAATAAATAGAAGCAATCACACACGCTCGATGGTTTTACTGAAAGAATACCCACACAGTCTTCAACAGCACCTCCCAGCAAAGCAGCGGTTTGTGATTACTGATCCTCAAAAAGTGCTCAGAGGGGAGCAGGTTCTGCCACTGGAAATGCTGTATGAAAGCATTAACTCATTCCATCTTCACCATGTTTTGCATCTTGTTCAAACTTATGACACCCCTAACAGCAGACCTGTTTTCTGCGTGCAAACGTATGAATATGCAGATGAAGTTGCAGAGAGAGAGCTGTCTTTGCAGACCTGCCCTAGACCACTCGCATGCAGCTGAAAGATGCCTGTAAGCCAGGTCTGAGATGTCACCACTGCCAAAGGGTAAAATGCCCGCTTTGGGCAAAAGTGTTGAGGACGTTTTAAGCACACCCTAAAGGACAACAATGACTGTCCTGTTGCAATAACACTATCAACTTTAAATGAAATGCAGAATCTTTAGCCCCCCCACCCCTTTCTGGCAAATGTCTCATCCTTCAAGAGTCAATTTACATACCATTCTCTCTCTTATGCTCCCATACTGTTTTTTGTTCATTGTTTATGGAAATTATCCGATGTTATGCCCTAATAATTTCTCCATGTGTATTCTCTAAGAGTAGCTAAAGGACCGGATATATAGTTCACCCTTTTATTTTTTTTTGGCTTTTACCCTCTTCCTATTAATATTATTTAAGTTCTGGAGTGGAATGGGCTTTCTTGTCTTTCAGTCCTTTGTTTGGATGTCAGTTTCATAACTTATCAGCTGCTTGAATGTGGCCAAGAAAATTAAACTTCTGGAGCCTCAGATTCCTCCTCCAAGCTACAAGCATAGCAGGGTTGTGGGGTACACAAAGAGGGAGACTGGACGGAAGCTGCTGGCAGAATTGTGCTTTCTGAAATATCCACAGGCCCATAATACATGTACTCACATGTCACCCTATACATGCATTCATATATAAGCACGTATGTCCATCTCTCTTCATATATGTGAACATTCATGTATTTATACATAAATGCATATGCTGCATGCATGTGTGCTTGTGTCTCTGTGTGTTTGTAGTTAACTCAGGTGTGCGCATACTCATGTATGTGTATATGCATGCATATATATAAACATAGATGTGCATGTGTGTATCTTCATGTATATTTGCACACATGTAATATATATATAACTATATGTGAGAATTCATACGTGTGTGTGCTCATGCACTTATATGTAACTCTGTTTGTGCATGTATGAATATTTTTTCACTGTTAACAGTCATCATTCCTTCTCCGTAGAGGCAGTGGAGCCCAGCACGTAGATTTCCCTGGGCTATATGCACTGGACTAATGGATATTGTAGAAATATATCAGATGGTAAGGAATCTGACTGCAATGCAGGAGACCTGGGTTCAATCCCTGGGTTGGGGAGATGCCCTAGAGAAGGGAATGGAAACCCACTCCAGGATTCTTGCCTGGAAAATCCCTTGGACAGAGGATCCTGGCGGGCTATAGTTCACGGAGTCATACACGACTGAGCAACTAACACACAATATTCCTAAAGAAAGTGAAGACAATGGAGCTGAAAAGAGCGGTTTGTCAATATAGCGAGGGCAGGAGGGGGTGTACCTGCATGCTGCTGGAAGCAGGGCAAGATCATAAGTGATGAGAGGAAAATTCCAAGTTCAGAGGTGTAGTCAGGAAAAGGAACGGGTCCCCATTGTAGAGTTGGTGGAGTGCAGAGAGAAGTGAAGAGGCAAGACAAGCTACAGAAGGGAATTTCAGGATTCTCTTAGCAGCAAAATTAGCTTTACTCTCATCAGTTCACTTGGCTGATTTCTATCAACCTCACAAATCTATTAAAGCTTAGACGTCTCATCTTCCAGGAGGTCTCCCTTATCCACTCTCCTGTAGAGTTTCCTTCCCACCAGAAAACTCCCTGAAAATCTGTATTCACTCCACTGGTAGCATGGATGATGATGTTCTTTAATTGTCTCCTTTGCAGACTTTGAGTTTCTGGAGTGTAAGGACTATGGTCTGTTTCCTGCCGAGTGTCAGCAGGTATTCAGTAGGAGGAGTGGTGGTGGTGATGGTGGTGATGATGACAAAAATGTCTAAACACAATCTTCCTCTAGCTTTTGAACCTCACCTTCTATCTTCTCCGCATCTCTCTACAGCAACCTGTGAATGCTCAGATACACAAGGCTCCCTCCCTTACCCAGAATCAAGCCTGCTTCTGTCCACAACGCCCCAGACCAAGCACCCCAGCATCGACTTACTGTCACATACTTTGTAATATGCTCCTTTTTATTCTGAAACAAAACACAGTAATGTATTTTATCAGCTCTAAACACGTGTCTTGCGTTCAGAAAGAGCAGCATTTTCGCTTTTCCCAACAGTCATCTGTGGTGTTAAACTGCACATAATTAAATTAAAAGCATCCGTGAACTCTGAAATATAATGCTTTGAAGAAACCTCAAATTATTGTAATTAAAGCTGTTGAGACCCCACAGTATAATGGTGATCAACAAATAAAACCGGAAAATGATATTCTACCATTAGGGACACTGCTTTTCACAGTGGGAGATCCACATATGAGAGCCAGAATTGGAAAAGGAGAGAGACTATGAACAGGACAGCATTTGAAAGGGGCAGAGGGGGCGGGGGGAGTCTGGTGCAGAATTTCAACTAATCACTATTCCCACCCAATTTCTACTTGAGATTGGCGGGCTTTGATGGGAGCGGCTTGTTTCTGAAAATGGAAATAATGCCTAACATTTATCAAGCACTTTCCAAGTTCCAGGCATTGTTCTAAGCACTTAATACATACTAGCTCATCTAGTCCTGGGAACAGCCCTCAGAAGTACATGCCATTATTGTGTCCACTGTGCAGGTGTGGAAACTGAGGCCCAGAGCAAGAGGCAAGTATACTGCCCCTGCTCCTGTGGCCAGTAACAGAAGGAGCAGTGAAAGGAGGCTAACATTCTGTCCTCAGTAGGGTCTTTGACTCTAACTCTACTCCACTCCCAAGTTCTTACTGCGTTGCTACCCTCATACCCTGCAGAACTGTCTGCTAATCGTGCGAGGCCTCCAAGTACCCCACTGTGCACAAAGAGGCATTTTCGGCTAAGCCTGGAGCACAAAGGACAAGAAAAGAAATGAATGAGACGCTTCTTACATGTGCTCCCTGAGCCTGGCACTTTGGCATATGCACTTTCACTGGGCTTATAGAGGGTGGGGGTCATGCTTGCTTTGTGCGGTTAATCAGTGTTTGTATAGGCACTCAGGTATGTGTTGAATGGATGGGTCTCTACAATGGTCCTACAAGGTAGGCAAGGTTATCCCTATTGCACAGATGAAAAATTGACTCTAAGAGAGGACAAGAGACTTGTTTAAGGCCCCACAGTCAAACAGAGAAGAGCTGATATCTGAAACCAAGACAGACTGAACTTCAAGATCTCTTTCCCAAAATGACGCGGGTGGCGGAGGTTACAGGTAGGAGCAGCACTGGGCAGTCTAATTTCAGAAAGTTTTGTTTCAGTTTGTTTCAGCAGTGAAGACGTAAAAATCTGGGACTCACTGTATCCGTGGTGATGGAAAGAGACATGTAAAGGCTGGCCCCGGCTGTCTGGGGTCAGTGTGGCCAAAGCAGCAAGGTTAGTGGCCACAGGCAGCCTCCAGGAGGCTGCAGCCTCTGTGAAGCCTTTTATCTTAACTCCAGGTATCTCAGCATGCTGTCCACAGAGAAGCACTTTCTGCACTTAAAGAGAGCCTGCCAGCTAACACCATTACTGAGCCCTTTGATGCGTAGAAGAGTCCACATCAGTCAATAAGTTTTAGTATCTGAGTCTTGAGAGGCTTGCAATCCCAGCTGGATGCAGGGGTCAAAAGCAAGGATTGGAAAACCAGAGATATTTTAGCTCTGATCCCAGAAAGAGGAAGGAACATGCGGCTCTGAAGCCCCAAACCCATCTTCACCATGGATCCCTCCCCTAAGTGTAAAGGGGAAGTCACTCAGTCGTGTCTGACTCTTTGTGACCCCATGGGCTGTAGCCTACCATGCTCCTCCATCCATGGAATTCTCCAGGCAAGAGTACTTGGCTTGCCATTTCCTTCTCCAGGGGATCTTCCTGACCCAGGAATCGAACCTGGGTCTCCTGCATTGCAGACAGATGCTTTACCATCTGAGCCACCAGGGAAGCTCCATCTAAGGATGGCGCCCTTATTTTTCAACTACCCAGAGCCTTTAAATCCAATCTTTCCTGCCCAGACAATGCCCCTCCCAACCCCAATTTCAAAACTCACTCAGGAAACATCAGCAAAGCAGCTCAATTCCCAACTCACCTTAGCACACATTCACCTACACGTCCACAGGTGTATGAAGCCCTTCATACCTCAATGCCCCAAGCCCACGGCAGGTGCTTCTATGACAAAGGGACCTACATCCTTTCCAGGGGCCTGCTTCAGTCAGCCTTCCACAGGTACAAGACCTGGAGCACATTGCTCTGCCTTCTAGAGCCACTGAAGGACTCCTCTTTAAGGCAGGGGGCAATACATAAATATCATCATTCATTCAATCATCTGTTCATTCATTCAACTCTCTTCTATAAAACGTGAATATTTCCCCTCCTCTCAGATGACTTTCACCTCCGTATTCCATGACACAGCTCCCAGACCATGAACACCCTCTGTTATCACTAGATCCAACAAAGAGCTTTCGGTCTTCTTTTTCAACCTTCTGTTTAGTTGTCTCCAAGCTTTCTATTGAAGCTCCATCTCCTCTTATCTTCTCCACCTCCTCACTGGGCTTTCCCCCATCTCTGTAGCAGATCCTCCTTAGCCTCATTCATGGGTTTGTCTGCTTCTGCTAGCCACTGAATTTGGATATCCTTAAGGTGAGTGATTGCCATTCTTCTCATTCAGTCCTTGCCACTCTACTCACTCAATCATCTCGGGGCCGTTTCAAATAGGACAGACGCTCCAATTATTATAAATAGCCAACTGACTTCCTAATATTTATCTACTGCCCTGGCCTCTCCTGTGGATTCAGTCCAGCAAGGTAACTCTGCAGGAACTAGGAAGGTAGTTCCTCTCTTTGAGTAGAATTCTATTGAAGTGGGGCCATTGCACCAGCTCCTAAAGGCAATCTGTTTGCAACATGATTTTTAAGAGATGATAAGGAGATCCAACCAGTCCATTCTAAAGGAGATCAATCCTGGGTGTTCATTGGAAGGACTGATGCTAAAACTGAAACTCCAGTACTTTGGCCACCTCATGCGACGAGTTGACTCACTGGAAAAGACTCTGATGCTGGGAGGGATTGGGGGCGGGAGGAGACGGGGATGACAGAGAATGAGATGGATGGATGGCATCACCAACTCTATGGACATGAGTTTGAGTGAACTCTGGGAGTTGGTGATGGACAGGGAGGCCTGGCGTGCTGTGATTCATGGGGTCGCGAAGAGTCGGACTGAACTGAACTGAACTGAACTGAACTGAACTGAACTGAAGGTAGGAGATGCAGTGTGAAAAGTTACTGAAAGGTTGGTACATTTCTATGTAGCTTGTTTCTCCACCAAGGAACAAGTTCTCCCTATCCTGGTCTCCCCGCAAGACTGATAGTAGAACCTATGCACACCTCTGTTCCAGATACTTAACCCCACTGTCAATTTAGTGTTTTCATGGAGATAATTGAGGGGGATCTCAGACTCAACATGTCCCAAACCACACTCAGGGTCATCGTCCCTCAGAGTTTGGATTTGGTCCAAATCCATGGACCCTTTCTGACATCCCATCCTCAGTAAATCCATCATTATAAGCCAAAACCCTAGGAGCCACTCTTGACACCTCCCACACTTCTATATCAACACAGTCCTAGTTTTTGTAGACTTTTCCCATTAACCATCTCTAACTCCATATACATCTCTCTGCCTCCTCCTCCTGTTGAGAACAGACACCATGACTGCTCATTGGGAATAATGCGACAGCCCCCTAGCTGGTCTCCTTGCTCCTCCTTTATCTTGTTTTCTGGACACTGTAGTTCAGGGGTTCTTTAGATGGCATAATGCATCTTTATTTGCATTAATCTCAAACTGAAATTTAGCATTTCCTTTAATTATGGACGTAGGCAACAAATCACAGTAGTATGAGCTGTAACTCTGACTTTGTCATTAATTATAGAAAGAAATATTATATCACATTACAGTTGCTGCTGATATTCTGAAATATAATTTATACTCATCACTACTTCAAAATTATGATAGTTATTAAACCTGTGATTAAATCCTGTTATTTAAGGCATTAATAAAGTTTATATATACACTATTAATTTGTTAAATAACAAGCTTTGATCACAGGTTTAATACATACCTATATGTATTACACAATGTATATGTGCTGTGTGTGCTGTGCTGTGTTGTGTTCAGTCACGTCCAGCTCTTTGTGACCCCCTGGAATGTAGCCCACCAGGCTCCTCTTTCCATGGAATTTTCCAGGCAAAAATACTGGAGTGAGTAGGCATTCCCTTCTCCAGGGGATCTTCCAAACCCAGGGATCAAATCCACACCTCTTGCACTGGCATGCGGATTCTTTACCACTGAACCACCTGGGAAGCCCATTATATAATGTATATGCAGTGCTAAGTGTTTTCACAACTGGCTCTTGGTGTAGGGGTTTTGATTATTTAATGTTTGCCAGTTTTCATGATGTAAATACTCCCACCATGGCTACATTCAAGATACCAGCATGAAATCACTCAACACTGAGCTGGAAAGAGATGTGCACCTCTGGCATGCCGCTGCATAAATACTACTCTATCACTAATACTTTTAAAAAATATTTTGAAAAATGTATCAAAATATTATAGTATATATATGACATAAGCAGATTCTATCATAATTCTAAGTATTTGAATTTATGCAGCTAAATACAACATTTTGAGATGTTCTGCCAGACTGACAGAAGGGTCCAATGACACAAAAACGTTAAGGACACTTGTGACTCTCAGAATAACAGTTGCAAAGAGAAATCTAATAAAGACACCCGCCCCCATATCCATATACCTGTACCTCCAGCAGACAGACTACACACTGAATTCTGTTAACAGCTTCCCTTTGCTCTTAGGACAAAGCCCAAAGCCTTCAACTGACCTGCAAGGCCGAACAAGGCCAAGTCCATCTCATCTCCCCTCTCCTGCTTCATGTTCTTCCCACCTATGGCCCGTAACTAACTGGAGGGTGGGTTCATAAACATCAGTCTGTGCATCTCTCTCTGACACTCCCACCTGCTACCAACACCACCGGCTACTTGGGGATCTTCTCTGCTGCCCCTGGGACCCACCGTGGGAGCTCTGAATCAGATCCCAGCTTCTCAGAGTTTCAGGCCAGTGCCACAGCTTGGATGGCCATGCTATTTACACACAGAAAGGCACCCCGTCTCTCAGCAGGCCACAGTGGAACTTTCTGAGTGGTCCCTCAAACACTTTGAGATCCTCTGATGAAGGATCATTGAGGACATAATTAAAGTTCCCAAAGATTAGAGGACACTTTCCAAATCTTTCCCCATAGTTGTGCTCTTCCTGACTGAGAATCCCCTCATTCCTCCTCCTGTTTGGCAGACATTTGTTTCCTCCAAGACTTCAGCAAAGAAAAGGGACAGGTTTTGCCTAATGAGGTGTTGTCTGGGCCCTTAGTCTTCTACACCTCTGTTTAATGAAGGTTATTCTTTTGTCACACTCTATGCTGTTGTGTACACAGTCTTTGGAAAATGCTTCATTTAAAGAGGAAAAAACTAGGCCCTGCGTCCTCAGCTTGCAGTGGAAAAGGTTTTCTCTTTCAATCAATGACAAAGGGCTGTCAGTGACTAAGTAATTCCTAATCACTGTTGGCAAACATGAGACGGTGCTGAGACACGGGGCCATGGCAGGCTTCCTCCTTGAGGAATGCTGTCCTTAATGGATGAGCTTATGGAGAATGAACTGAGGTGTCTTAAAAGCAAGTCTATGTATCAGTTAATCAAAAACCTGTCCCTTTTTTCCTTAGCAGGCACCTTAACGTGTATCTTGAGAAAGCCGTAAATTGTGCTAATCCACTACTTTCACTTCTGTCCAGAAGGAATTATTTTTGTTAATGGCCTGGTAAATCAGGAGACTTGTTAGTGAAACTGCTCAGAAAATGGGTCTTGAAAATGAAAGCTATAATATTTGTCAGATTTCCAAATTCCCTCTTGGGAACAAAGATGGTAACCATAACATATTTGCTAAATTCCATTACTTTAATACATTTATGTTGCTTGAGATATGGGATGCTAAGGAAGGCACGCACATAAATCAGAGTAAAAACATAAAACCAAATCCAAAGATAGATATTACGGCTGTAAATTCAGACCTGATTTCAGGGTTAGTACTCTGACAGATTTGAGTGTCATCACTTAAGAGCTTCAAGGATCTGCTCAGCCTCCCTTATGACGACCAGGCGAATCCCTAATGTGAGTGTAATCTTACCGCCCCCTCCACTCCAGAGTACCCAAGTCAAGTGACCCCACCGCACCCTCTTCACAGAGAAGCTCACTAGCTCTCTGCCAGCACAGGGCTGGGCTCAACTGCCCTCCCTCCATTTACTAGGAACCCTCTCCAGAGGAAAATAACTCAAGAGGTGCTCAAATTCACTCATGATCAGAGAAATGTACTTGAAAGAAATAATGTATTAAGGCTTTGGCAAATGTTTAAACTTTGATAATATCAAGTACTGGTGATGGTAGGAGGAAAGTTCATGCTATGCTGCAGGGGGCGGGGGCAAGTAATTTGGCACAACCCCTTTGGAAGGAGAATCTGTCGGGATCTTAAAGACACATGATTGTATTACATACACAGAAATGTGCTATATACACATACTACACATATACATCCATATGTCTGTGTATGTATATATGCAGGCGCGTTTTCACATCCACCTAGAAAAAACACTTCAGCACATGCACATGGGAACAGGTGCCCTTGAATCCTTGTAACCTTCATAGGATCATTTTTTAATAGTGAAAACCAACAGGGAAAAGATTAAATGAAGTCATTTGTGGTAGACCATGAATATGATGCAGTGGTTAAGACAAACGGGGTATTTCCATGGGAAGGTGGAATTGTCCTCATATGTACTTACATGGGAAGGTGGCTCAAGCATGCTGCAGAGTAACATGGTGATGCCATCGACATCTTAGAATAAGGAGAGGGGGCCAATGCAGGGTACAGTGGAAGCCTTGTTTGTGTGTGATTATTTAATTTTTTATTTGCTCTCTGGCCTAAAATCTCAGTTGTGCCATTCACTTACTATGTGAATTCTCTGCCTCCAGATTCTTACCTATGAAGTAGAGACAAATGTCCAGGCCTAACCTGTGCCTGGCACACAGTAGGTACTCACCAAACACTAGAAGCTTTTCCTCCATCACCTTTCCGAAATCATTCTGTAAATAACTAAATACCCGAACATACTTAAGGAAGGAGAAAGAACCTTCCTCCTGGTGGATTTTCTCATGCTCCTACACACTGCCTTTTCGGTTTGTGCCCACAAGATCTTCCTACCTCCCTTTCCTGTCAATCCCTCTTATTTCATCTTTGGCTTCTCTGTTATAAGGATTCAGCTCTGATAGCATTGTGGGAAAGCATAAGCCATTCAGTGACAATTTTTGACTAAGTGTCTCCACAAAATCAAATGTTATTATATCTGTAATTCCCTAGAAAGTAGACAGAGAGATATCAAAGGCTGTTAGATCTTGCTTAACAGAAATATAGGGAGATGGAGATCTTAGAAAATGAGCTCCATTATTTCAAAGAGGAAGAAAGTAAATCATTTCATGCATGTAATAATTCAGCAGTTCTAAAAAATTAGAAAAAACAGAGAGAAGGAGGTTTGGAAATACCCCAGTCTCACTTCATTTTGCAAATGAGGGAATGGATGCAAAAAGTCAGAGAGTTGTCCAAGGTCATAGAGTTAGCCAGCGGGAAACCAGGGTAAGACCCTGGGGTTTGGGGCTACACTGCGTTCTCTCCTCCCCAAATTGTCCATCACCTAGAGCCCAGTAAGATACGCATTTAAGAGATATTGTCACTGAGGAATAGTCTGTCTCCAGTTAAGTTGACCCTGGATAGTAAGCAATTCCCTTTGATCATTTTAAGGAAAAAGAAAACACAATTTGAAAATAACCCGCGATATAGTTGAGAATGATGTCTTAAGCTCAGGAGAGCCTAAATAGAATCTGTTAAAATCCCAAAGAATCAAGGCTACGGATCAAATCGCACAGTCAATATTTTTCATACATACATACAACATACCTTCATACATACAACATACTTCATTATTGCTTTGGAGGGGTAAAGATCTTGAGTTTAACTTTCTTTTTACCTTTCATAAGAAACACAGAGTATCCTTTCTCTTCTAGCAAAACATAAAGCCTTTAGCCAGAGAGTCATCCTTCAACCCACAAGGAGGGATCTCCATCTTCCAGGGACTCAGCTCCAGAATCAAGGCAGGATGCCATTTTTACCTGGGTGATTTTCTTCTTTGCAGTTGAGTGTTTCACCCCCCCATTCATCCACTCCAGCGGGGACTCCTTGGCCCTTGACCCCCGCTCTCGCCCTCGGAACCCTCCTCTGCTCTCACTCTGCCCTTCCCAGACACCGGACCTCGCCCTGTCAGCCATGCTGCCCAGACTCTCAGTGAACGAGCTTCCGTCTTCAAACAACAGATACTCTATTTTCTTTTCCCCACAAAACAATCAGAAAATCTCAACTCTTCTTTGTCTTTTGGGCAAAAAAAAAAAAGAGCCCATTTGTTCAAAAGGATTAAACAAATAGAAGCAATTATAACAGATTACTTAGCAATCTGGCCAATCGCTGCATTTTTATACAGCATTTGGAATATCGGTTGTATGGATAATTCTGGCCATGTCCATTGTCAGTAAAAGCAACTTAAGTCTTTTGTTTTATATATATATATAAAGCATACACACACACACACACATATATAAAGCATGGTCTCAAATGCAAGAGTGTATATTTAGAAACTAGAAGTTGCTTATCATTTGGACTGAAAACTATCACTCTTATTCTCTCCAAGACAGCTACTTCCTCTCCTTTTTCTAGTTGTCTTGGTTTTCACCCTCACGATGATTACTCCCACATCAGGCCCCACTGGAATATTCTAGAAGGTTTTGTTCTTTTCAAATGTATTACCTATATGCTATGTTCCTCGGATATACCTTGCCCTTCTTTCCTGTGTCAGAATGAAAGCCTTTTGAATCTGTGGACCTAAAATTTCCCACTGGAGAAACACTGCAAATACCACTCATCTTTGTTCCATGTGAGTTCTAAGACAAATAAGCAAACAAACTCTCCAGATCTCCCTGCCTGGGACTCAGTTCTACTCAAGAAAACAACAACACTGCAATCAAGCAGGCTGAAAGCATTAAATGAGATCTTCCCCCAAATTTTCTCTGCTCATTACCTCACTTCCCATCATTAATTCCCTCAGGAAAGGGAATTCCCACCTGGGGAATTATGGAGACAATGAATGGACTTAGCTTAAGTTTCCACAACTGGTAGAAGGTGATCAAAATACAAGTGTATGAAAAGTTTTCAAAGAAAAAGGCAGTTGCTTATTTGCACCTGAGTCTGTAAACAGGAGATTAGTACCTTCTACAGACATCTTCATTTCTATGGGATATTAACAGTAAAGCACCCTCACCTCACACTGCAAAGCCATGCCTTTGAGACAGAACTTAGACATGCCCAGGACTTTCTCCAACAACAGTACCATTAGAAATCAGCCTAGCTGGAAAGTCCCAAATCGGAGTCTTGCTCAGTTCCTGAATCTTGTTTTTACAAAGTCTTTGTTGACTTTGACTCTAGTTCACAGAGTGACGCTCCACTTGTCACACTCATATTTGGGCATCTCTCACTGCAGTCGCCAACTATCAGCCCTTGGCCCTGGTCCCAGCTCGCACAGGCCTCCTGAACGACATTTTGATATCCCACCCAAACACAGTGTTCTGGCATTTTGCTAGGTTTGGGCCTCATACATCTGCTTCTCCACAGACAACTTGAACCAGCCATGCAGCTCTGCATACCTGAGGTAAGCCAAGGACTGGATTTGGACAGCTGTCCTATTTAATCATCAAGTGAGCAGAAAGGCCAGAAAGCACACAGATTTACAGTTACTTTGGTCTTAAAGGTCAGCAATCAACTTTATAATCTAATTGCCTCTCTTTTTTTGCATGGACCCTTTTGCACAACCAATCTCCTACCCAAGGGCAATCTCATCTTGGCCCTAACAGAAAAAAGAATCATGGGAGTGGTGGCTGAGTGAAGGTAGAGTTTCCTCCAAAAGACAGACAGAGTGAAAGTGGAAAACAAGACCACACTCTCTTCCATGATAAAAAAATTAAAAAAAATTAAAGTTTTTGGGAATCTTAATGATGCACTGTGCTTTATGTTGATGGTTTTCCTTTCAGTTCAGTTCAGGTCAGTCACTCAGTCGTGTCCGACTCTTTGCAACCCCATGAATCACAGCACACCAGGCCTCCCTGTCCATCACCAACTCCCGGAGTTCACTCAGACTCATGTCCATTGAGTCGGTGATGCCATCCAGCCATCTCATTCTCTGTCGTCACCTTCTCTTCCTGCCCCCAATCCCTCCCAGCAGCAGAGTCTTTTCCAGTGAGTCAACTCTTCGCATCAGGTGGCCAAAGTATTGGAGTTTCAACTTTAGCAACAGTCCTTCCAATGAACACCCAGGACTGATCTCCCTTAGAATGGACTGGTTGGATCTCCTTGCAGTCCAAGGGACTCTCAAGTGTTCTCCAACACACTTTCCTTTAAGCCTCTGGATAAGGAAAAGTGGATAAGGTGAGAGTACCAAACTTGGACATATTCTAAGTAAACAATCACAAGAAATTTTGTTTAAGATAGAAGTGAAACTATGGGTTCAAGTAAGGTGGAGAAAAAACAAATTTGAGGAACTGTTGCACATTCTTTGATAACCGTATATATTTTTTCTAAATTTCTTTTTTTTTAATTTTTTTTAATTGGAGGCTAATTACTTTACAATATTGTATTGGTTTTGCCATACACTGACATGAATCTGCCCCGGGTGTACATGTGTTCCCCATCTTGAACCCCCCTCCCACCTCCCTCCCCATCCCATCCCTCTGGGTCATCCCAGTGCACCAGCCCCGAGCATCCTGTATCATGCATCGAACCTGGACTGGCGATTTGTTTCACATGTAATAATTTACATGTTTCAATCCCATTCTCCCAAATCATCCCACCTCACCCTCTCCTACAGAGTCCAAAAGACTTCTATACAATTGTGTCTCTTTTGCTGTCTCATATACAGGGTTATCGTTATCATCTTTCTAAATTCCATATATATGCGTTAGCATACTGTATTGGCGTTTTTCTTTCTGGCTTACTTCACTCTGTATAATAGGCTCCAGTTTCATCCACCTCATTAGAACTGATTCAATGTATTCTTTTAATTGCTGAGTAACACTCCATTGTGTACATGTACCACAGCTTTCTTATCCATTTGTCTGCAGATGAACATCTAGGTTGCTTCCATATCCTGGCTATTATAAACAGTGCTGCGATGAACATTGGAGTACATGTGTCTCTTTCAATTCTGGTTTCCTCAGTGTGTATGCCCAGGAGTGGGATTGCTGGGTTGTATGGCAGTTCTATTTCCGGTTTTTTAAGGAATTTCCACACTGTTCTCCATAGTGGCTGTACTAGTTTTCACTCCCACCAACAGTATAAGAGGGTTCCTTTTTCTCCACACCCTTTCCAGCATTTAAGATATGGTGTTTTAATCCTATACCTTGAACCAGCCATTCAAGATCATCAATTCATAGTTTTTCTTAACCCTGTTAGGTACCTAATCTGGGGGACTGTGTAACTTTTACAGCTTTAGCACTTATTTTATACCCTGGAGAGCAGGAGCAGGGAGGATCCAGCCAAATATGGAGTATCTGTGAGCTATGTCCTGGGCTGGGTGTTTTGTATATATGGTGTCCACATAGTTTACAAGGTGACTCTAGCTGGTATATAATAAATCCATCATTTTTCTTGTGGGGAAACTGAGGAAGAGGTGTATAGTGGAAGCATCCCTCAACCAATGAGAGGAAATAGATAGACAGATTCCTCAGCTTCCTTGCCAGGTGGGTGGCATAGCTCTAGAGTGTCTCTACACAGACTCCCAGAGGTCCTCAGTGGGACTGAGCCCCAGCCACACGTAATGGTTACATGTCCATCTGCACACAGATCATTGCCTTCCTTTTATTTCCACTCTTTGATCCTTTTCTAGAATTTCCTGTCATTTCACAAATAAATTATTTGCACTAAATCCTTTTATCAGGATCTGTTTGGAAACAAAAACCTAAGACACTAGGGGTTGATATGAATATAAATAACAAACTTCCAAAATTGCCCTCTCCCTTGCCCCAATCTGAACCTCTACAGAGTCAACAGTTCAAGAATTGTTAAACAATTCTGGGTTAAAAAAATAACAAAATTACTTGGAATCATTATATATCCTGCATATGTATTAAAAAGACTAAGCCAGCATTTCCAAGTGCCTATGCAGTTTCCTCTGGAGAAGGCAATGGCAAGCCACTCCAGTACTCTTGCCTAGAAAATCCCATGGATGGAGGAGCCTGGTAGGCTGCAGTCCATGGGGTCGCTAAGGGTCAGACACGACTGAGCGACTTCACTTTCACTTTTCACTTTCACACATTGGAGAAGGAAATGGCAACCCACTCCAGTGTTCTTGCCTGGAGAATCCCAGGGACCGGGGAAGCCTGGTGGGCTTCCGTCTATGGGGTCGCACAGAGTCGGACACGACTGAAGTGACTTAGCAGCAGCAGCAGCATGCAGTTTCCTCCAGTTAATTTTGTACTTTCCTTGGTTACTGATCTCAGAATGTCATGCCGGCTCCTCTTTTTGCCTTGAATCAACACCTTGGACTCAACAATCAAGTATTGTTGACTCAATATTCAAAAGTAGTAACCTCATCATACTTGACCCTGACTGTTCATCATGACTTCATATCTGTGATCAAGGACTTGAATCTGCCTTTTTCAGGCTTCATAGGAATCCAGAGAGGTTCCTGAGTGATTGCACTAGGCTAGAAATTCCTGGAGATAGGGTAAATTAGACAGGGTTTTTCCCCAAAACATTTGAACCTATAAGAGCTAGAAGAGATCTCTTGAGGAGCTTCAAGCTAGATAAGATGGGCCCCCAAAGAGGACAATCACACATGAATGGTGGTCAGGTTAATTGGAAACAGGCTAAAAGTATGTTGGGAGGTGGGTTGGGGCAAAAATTCAGGAGGAAACCTGTGTGTGACGGGGAGTCTGAGAGTTTAGGAAGTCAGTATTGGATACCTGCTGCTTCTTACAAAAGACCCAACATACTCTAGTTTCTGAAGAACTAGAAACAAGAACTTCTTAGAAAGAAAGTATAAAAAATTTAAGCACAGATCTTAATTTTTACACAGTAAGGGTCACAAACCTGTAACTTTATGCTGCTTTTGTGTTTCAGGTCTTCCTATTCCATTTTTTACCCCTGTTTAGTGGTGCAAAATGTTCCAAATAAAGTTAAGAGGAGGAAAAAGAGAACAAGATACTTGAAAATCCACATTCTCAATTTAAATAATTAAATACTGACTGCAAATGAGTAAAATAACCAAACTCAACATGACTCTGGGTTTCTCATCTGAGACTCCCAAATCCCAGAACAAACTTTAATTAGCACAGGATCCGTATTCCTTTGAGCTTTAGGTAAATCCTGTTCTTTTTTCTTTTATTTAATGAGGTGTACAGCTGTTGAATGGCATGACCAAGGATAAGCAGTAAGCAAATATATGATAAATATTCCTCACATCATGTATCACTGGCCAGACCCTATTTAGAAGAATTGTCTGAGATCAGTGGTTCTTAACTTCTGAGTCATGAGTCCTTTTGCTAATGTGATGACATCTTTTGAAACATGTATACATGCACAACATTTTGCATTCACTTGAACGTCGATGGGCCTCCTAAAGTCCATCCCTTAGTATCTGTTCCGTGGGTCTCAAGTTAAGAACTCTGATTTGTTTCAAGGATCATTTGGGGATCTCTTCACTGAAGGGAGGGTGTAGTGAAGTTTTAGAAGTGAATACCTACCATTTTATCTCAAGTTGGCTGAGAAATCCATTTAACTAGGTCTTGATACGAGAAAATCAGAGTTTTAAAAGAGCCTGAGTCCACTGAATAAGACTCCATTTACTCACTCAATAATGAAGGGCTTCCAATAAAGTTACCTAAAATATTCGTTGAGAAATAGTGAAGGATTTTTGGCATAATCTCAAATTTAATTAACCCCCAATAAACAAACAAATGAAAGTCAAGATTTAGACTTCATCTTATTGACAAGACAGACAAACAAATATGCAAAAATATTTAATGATCAACCAGTGTCTGCCCATCATTTTTATCACAGAGACACCAACCATATCCACTAAAACAAAGTGTAATTTTGTGTGCAGTAAGAAGGTCCTCAGTAAACATCTACTTAGAAAATAGATGCTCTTTGCCTGCAACAGCGCATCACGATAATGCAGCAGTTTCACTGTTCCTTTTAGGAGCTAGTAAATTGTCCAGTTCTGACAGCTACAAGCCTGGTAGTGAGCTGCCATAAAGTCAAAATCCATAGCATGAAGAAATAGAGACATATAATGGAAATAAAGGTCTACACTCCATTTGGAAAATCATATTCAGTAGTCACCATGTTTTTTTTTCCCCAAAAAATTCACAAGAACAGTTTTTTTATATTTGAAAAATGTCTCTATTAATTATGGAAACAAAAAATCCGACACTACATCAGAGACTGAACGTGGGAAAATGAACGGAACTGACTTTCTCTCAGAAACACTGATGGAAATATATGGGTCCAAATGAATTAATACTAAACAAGAGTTTTCCATTTATTTTTCCTTTATTACAAGGTGGGATTAGTAACGTAGGGGGAAAAAAGCTAAAGTGATGTGTTTACCCTGACAGCATTCCCTTAAGGAGAGTTGTTTCTAGCAGCTAATGAGCTTTCATAGCAAACTGCTGAGTATGTCTAGATATTAGGGTTAAAAGCCTATCTTATGGTAAATTACTCTGGACTCTAATTTGGCAAGAGTAAATGATTTGTGGTCCAAGAGGGGATTTGGTGCCAAGCTCCTAATTTGGGCTGTATACAATATTTCAAGACCAACTTTCATTTAGTATCAATTTACAAATGAATTATGTATAAGCAACTGAATCATACAACAACAAAAACCCCATGTATTAGACTTCTCTTTGATTCCCATCTAGCTTTATTCACCCAGTGCTCTTTAAGATACTGAGAAGAACTGCAGTGCAGGGGAGGGGGAAATTATTGACTTGTCTTTTAGCTCCATGCTTATCTACTGTTCTCTGAGTGGAATTGCGGGGTTTGAACAATCATAAGAGGTGTGAAACTTAGTGGTTTAGGGGGGACTCTGGAGGCAGACTGCCTGGATTGGAATCCCACCTCTGCCAAGTCCTAAATTACTCAGCTTCCTTGGGCAAATTACTTCAGCTCTCTGGGCCTCGGTTTCTTCATCTGCAAAATGAGGCTCGGAACTGTGCTCCCCTCCAAGGGTCATTGTCAACATTAAATAGGAAGATCGCTTAGCACGGTGCCAGGCGCGTGGCAAATGTATAGCTGTGCTGCTGCCAGAAGGATGAAGAGGGAGAAAAGCATAAACGAGAAAGGGAAAAACACTTCCTGAGCATGTCTCCACTGGAAATTGTACCTGATGCTCTCAAACACACAGATGCAAGGAATGCAAGAGCAAACAAAAGATAAACAACAACAAGAACTGCTGAGTGACGTGCGCACCCCTCCAGCGGGCCACAGCCACAGCAGTGCCACAGGCGGGAGTCACCAACAAGCTGAGAGACCTTGAGACTCACACGCCCCTCGGACACACAGAAGGGAGAGACTCCAGTCTCGACAAGCGACCAGTAAATAGAGCTGTTTTTATTTTTCTAACTTTTTAGTTTGTATTGAGGTATAGCCTAATAACAATACCGTGATAGGTTCAGGTGAGCAGCAAAGGGGGTTCAGCCATATATATGTTTTAAGCACTCAGTCAGCCAGTTCCCTCATTCATTTGTTTTTATCTCTTTTACACACATCAGATTTAAAAATTACCCAGAAGGAAGTCCGATAACCAGTCACCCAAAAGAAAACAGGTTCGGTCATCCCGGTTCCTTGCCTAATGGCCAGCTTTTCTCCAACAGTAAACCACAGTTAAGACAGGAAAGAAAGTAAAACACAGCCACATCTATAAACACTCAGAATGTAAGTTAATGTATATGTGGCCCTAAGACTGGTGGATCTTGGAAATTGTTCTGCCTCCTCAGGCTGTGTCTTCTGTTCTTCCTCCAAATCGCAAATGGGGAGCACTAATAGGAGAAGAGAGGGAGGAAGGAGAGTGACTTCGGGGGATGCAGTCCTCTGCCCACACCTTTGTAAACAGTCCCTTCCTTAAGCTTTCTTCCAATGGCCCTGCTGGAGCTGATCATGGTCTCCTTGCCAAGACCTGGCAGTCATCCTAATGGAGTAAAGACCCCCACTCTAGCTGAGGTGTGTGCTTCCCAGTGCAGCCCAGCTCTTAACCCCACTACTGACCTCCTGCCACAGGCTAGTATGCAGCACTTGTTTACAGTAACGACCCGGCCCCTGTGGACATCTGTGCTTATATCCCCTCTCCTGGAGTGGGGAAGTGACTTCTAAAAACAGTGCTGAGTAATTCAGATATTACCCAGCCCACATTAGAAAGGTTGACCTGCATTTACGGCTCACCCCACCATTATCCCTTCAGCCTCGCACGTCAGTTCCCTTTGAAATGATGGTTGGGGAGTAATAAGCAGAAATATAATCACATCATCACATTTCAAGAAACCCTGTACTGAAAGCAGAGCTACAAATTTAAGAAACAGTCCAAGGGAAAAAAAAAAAGAGAAGCTTTCATCTGGTGCATGAATATTTTAGGTACTGTGGAAAGAGCTTTGAAATCAGGCAGACCTGAGTTCCAATATTAGCTCACTGGTTGTGTGACTCCTACTCAAATGCTTAATCCCTTTGATGCTTTTGGCTTCTAGATTTGTAAAATGGGGATGATAATGCCACTCCATGGGGTTGTTATTCACATTCAATGAAGTGGTGCTATAAGAATAACCTGGCATCCAGTGGATAGTCAATAAATGCCAGCCTCTTTTCTTTCATGGTTCCAGATCAAGACAATGAGTCTGCATTTGATTTTCCTCCTTCCTTAGCCATCAGAGAAAGCTTTTACAGCTCAGAGCCACCTGAGGGAGAAAGTGTCTGATTACTTTGCCAAGGCTCATTGATATCTTAAATCTGGACCGATGATGATGCCCACTGCATGCACCTCAGCTTTGCTCTTAATAAAGCATGCACAAACCAGCCAGAAGGACACACTTCTCAGAAGGCTATTATCTCTTTCTATTTTTTTTAAACATCAGATTTAAGAACTCCTACCACAGGGTAACATACACACACACACACACACACACACACCCCTACACACAGCCCCACAGGAGCTCTTGAAAATCTTACCATCATTCACTGGATGCTCACCCAAATGGCAGATATATTTTGAAAATTAAATTGTTACTATATGAACTTGAATCTAATTTTTTTTCCTGAAAAGGTAAATAATTTTCAGCATCTCTTTGTGTGGTGTAGAGGAGGTCTCCGTTTTCTAGTAAAAAGTCGGCCTGCATGTGGAATGGTTATAGGTTTTATGTCTAGAGCTAGTTCAGATCCACTGACGTGATGTGATGAAGTCTTCCGAGGTATTGAGAAGTGCGAGTGCAGTCAGGATTAGAGACGCCTGCTCCTGAGATGGGTGAGGGGCTGCTGGGAAAGCAAGGGTCCCCTATCTGCTGCCTTTGATCCAGGGCTCTGGGCTGGCCACATATGGAGGTAATGCGCCTTCTGTGACCACTGCTGTCCTGCTCCAAACTTGTTCTTCAACTGTCTCTTGGACTCGCAAATGAGCACAATTGAGCTGAGGCCCAATGAGGCTGCAAAAGCTGGGTTCTACCAAACCACACTTGTAACACACTGTAAATGGCAAACCTGATGCAACAGCAACTGAAAAGTCACCCTTCTTTCCCATAGTGGAAGAGAAATTTATAAGAATAACTATTAAGAACTATTACAATACAAAAACTGGAACCTTATCTGGACAGCTCAACTTTGAGGTCAAATTGTGAGACAATGAGAAGTTACTTCTGCCAAACACACGGTCATGGAGGACTAGATCAATGATCACTGTGCCAGGCTTATTTGGAGGAAGTAAAAGATGCCAGGATCCCTGCTCTCGATGGGCATTCAGTCCAGTTGGAAAGGGCAAATTCCCCTTTGTGATACGAGCAGGGCTGCCGTTCAGCCAGTAGCATAGACACAGCCGCTGGAGAAACACGGCAATATTCTCGTGCCTCTAGGGAAAAGCAGCTGCTCCAAAACCCCTGTGTTCCCCTGCCCCAACGCTCCAGGCTTTCTCAGGGATTCTGCAGGACCTCCTTATAATTCAGCCATTAAAGAGTTAATATTTGTCACAGCAGGAAGCTCCAGGAACACTCTGTGGTCACAAGGGCCAGTGTCCATCCTGAGTGAACCAGGTAAGTATTTTAAATGTCATCCCCGGCCTCAAGGGGATGCCTATAAGCCAAAAATCACAAACTTATACTAACAGTCAAAAGTATGCACTGAAATGATAATTCCCAAGAAGAATACACATGGAAAAATATGCATCTTTAGAATATATATAGGGCTTCCCTGGTGGCTCAGAGGTTAAAGTGTCTGCCTGCAATGCAGGAGACCTGGGTTCGATCCCTCGGTCGGGAAGATTCCCTGGAGAAGGAAATGGCAACCCACTCCAGGATTCTTGCCTGGAGAATCCCATGGACAGAGAAGCCTGGCGGGCTACAGTCCATGGGGTCGCAAGGAGTCGGACACGACTGAGTGACTTCACTTCACTTAGAATATATATATGTAAACTCCATGACAGCGGGGACCATGTTTGTCTTTCCTTGTTAAATCACATCTCCTAGAGGGCTGCCTGGCCCACAGCAGTGACTCAATACCTGGTTGTTCAATAAAATAACAAATGGCATTGGGTTATTTAGGGATTGTGCCCTGGGGAGGTATCTAAGGTGCTTCTAAAATGAAGAGATGGGCAGCAACTGGAGAAAGGGTTCGAAGTAAGACTTGGTACCTCCAGGAACCCAAGCACTCGCTCTACAAATCCACATGGCAAAGACTAGGAGTCTAGCTAGTCAGAGAGCTGAGCTCACCTGCCTTTGCTATTTATGTGTTCTATTACTTCGGGCCGGTCATTCCACCTCACGGAACTTTTGTTTCCTGTTTGTAAAATGCCTCTCAGGGATTAAATGATAATCTCTGCCAGACATAATCAATGTATGTAAGGAACCTGCGCCAGAGGAAGCAGTCAAAAAGGCTATAAGATCCAAGAGGGCAATAGGCGAGTCTATGTTGTTCACTGGCCCCAGGGTCCAGAAATATTCTTGAGGAACAGACACAATAAAGGCTTGTTGAATGAAAAAATCAACCCGAATAAATGAATGGCGACAAATTTTGTTCACTGTGTTAAGCGAACAGGGACACTATCTGTCTGGATGTCCTTGAAATCTACAAGAGAGGGAGACTAGGATCCAAGCTGGAACCTGGCAAAGAGGGGTCAGTTCGTGACCATAGCTGTTGTTTTTCTCTTGGTGGGCACGGGGTGGGGATCAGCAACCCGGAGGTGGACGTTGGTGAGGAAGGGTCGGTTGCTGCTGCTGCTGCTAAGTCACTTCAGTCGTGTCCGACTCTGTGTGACCCCATAGACGGAAGCCCACCAGGCTCCCCCATCCCTGGGATTCTCCAGGCAAGAACACTGGAGTGGGTTGCCATTTCCTTCTCCAATGTGTGAAAGTGAAAAGTGAAAGTGAAGTCGCTCAGTCGTGTCCGACCTTTAGCGACCCCACGGACTGCAGCCTACCAGGCTCCTCCATCCATGGGATTTTCTAGGCAAGAGTACTGGAGTGGCTTGGTGGTTAAGGGTAAAGGGCTTACAGATAACCTGCTTGGGTGCAGGGCTCTGTTCCATCATGTACCATTGTACGACGTCGGGTGAGGTGTTCAAGCTGCCTAACCCTCATCAGTAAAACGGGATGACAGAACATATGATTCACGTACCATAGGGTTGGTGCAAACATTGAGTAAAACAATTCAGGGCAAGTATTCTGTGCAAGTAGCCCCCAAAAATGGTAGTCATTGTTACTAGGTGGGGATGCCCCACCTTGAGGTCCCCTGACCCCTCGAGGCCCAGGCTGACTCTAACTCGTCACCTAACCGGCCTTTTCACTTTCTCATCTCTCTCTCTCTCCTTAGCGTAGGTTGCTGAGATGAAGAACACAGCCTCCAGGTTCACCAAATGAGGAGACCCACTGAGGCCGGAGTTGGCACACTCCCTTAATGTCCAGTCCACTGGGACAGTTGTCTATGAACTAGGGCAGTCAGATCAGAAGCTAAAACTGCCAGGCAGAGACCTGGGGGGGCTAACTATAGACAAGAGGCCTCCTCCCCACCCAGCTGGGTATGTCATATTGGCAAAGGGGTTGGCAAAGTCCTGTTGGAGATGACAGGAGACACTGGGAGGGACTGCTAAGGAAATGCAGAAAGAGTGTTATTTCTTCAGATCTGAGACCCGTGCTGGTTTACCCGGAGAACGAAGCAGAGAATGCCGAGCGCTGAGTGGAATCAGCATAACAGCTTTCCTAGACTATTTCGCAGCCTTTTTTTCAGTCCTGCATCTGGGAAACAAATTGCTTTTCTGCCAGTGCAGGAGGTAAGAGGGAGTTTACAGGTTCTGTGGTGGAGGAATTCAGGCAGAAGAATCAACCTCGAAGGAAGTGAAGTAGGAAAAATTGGTTTAAATTATTCTACAACTTCAGAGATAAAAATATCATAACAGCTTGAAATGAAAACTATAGCTTTTGAAATATTAAAGCTGAAGGGGTATTATATTTATAGGGTGTTTGGCTAAGGTATGACAACATAACTATTCATTTCAGTCCAAGAGAAATTAAGCCTCCGTTTGAGAAAACGGGTCTGGGTTCAGTATCATCAAATATTTTTCTAAATTATCAGAGTGTGTTGGGTGCTACACGGGTCAGATGTGAAACTTCCGAACAATTATTTTATGTTGTGTATCAGCCCGCCCATGTCTCTGAAGGGAAATATTTGAAATGATTCTTTACCCCACCCCTAGATTTCTGTCTCCAGGGAGAAACAAAATAACCTCTTTGATGTTTAAGTGATTTCAGCCTGATCAACAGTGTTCTCAAGAACAATGAAGAGGATTATTTCAGGGAACTGGTGAGCTGCTTGGAGGGTCTAGACCCTGGTTCCCACCCCAGATTCTCCCCATAAAGGCTGCCCTCACTAAAGAAGCTTTTGCAGACAGTTTTATCTGGGCTATTTCAACTCAGGGAAGGCCTGGTGTCTCATGATAGACTGACTGACACTCAGCACTGCCCCAGGCTGTCCCTAATTTTTTTTTTTTTTAAGCTTCTAGAGGAAGCTGAGAGGCCCATCTTCTGCTTAAATGGGTGCCCTGCGACGCTGCTATCTCTAAGCCTTCTAATCTCTTTCCCTCTGAGGCCATTCACTGAATTAAGAAAGGGTTTGGGGAGCAGCCCTGTTGATTCTAAGCAATCTCAGTGGCACAAAAATCTACATAAGAGACAAGAGGAAGGAGGCTGTGGAGAATAAAATGAGTGATGCCAGACTCGGCTCTGTTACTATATTGGGCATAAAAATACTTTTCAGGGTTTTGACTTTTAAATGATGCGGCCCAGTAGGGGTTCACTGAGCACAGGGCAGACTGACATGGAAATAAGAATAATCATTCAGGAGAATGGTCTTTGAAACCTGAGGTACCAAATTCAATTGGATAATGAAACACTGGGAACTCCACAGGGTACTTTTTCACCTCTATAAAGAACATTCAATTAAATGCTTTTTCATTTGGACAGGAGGGGTGGGGCTTTTTTTTCTCCCCCTCTTTTCCTCAGAGTGTGTCTTCTTGGCTTCTGGCCCCAGTTTTTCCCCTGCTTTTTATTGCCTGTTTTTACTCCCCATTGTGAGCCACAATGCCCACACACCCTGCCTTCTCACAGGTTGATGGAAATCCCCCACATTGCCCTTGGAAATGCTCATTACCAAGGAGAGACACAATGGCTTCATTGGGTGATGCATTGGCAATGCTTCCAGAGGCTTCTGGTGCCTCCATTTCATGGGCCACTTGCTTAGCTGCTGCTAAAATGCCTGAGTGCTATGAAGGCTGCATTTAACTTAGCCATCTGTGAATAACTCCATCAGGGGCAGCTTCAGATCCAAAGTCAAGACAGCTTCCTGGCCAGAACTGCACCCTGTCCCACACAGGCAAACAAGAGTGATTTCCTGACATAAATGTCCACTGCTGTCATTGCTCCCTTAGGAGCCCTTGGGAGCCCTTGGGAGCGTTCCACGCATTAAATGTGGACTTTCTTATAAATCAATTAGCATTTGGTGCTTTATAGTCTGGAATGATGTCACACGGCCCGTGTTTAGTCAGGCACTGGGTGATGATTTCAAAATTAATGGCTATTGGACTAGTAGAGGTATACATTTCTTTCCTTGGGTATGAAAAGATACGAGGAACACAAGAAACAAATAAAGGGCTCCTAAGAATGGGGTCACGCAACCAATTCAATTCAGCTCACTCTGACTGAAGGTCTGCAAGTAACAGCCTTGGTGCCTGGTACTTGGTACAGTGGAATAAAAGGCACAATGTTTGTCTCAGTGGTATTGCAGCCTAGTGAAGAGTTAGGGCTCTTAATCCTGGAGTCAAGGACTTGAGAGAATTTATGAATGCTCAGTAGGGAGTGCAGAAACTTCCAGACTTGCTTATAAATGGAATTTGGACAAATGAGCATATGCACACACATACACATTTTTCTGGGTAGTAGACTTTATTGGATTCTGAAAATATAATTTAGTTGTCTAGTATCTTTTTACTTTGTATTTCCCAAGCACGTGAGAATAGGTGTTGAATAAATGAATAATGCTTGGGTGAGTAAGGGATGGTCTCCATGTTG
The DNA here is from genome assembly GCF_049115385.1 of Moschus berezovskii. Lineage (NCBI taxonomy): Eukaryota > Metazoa > Chordata > Mammalia > Artiodactyla > Moschidae > Moschus > Moschus berezovskii. The sequence goes on from NC_142481.1 coordinate 54,610,900, forward strand.
CAAAGGGCACACAGGCTAGCCTGCCCGTCAGGGGCCTGGGCTCCAGGAAGGAAGGTGGTGGAATCGTCTCTCATCTCAGATTGTGAGTGTAAGAAGTCAAGGGACTGGGGAAAGCTCGGAGCTGAATGGCCCATGTAAAGAAAACTAAAACTGAGAAAACGGTCGAAATAAGACCTCAGAGCAAGAAGGTCCTTCAAGCTAGAACAGGTGCTGAGTGTCAAAGGAAACAAAGGTCAAGGGCAGGAGGCCAAACCACACAAGCAGGAGGGCGGCAGAGGAATATGGCAGACGCTGAAGGCTTACGCAGCGGTCCGAAGGAGATTGTAAGAAACCGGGCTGGAATCAGGCAGCTGTGAGTTCAAATCCCGACTCTGCTTCTTGTTAGCTTCTCTCTGCTTAGTTTCCCCGGCTGCAGACTCGACCTACAGCACTGCCTTCTCGAGGGGTTATTGTGAGGGAAGAATGAGAGAACGCGCACAAAGCATACGGCCACTGCTCAGAATAGCACTCTGATTGGATTCCCGGGAAGGGCTGGGTCCTCTTTAAAGGGCTGCAATTACAGTGGACACTTGCTACCATGGTTTGGTGCCACTTAAGTGGTCCAAAAATCTATTCACTTCCATTTCTCTGTCTCCTCTCTATTCTCACTCCCACTATGTGGCTCTTGCAAGGTCCTGCCTATTATCAAATTAGATTGACTCTTTCCTTGTATTAATCAAAGCCTCCTCATGTGAAAATTCTCCTTTTCCCTTTGAGAAGATGATTACTTCCCTGGTAGGGAATTATTAGGTCATCCGATGAGGGCAAGAGTGTTCTCAACCCTCCACTGACTGTTCTCCTGCTCCTCTGCTGCCGTCCTCTCTGCAGCCCCCACGCCTTGGAGAGTCAGCCTCCAGCACATGGGCTTGCAGCATCCTGGCAGTTCCAACCACATTCCACCATCCTCGCATCGTCCCCAGTCAACTCTCTTCACCGAGTCACGTGAGGTCCTTACAGAATAAAGAACCAACTCCTCACGTGGCATTTGAGGCCTTTCATAGACTGGTCCATCTGAGTTTCCTGATCACCACAGCTCTCCAAACCCCTGACGCTTCAGAACTAACCCACCACCAGTCATTTCCTGAGATGGCAACAACTCATGTCTGAAACACCTCTTGACACCAACCACTCACCAAAATCAATCATCTGCACTCTCTTCTCTCTCCCTCCCACCTCTTTAGTTATGGAGCACTTGTTACTTTTCGCTTTTTGTTAATGTATAGTTCTTTGATTAGTTTTCTCTGCTCCCACTCATTGAGAAGGCACCCACACATAATTTTTTTCTCTATCTTTCTAGTACCTGTTTCAGTATCTTGCATAAAAGTAATCAATATGTAATTGATGAATCAGTTAAAATGAGTCTGCTGCTGCTGCTGCTAAGTCACTTCAGTCATATCCAACTCTGTGTGACCCCATAGACAGAAGCCCACCAGGCTCCCCCTTCCCTGGGATTCTCCAGGCAAGAACACTGGAGTGGGTTGCCATTTCCTTCTCCAATATGTGAAAGTGAAAAGTTAAAGTGAAGTCGCTCAGTCATGTCCGACCCTTAGCGACCCCATGGACTGCAGCCTACCAGGCTCCTCCATCCATGGGATTTTCCAGGCAAGAGTACTGGAGTGGCTTGCCATTGCCTTCTCCCCATATTTGGTTAATAGAGTGAAAGTGAAAGTCTCTCAGTCCTGTCTGACTCTTTGCAACACCCTGGATTATACAGTCCATGGAATTCTCCAGGCCAGAATACTGGAGTGGGTAGCTGTTCCCTTCTCTAGGAGATCTTCCCAACCCAGGGATCAAACCCACGTCTTCCACATTGCAGGCAGATTCTTTACCAGCTGAGCCATCGGGGAAGCCCAGAAATACTGGAGTGGGTAGCCTATCCCTTCTCCAGGGGATCTTCCCGATCCAGGAGTCGAACCAGGGTCTCCTGCATTGCAGGCGGATTCTTTACCAACTGAGCTATCAGAGTATTTCCTAAATCAGTGGTTGTCAAAGTGTGGTCTGAGGATCCCCAGGGGTCCCTAAAAATATTTTCAGTTGTGATATAAGGTGGGAGCCGTTGTTATAACAGTTCTAAGATATTATTTGCTGTTTTTACACTTATTCTGTCACAAATGTACAGTTTATGAAAAGTTCAGATTCCACATTAGGGTTTCAGATTCCACATTAGAAATAGCCTTTAAGGAAACTAGTTCTTCTTGAGCATCAAAGAATACCCTCAGTTCTCTAAAATGACAATTAAAATACTCCTACCTTTTTCAACTAAATCTTTTTGAAGCAGGACTTTCTTTACTTTCTTCAACCAAAACAACGTATCACAACAAACTGAACTGAAACAGATATGAGAACATAGCTGACTCCTACTGAGGCAGTCAATAAAGAGACTTGCAAAAATGCAAAACAATGCTGCTCTTTTTATTACTTTTTTGCCGTTTTGTTTGGGTACATATACATTTATTTTTTCATACAAACAAAATATATTATCTATAATAGCATATGATGGGCTTGTCATTATTTTAAAATAAATTAGTACATAAAACTTTCTCAGTTTTAATTTCAAATATGGTTATTATCAATAGATAAAGCCCTCATAAACAAAAGGTTTATAGTCAATTCTTTTTATGAGCATAAAGGGGTCTTGAGATGAAAATGTTTAAGAATTGCTCGCCTAAATTTTGTTCTATGATACACCAGATCTCTGTAAGGAGTTCTGAGGTATTTTGTGGGAAGAAAAAGAGAAGACAGTTCTTAATGATATGGGAAAGGCAGGTTAAATAGTTGAATATATTTCTTTTTTCCATGACCTCTTAAATGTTTTATTTTGCAAATGTTCTTTGTAAACATCCGAGGACACTGTACTGGTTTTCTACAGCTGTGTAACAGATTATCACAGACTTAGCAGATTAAGCACACACAGTCATTATCTTGTAGCTTATGGGCTCAGGAGTCTGGTCACACCTCAGAGGGGTTCTCTCCTTCAAGGTCTCACCAGGGTGCCATCCAGTCGTCAGCTGGAGCTACAGGCCTATCAGATGCTCACATAGGGAGGGACTCACTTTCAGACACCGCCCCCTCAGGGTGCAGGCAGAATTTATCTCCTCAGGTGGTAGAACCAAGTCTCTGTGTTCTTGCTGGCCACTGGCTGGGAGCTGTTCTTGGCACCTGGAGGCTGCCCATAGGCCCTTTCCCTCTTCGCAGGCTCTCTCCCAACATGGCAGTTTGCTCCTTTAAAGCCAGCATGGAGGGTCTCCCCAGTCTGCTAAATGTTATTACAGAAATGACACCCCATCTCCTTTCAATATTCTGTTGGCTAGAAGCAAGTCACAGCTCCTTCCTTATACTCAAAAAATGGACTTTTGCTGGCTGGGAACATCAGGGACAGAAGTTGTGGGGGCCACCCTGTCTGCCACAAAGTACAGTCTGTGCTCTGCCCTCACTTATTTGACCAAAGAATCCTTTTGTGAGCCTGTTGACATGTCAAGAAGTCCTGTTTGAGAAATGTTCATCTAAAGTATTCAGTATAATTAGACATGCTGTATTCTCCCAAAGTATTTTCTCAGGTGTGCATGTGTGTGTGCATGTGTGTGAAGTATAATTTTAAACTCCATGGGTCAGTAAGTCAGCACCCATCTAGAACTTCTGAAATGTTTTGATGAAGAAGCAACCCTTCATGGTGCAGTGAGCAGTAGCTAAAGAAGGAATAATTCCCTTAAGCAGAAGTAGATGCTGTTCTGAGGCACTGGTTGCCGAGACTAGGAAACTCCTATTTGTTGCCTCATTGCCCTAAATCCCGCCAGGAGCCTGCCCACAGTGCTTGTCCACAGAGAGGACCACACTGTCTGGGCAGGCTGGTCAGACGTGAAGCCTGACGGGGACCTGAGGTTTGGAGGCTCTCAGAATCTGATGGCTGGCCTGGAGATGGTCTAAGACTTAGAATGGGAAGAATTAGCCCGGTAGACTAGGCTCTGCAAAACTCGATTTTTCTAATAAAATTTTATTTGACGCTCTCCTGATTTAAACAAAGAGTGGACAGCTATGGTAGATCAGGGTGGGTGTCCTGCCCACTGGAACTTCTGATTGCCCCTCTTTGTGCCACCCAGAATGCCCTTTGGAACAATTTCTCTTGCTTAGCTTCCTCATTATAAATTTAAAAAAAACACTGAGCACTGGGGAGGTGAAATGTCCTGTCAAAGATACCCTCACCAAGCCTAGGCCATCCATTCTCAGGATGCCTCCTTGATACATTGCAGAGTGATCCTTAAAGCTGAGTTCTGTCTCCTCACAAGGTGCAATGGCCTCTCCATCTTCCAGCTTTACCCCAAGAAGACCATTCCTCATGAGTTCACAATTGGGGTCACTAACTCCCACCTCATGGAATCAGACTGAATGAGCTCTTTGTGTAATTAACCAGAGAAGCACTTACATTTTGTGACCTCTCTAATTCCTGGGACCAACACTTGCCTCCCAACACCACCCGCCTCCAGACACCCTGAGGGTGGGGTGGGGTGTGGAAACCCCAAGACACAAGGGATCTGGCTGAATGTGGAGCTCAGCCTGAATCCAACCTGAGCTCCTTAGCTCTACAGAGGTTAAGAGAAAAGATGGAAGCCACAAAAGAAACCTCCTTTATAACCCAGAGGCAATTCCAGAAAGGAAACATAAAATTGACAGCCTGGAGGGGGATTTGACCTGGAAGCTCACCTCTACCTGTGCCCTAGCCCTGCCCATATCCTCGTCAATATCCTCCACGAAAACTGATCCAAAGGTTTAATGAGCCACAAGGCATTAAGAACCGTGCATGTGAGTAACGCCACCGATTCTTACTTCTTTAATTGGATGCAAAGAGCATCACCTGGGCTCCACATCCCAGGATCCATCCTGCTCTTTGTCACGTGGACCTCTAATGTACCCCGTTCTGAAGAGCCTGGCAGGAGAGGAAGACATTAACTGTGAGATCTGCTGGCTTCTGCCAAATTCGCAAATGCTGGCAGCTAAGCCTATAGATAGAATGAGGGGTAATTTCATGCAAATTCTCTGTGCTATTCCCTGAGCTCCAAGATTAGAGATGTCAGAAAATGTAAGTGCTCCTCTGGTTAATAACACAAAGAACTAATTCAGTCTGATTCCCTAAGCTGGGAGTTAAAGAGAGTGATTGTGAACTTGAGGAGGAAGGTTCTTAGAGTGATGCTCAAGACGGCCAGGTGTGTGCAGAGGCTGTGGTACCTGGTGAGGGAAACAGTCTTCCTTACGAGGGTCACTCGGACTCACACTGGGGTGGTGTCCAGAGGCTCGAGTAACTTTCAGGGCTTAGCTATCTCTCAGGTACCTGCTGGAAGTGTGGGCAGATGTAAAGGGCAGTGATGCGCTTACACTGCTGCTGGGAGAGGACTGGTTCAGGCCAAGCCAAGGCCGCAGGGTTTGGACAAAGTCTGGAAGACGTGTGCAGAGGACACACCTCTCTCCTCTCCCCTTTCTCAGAGACACTTGGCTCCTAGGTGCAGCTCCCTCATCTCCTGAACACACATCTTTCCCTCTTTATATGCCAAGTTGCATTTGGTCTGGTGCAGTTTCCAGAGAGCACTGAGTTATTATTCAAATGGGGTACTTCTTGGAGAAGATTTTACATCTCGTGAATTGTAGGTAGCAGTGGAATGCTTCAGGGAATAAGATTACCCCATTCTCCTATTTATTGTGATCTAGGTTTAACACTGGGATTACATGTCAGGTTTTGGATTTTCAGATTTAAATTTTCAGGTTATCCTGAAGCATCAATAATGGCATTTGAGATTAACACACACACACACACACACACACACATACACACGCCTCCTCCCTCCAGTCACCTCCATACAGTCACTGGAATAGACTTTGACTCCTAACTTTTCTAAGAAAAAGATAAGAAACTGTTATCAATTGAGGATCCATTGGCAGCTTTATCACATTTCTATAATAGGATGTAACACTGGGGACAGACGATCTCAAGCCAGATGGTGTATGTTATTAGAATCAAAGGCATGATGCATTAGTCATCTTCTTGGAGCCTGACTCAGGATTTGGCCCTGCTTCCCCTACTGCCTGTGAAACCCTGTAGAAACCTCTTAACCTCTCCGGGCTACAGATCTCTCTAATGAATTTAGGTAATAATTCCTACTTCTAAGGTTATTATTGAGGATTGAGTGAGGTGATGGATATGTCTAACATAGTAACTGCTCAATAAGTAGGACCTAAATCGGGAAAGGAGCACGTCAAGGCTGTATACTATCACCCTGCTTATTTAACTTACATGCAGAGTACATCATGCGAAATGCCAGGCTGGATGAAGCACAGGCTGGAATCAAGATTGCCGGGAGAAATATCAATAACCTCAGATATGCAGATGACACCACCATTATGGCTGAAAGCGGAGAACTAAAGAGCCTCTTGCTGAAACTGAAAGAGGAGAGTGAAAAAGTTGGCTTAAAACTCAGCATTCAGAAAACTAAGATCATGGCATCCAGTCCCATCACTTCATGGCAAATACATGGGGAAATAAAGGTAACAGTGACAGACTTTATTTTTGGGGGCTCCAAAATCACTGCAGATGGTGACTGCAGCCATGAAATGAAAAGACATTTGCTCCTTGGAAGAAAACCTAGACAGCATATTAAAAAGCAGAGACATTACTTTGCCAACAAAGGTCTGTCTGGTCAAAGCTATGGTTTTTCCAATAGTCATGTGTGGATGTGAGAGTTGGACTATGAAAAAAGCTGAGCACTGAAGAATTGATGTTTTTGAACTGTGGTGAGAAGACACTTGAGAGTCCCTTGGACTGCAAGGGAACAGTCAATCCTAAAGGAAATCAGTCCTGAATATTGATTTGAAGGACTGATGTTGAAGCTGAAACTCCAATACTTTGGCCACTTGATGCTAAGAACTGACTCATTGGAAAAGACCCTGATGCTGGGTAAGATTGAAGGCAGGAGGAGAAGGGGACAACAGAGGATGAGATGATTGGATGGCATCACTGATTCGATGGACATGAATTTGAGTAAGCTCATGGAAGCCTGGTGTGCTGCAGTCCATGGGGTCGCAGAGTCGGACACGACTGAGCAACTGAACTGAACTGAAAACATTTTTGGTTGGTTCACAGGATAAAGCTCACAGCACAGATATATATATGATTAAAGTCTTTGCACACAGTCAGTATATTTTTTTCTAGCATCATCAGATATCAGCCCCACCCCATCACACCTTTGCAGTGGCAATTTCCTTCAAATAATGTAATGAGTCAAACAGGACACGTTTTCTGTTTACCCCCCCTCCCCAGGATATATGCTTTGCTGTCCTCTTTAGTTTTGTTTCTCACAGTGTATATATTGATACCAGTAAATTGGCCATGTCTACCTATACAAATGAGTAAGGCAAAGAAGTCATTTTAAAAGTTTGGGACTCCTTTTTCCAGAAGAATTCCGGGTATTTACTTTGCCCAAATATTTACCTGGCCCAGATACTTACCTTGCCCTGCCTGAGACCAGCTCAATGGAGAACTATCTTTAGTAATAAGACCATGGGTTCATTTTGCCAAGTGAGATAAAGAAACTCTTTGCAAGTGAATTGTATTTTATTTTATGGAGCACTCTCTTCTAAATAAGTGGAGCCATGACTCACTTGAAATGAATCTTCAAATGGTGCCTAGCACTATGGATGTACAAGTTTTGGAGGCCACACACAAGTGAGGCAAGTTTTACTGCCAAGTATTCACCATACTTGTCCAGCTACCCTTGAAAACAACAGTTTTCTGATTTGAAGGAGCACAGATACATAGCAAGCAAGCCCTCTGGCTCAGATGTTTCCAGAACGAGTCTCACATTTTCAATGTGAGACTGTCAAATTTGTCCCACAGATTATTCTGAAATATCCAGGATTTTTTTTTTTAGATAAATACACACACATATTCTCCCTTCATTCCTCTTCATACAGTCGTGAGAATATGCCTTGATTCTGAACTGTTTTAAAAGAAAGAAAGAAGCCATTATCAATTAGGAACCCATTGGCTTTACTGATTACCAAAATTTTAGAAAAGAATGCAAGATTACAGACAGCTGAATCTTGAGCCAGACAGTATATGTTATTAAAATCAAGAGCATGATTAATTAGTCATTTACTTGGAGTGATTTATCCTGTACCTCTCCACTGGTGTTGGAACTGCCTGCTGAGGACATCAGCTGTACCACTCCACCATGAATACTAATCAAAGTCCACAGAAGTGCAGAGTGAGGGGGAATTTGAGCTCCACCAAATATCCATTTTAAAGAGCTGACTTTTATTAAATAGGCCTGAAGTCAAGAAACCAGTAAAACTACAGACAGAAAGAATAGACTGGTTATGACTCAGCTGTCTCACTATCAAATGACCCTAGTGCCAACCTGAGCCTGCCTACCTGGGACCTCAGGGCTGCCTCCTGACTTGCTATAGACATGAGTCCCATCTCTTCTCCTTCCTACATACATCTCCAACCTATCCTGCTTCTGTCTCCCCTGCCAGCCCCCTAAACCAAGCACCCCATTGCTCTCCTGAAAGACTGCACTAGCTCCTTACTCTGGCTGCATTAAACAACAAATTTTTGAAAACCATAGTTAATCATACCAAAGGTTTTCTTAAACCTTCAAGTGGCTCCCCGTTGCTCTTAAAATGAAGCCCTTATTCTCTGACTCAGACCATGAAGGCCTCTACAGCCTCACCCCCACCCATATTTCCTGCTTCATTCAAATTTATCTATGGCTTATTCAATGTGCATAAGCCCCAACTGCTCTCTTGGAGGGGTCTAAAATGTTCTAACTTCTTTTCTGCCTCAGGGCTCTTCACTTGCTGTTCCTCTTCTGAAAATGCTCTTCCACGTGCTCTAGCCTGGTTGTCTTTCTGTCTTCCTGTCTGCAGTGCAAAGGTCACTTCTTCCCAGAAATCTTCCACTTTCCCCTTCACCCTGGAGATAGTTACCAGCTGTCATGCTGCCCTGTAGTTTTCCCGTGTGAAGAAGAAGTGAAGTTGCTCAGTCATGTCCGACTCTTTACGACCCCATGGACTGTAGCCTACCAGGCTCCTCTGTCCATGGGATTTTCCAGGCAATAGTAGTGGAGTGGATTGCCATTTCCTTCTCCAGGGGATCTTCCCAACCCAGGGATCGAACCCGAGTCTCCCTCATTGTAGACAGACACTTTACCATCCGAGCCACCAGGGAAGTAGTTTTCCCGTGTAGTACTTACCAAAACTGACATTAATGACTTTTACAGTTAGTCATTAGCACTTTTTTCTTCCTTCCCTATATCCTCAGCTCCTATCACAATGCAGTGTTCACAGCAGGCCCCCAGTAAGCGAGGAGATCAAACGACAATGATGAAGGCTGTGTGTGGAGGAGACCTCTAGCTGTCCACCCTAATCAGTGCTCCTTTCTTTCAGCTGGACTACATTTCCCAGCCTCCCTTGCAGGCAGGTGGTCATGTGACCATGAGGGGTGGCTCTGTGCCGCTTTGAGCTGCAGGTCATAAAAACCTCCCTGTGAGCCACTGTGACAGTCCCTCACTCTGGTGGACTGGGATGTTGATATATGGAAAATGGCTGAGCCGCCTCTTGGCCTGGGTTCCTGAATGACCTCACGGAAGAGACTCTCAGACCTCAACTGCTGGCCCAGAATTGCTGCGTGAGTAGGAAAGGAGGTCTGTGCTGTTAAACCACTGAACTTTCAAGGTCAGTCTGATCCTGCACCATCTTTGCCCACCCTAATACATTAGGATACCAATACATAGGATTTTAGGTCTTGGAAATGAGTGAAAAATGGTTACCCTTCTCACATACACACTCACACCTCCATGTGAACATGTATGTGGAGCCCAAGGAGATAGAAGAAAAAAGCAAATTGAGTTTCTGACAAAGTATAGTATTATGAAAAAAATCAATATTTAACAAAAATTTTCTATATCCATTTAATTCTTTCCCTCCATGGACTTAATCTTTAATAACTAAGAATACCCTACTAGTGTTTCTTATAAGAGAGCTGCCATTGCCTCTTATGTTTCTCTCTGTCCTTACTTGACGCCCTAGTAATTGCATATAAAACCCTGGCATGGATGACCCCTTACAATCAGAAGAGGGGAGACATCTCAAAGAAGTAGAAAATCGAACAGTTTTCTCACTGAAATTATAATATCACGTAGCAACCAATTCTATTTAGCTCACTGCGGAATTTATTTTTGCCCCTAAAACAGTTCAGGATAGAAGGAATCACTAGCCATATTTTTCAAATGAATAACAGTTTTCTCTAATGTCCTTGGGGTTTCTGTCAAGTAGTCTCAGGGCTGGACCCCCACCTCCTAGAGGCTGCCTCTCTGTGCCCTCAGAGCCCAGCCTCTGTCTCAAGCTTTGTCAGATTCTGCTGAGCACATTAATCTAGCTGAGTTAATGACAACACAGCCACTTGCCCACCAGCATAAAGGGCCTAGTCAGCCAGCTGGTTGGCGTTTCCTGGCCGGGAAGCCCACAGCTCCCCGCCCAGCCTTCCTTTGGCTACGGAAACCTCTGTACGTATGAGGAGCACCTGTTCATATAGTGGTGGGGCCTTCGGCCCTGAAAGGGAGGACGTAACCTCTTTCCTGCTCTGGGTATGATCTCCCATGCTCCTGGAAGCCTGTTTCTTCCCCAGGAAATGCCCCTTGGTGCCAACCCTGCAATAACGGAATGGAACGTTTTCTCACATTGAGCCACACCTGTTGTCAACAAGCGTTTGCTTCCAATCTATTTAAGCTCCATGGCGGGGAGGAGGCTGTGAGAGTCTCGGGCATTTTTGGCAATGCTGGGCCCACAGCACCTGGGAAAGTTCCACAAAGCCTATGTTCTTGTTTGGGAAGTGGAGTTGCCCCTGGTAACAGCTGCTGTGTTTCAACAGAGACAAGAGGCCTATGGGAAAGTCATAAAGGCCTCGCCCAGGCCTCTTTGCAGAGCTGAGTGCCAGGCAGTTGGATCTGAAAGGCAGTTTGTGCCTGTGAGGATTCCTGCAGGCTCACCAACAGCAGGAGCAAAGCAGAGAGAAGGCCGGCTGCTGCCTGTGCTTTGTGATGGAGCTGATGTTGTTGTTATTTGGCTTGGTTTTGGTCAAAGATGTCATCAGGCAAAGTTATATTCAGTGTCTATGTTGACTGAATATGAGTTTGCAATTTGGTCTGTAACCTAAGATGTATTTTCCACATATATAGTCCGTTTGCTTATCTCTTCATCCCTCCATCAGTTTATTCTTTTCTCCTTCTCTTCATTCAGAACCAGATGCCCATCCTGAATCTTAGTTGTTTTGTTTGGCTTTCTGAGGCCTTGTTTCAGTTTCCTTCACCTGCCTGGTGCCTTAATAATACCCCAATACTTTCTGCTTCCTGGCAGGGTCCCCACCTGAATATGAGTGGTCCTACTGAATAGCAAACCAATATGCAGAAAGAACTTAGGGCTTAGAAGTTCATCCACTGTTCAATTTCCTGTTGTCATTTTTCCCACCCAGTAGGAACTCCCATATTTACCATGTGTAACATTATGGTTTGCAAATGCACATCATTTTTGGATCATTCAAAGCAAGCCGGCCCTTCTTGGAGAATTCCCACAGCCACATGGCATAGTTCCCTATAGTAGAGCTCAGCATTCTACTATGTAATTTTTTGTTTATGACTCTTGTATGATATGATAAGCTCCTTAAGGACAGAACTGTGACTTAAGTGTCTCTATTACCAAAGCCTAGAGGTTTGATCCACGCTTGCTAAATTATTTTTTAAGGATGGGTGCTTGTATGGGTGGATAAGAGTATCTTTATGGATGAGAGGGTAGTTGAGTGGGTAGATGCATGAAAGGATGAATGGATAAATGGATTTTTAGGTAAACAGGTGGGTAAATGGGTTAGTGGGTGGATGGGTGGATGGATAAATGGATGGAGAGATGATAGATTAATCGATGGGGAGATGAATACAGGATGACCAGATGCTTGATGGGTGCGGGTGAGTGGGTAGCTAGATGAATTAATGAAGAATGACCTTAGCCATCAGGGCGCCAACATGTATATCAACAACATTGCTTACTTCCACTAAGATAGTCTCCAGCCATTAATCCCTTAAATAAACTCACAAATCCCAAACTGCCAGCAAGTGCAACAATAGGCAGGCCCCTTGGGGACTGTGTTGCCCAGAGTTGAAGGAATATGGGGAATACTCCAATTTTCCACCTATTGGCCAACTGGCAAATGCTTCCCTGTGGTAGCCCAACAGCACTGCCTGGCCACAGTCAAAACTAACCCATCACCTTTTAAAAAATAATGGCCTACATGTTAAAACTGGCTCTTTTATCTTTCAGAAATGATACCTAAAAAGAACCTAGAGGCGGGCTGCAGAAGCTACCTTTAAAGCAAAAACCGACAGTGGGAAAAGAGAGGGAGTCAAGCCCGGAACCAGTGCCGGCCCAGTCTGTCCTCACAGAGCCCCTTCAGACAAGCAGAGCAGAGTTCTGACTCCGACTCCCCCAAACGTGACCTCGCTTCAAAGTCACAGGGCTCTCCTCGCTCCAGTCCATGGTGAGTCAGAAAATAAGAGAATGTATAGTATTCAGCTCCTGCCAAACGTAGGATGAAACATAACCCTTGTTTTTGTGTGTTCGGTTATTACGTTTTTTATTACTACTACTGTGTTGTAGATGTCTTTCCTTCCTCTAAGAAAACAATAGAACAATGAGCCAGTTTGAAAGAGAAAAGCTGTCAGCTTGGATAAAATTAGTCTGCTTTATTTTTTATGAAAAAAATAGGAAGGTAATCATGCCAATTGTAATTTTAGTAAGTTATTTCTAGAGTGAGTTTATTAAACCATGAATTTTCCCTTGAGCTAAACTAATGACCACTATTAGGCATGCTACTCTGTTTTAAATGATCAAAATATTCAATGGAATAAGATGAAAATTATAGATAGTGATAATTACAAAATGTCAGCATCACCTGGAATCAATTTACTAATATATCAGCTCGGGTGTGGAGGAGAAGAGTCAGTTTAAAATGAGCAGAAGGCACGTTGCATGGGCTGCTGTCATTTATCCTTTGGGGACTGTCACGACTGACTATTTATATCCCTTGCTCCCCTGCAGTTGTTTCGAGGCTGCTGGCTACACCCCTTATCAGACAGCACAGGAAGGACTGGCTATGAGGGAGAACGCCTCCTCCTTGAATCCCCAGGTCCTTCCTTGGATTTTTGCGGGGAGTGAAGACAGCGCTTTCTAACAAACCAGTTCTGTTGTAACCACTTGGGTCTGTAAACATGCCCATGGTTTTCCTCTTAAATATATAGTACTGGCCTTCCCCTCCCCCCAGTTGCTACAAATGGAAAGGGAACAGGAGATTGTGTCATTAGATGTGTTGCAAAACTTGTTGCTTGATTTAAACCAAGTTTTCAGTTTGTTTATGTCAATCACCTATGCACCTGAAATCCTGGGCAAAAGGAATCTGCTCTTGGCACAAGGGTAGAGACTGCCCCCGAAGTGTGCCTGTCCGGGAAAGATGCCGCTGACATAATACACGTGTACAGATGTGCTTGGCTCTTTGGGGGACAGATCGATTTTCCAGGGCTGTCAAAGGTATGTGTGTGTGACAAGACATGACCCTCCCCCTTTCCTTTGTCTACACTTAACCTCCCCCCAGTAGCCTCCTGCCACCATCTGCTACACAAAAAAAATGTGAGAGAAAACACACACTCACAGACACCCTGGGTCACTGCATTCCCCAGGCTAAACAACTCCAGCTATCTGGTTCCAGTGGGAGAGGGTAGTACCCGGATAAATTCCCAAAATAGAGCTGATTGGTTACGGGGAAATTCCTAGGTGAGTTTAAATCCTTATTTCCCATTTTTTCTGGCTTTCCTTCCTGCCTCCTACAGCCCTGCTCTTTGGAACCACTGACCATCCTTTTACAACCACTCCCAAGCCCTCTCTTCTGTACAACCTACTTTAAATTCCTTTTGCCTCAGGTAAGCAATCATTTCTCCAGAACCCCAGAGAATAAGCCCTGCTGTGCGAGCAGCCTGATTTGACAGGGACCCCTGAGCTCTGCACAGGAATTCCTGGAGCAGCCTCTGCTCTATTCTGGATAGATGGTTCTGGGAAGCAGCAAAGTGCAATGGTAGAGACATAGGTTCTTAAGATGGACTGCTTCCTACCAGCTGTGTGACATTGGGCAAGTGCTCAATTTCTCTGTCCCTCAGTTTCCTCATCTGTAAAATGGGGCAACTTATACTTTCCTCCTAGGGGTTAAATGTTTCAAGTGCTTAGAATGAAATTTAGCACACAGCATCTTTACATTATTTATTCCATTAAAAAAATAACTTCTAATAGGCTGATAACTCAAGCTTTATCCTCCTCCCTCCCCAATCTTTACACTTCAAGGCTTTCTTTCATTTCTGCTACAAAGCCCAGCACCTTTCCTCACTCTCTGGGATCTCAATATTTCCATCTGAGATTTATGAACATACCCAGCAGTCCTCAGGGTGGAATCCTGATCATTCTCTTTTCTCATACATACACTTCTATTTAAAACTATCCCAGGATTCATAATCTAGGATGTAGTTCCCAAGACAGTCAATCTAACATTTTAAATCCCCTATTGAAAGATAGGAAGGGAGGTGGTAGTCTTTGCCATGTCTTAAATTTGGAAATGATTAAATACCAGTTCCTATTGCCTGTGTGCCCAAAGCATAAAGCTGTTATACTAGGGCTCTGGTTAGGGCTCAGCTCAAAACTATTAGTTCTAGGAAGAAAATGGAATAATAAATAAGGAAGGGGATGCCTCCCAGCCAACCATAGGTAATAAATACTTCCTGGTGATCACATCTTAAAGAAAGGAGGCAGATTTTTGTTTTGTTTTGGTGGGATTCCAAAGGCCATTCCCAAAGAGGAGCTGCAATGGGATCAGAGGCAAAGTCTACGTCATGAGAGAGCAGAAAGTCTTCCACTCCAGGGAGACTGCTTCAAAGGCCAGCATGCACTGTGTAGAAAGGACATGGCAGCTACATGGCAATGCTCCATCACTCAAACCTTAGCAGCTATCCTGGCTTTAGCATCATGGATCAAAGCAGCTGGATAGAAAGTTATCAACAGAGACTTAATGTGTCTAGACCAGTAAAGCTTGATGGCTGTCCTGGGCTTTGCAGAATGGGATGCTTTATGCTATGAAGAGTATGAAGGCAGGTACAAGGGGGCGCATGACTTCTCAAGACAAGCAAGTATATCTGGAAAGACAATTTTACTCAGCATGAGTAATTTGAAGCATTATTTTGCATTCAAGTAATCACAGATGGTGTGGTAGGCAGTACCTAACTTTCAGAGATCCCTGCCATCCTGCATGCATGCTCTTGGGTAACCCCTCCTGTTAAGCATGGAATGGACTTAGTGACTTGCTTCTAATTAATAGAATATGGCAATGGTGGTGCGATAGCTCCTCCATGATTACGTTACTAAAGACTATGATTTCTGTCTTGTTGGCCTTTTGGATCTTTGTTTCTTCTCACTTGTTCACTCTGAAAAAGCATGCTGCCATGTAGTGAAATGTTTTAAGAGAAGTCCATACGGCAAGGAACTGAAGGCTTCCCCCAGCCAAGAGCCAACAAGGAGGTAAGGTCCTAGCAGCCTCAAGGGCAGGATCCTGCCACCAACCTCATAAGTAAGCTTGGAAGTGAACCCATGCCCAGTAGAACCTGGAGATGACTGCAGCCTTTATGTAGCCAGAGCACCAACCAGCTATGTGATGTTGGGTAATTCCTCAACTTCTCTGTACCTCAGTTTCCTCATCTGATTCCTGGCATACAGAAGCTTTGAGGTGATAAATTTTGCAATTTTAAGCCACTAAGTCTTAGAGTAATTTGTTACATAGCATTAGACAAGCAACATAGATATATTATGGACCGGAGTACAAAACTGTCAGGAAAGACAAGGCCTGCTGCATCTACTTAATGTTTCAGCTTATGCCCACACAGGGCTCCTCAAATTGCGCAGCTCTAGGGGATACCATTCACAAAGAACATAGTTACGGAGTTACGGAACATGAAAGCCTTGAAACCATCTTGATGCTACATCCCGTACTGTTACATCGTTTTGATTGTCAGTTCTGCAACATTTGGACTGACATCAGGTCTCACTATGCTGATCGTCAACTTCCTCATCTGTATAGTAGGTATAAGAACCTTGGTTTCATCAGTTTTCTGAGAAAGGGAAACTGGATGTCTGTGAAAAGCACAGTATCTGGCACATAGCAGATACTGACTTTGAGCTCGGTAACTGAGTCTCAGGGTTTAACCAGAACTTCCAGGGCTATAGTTGTGTGCAAAGTGCTAGGACACTTAGTTCTCTATCTGCACTACAGCTGCACTACCTCTTCCCTGATAGAGAAAGGGCAGAATGAAGTTTCCTCACCAGTTCTTTCCCAAGACAGTTCTCCCATGTCTTATTATACCTTTAATTACCAGGTGTTTACTCTGGTAAGAAAACCAACTTCATAGTCATTCCATCAGGGTGCAGTGAAAATAGAACACAGAGTATGGATTTAGCCTTCTCATTCAGTTAAAACTAGTGCTCCAAAACCAACCAGATTCTTATGTGAAAAGAAGGTCCCTGTCTGCAGGCTGTTTGTGTATTAGTAAATTTGCCACTGTGTCCATCTGGTCCTTTTGTGCGTCCCATTTTCCTGAGACTCCCCATAAGCTTGGCCACTTATTAAAAATAATCAAGGGCTCCCACTAAGTGAGCACCAACTCTGTGCTAGGCTTTTTTGTGTACAGATTTTGATACTCTTGCAAAGGCACATGGCATAAATACTACCCTTTCCTATTCCTCTCTTCACTCCTCCATCCACTCACAGAAAACAGCCAACAGTATATGTCTCAAATGGAATCTAGTCCAGGAACAAGCTAAAGGATATTTTCTTCAGCATGCATTCAAGCAAAGAAGGAATGCCCTGACGCTGAGAGGATCAGCAGTGTATCTGGCCCTGTGCTGGGAGTCTTCTTAGCGGGACTCCGGGAGGCTGTGAGGTGTACAAGTTAAGGTCACTGGCTAAGAAGCCAAACCACCTGGTTTTAATCCTAGCTCCAATGCTCACCAATGTACTAGAGAACATCAAGCATCTTACTTAACCTCTCTGTGGCTCAGTTTTGTCAGCTGATGCACCAGATTTTAAACACTTGGTTCATCTTACTGAAGAATCAATACATGTTAGTGATCTTACCCTTGACACAGCCTGTGAGAAGGGTATGAGTCCACCCCGTTTTATAGAGGAGGAAAGTGAAGGTAAGAGAAAGCAAAATACTTCCCAGGCTCATACAGACGGTAAGTGACGGAGCTGAAACTCAAGTTCACCCATGATTGAATCCAAAGCGGTGGCTACGGAAACCCCTGATTTATGAAGCACTGTTTATTCTCCTGCAGAGAAGGATACTAGTGACCACAAAATGGCTGTTTCCTGTGTGCCAGGTGCTGTTCTGAAAGCTTTACACTCTCATATCTCATTCACTCTGTATCACGTCTGTGCTTAGTAGGAGGAGGTGCACTTTCCATTCCCATTTCACGAATAAGGAAACTGAGGCTCAGAATGGTTAAGCAATGTGCTCAAAATCACATGTGGATGGTGAAGACTCCCATCGCCCACCGCACCCGCCCTGTTCTCCTTCCAGGCACATGGGAGGGTTACAATTCTTAGGCCTGTTGGGCAGAGACCTCGAGGCGTTCTTGCACGTGGGCTGTAGGCAGAAGTGGCCCCTTTCCTTTCCAGGTCACAGCATCTCCAAGGAGACTTTCCCAATGCTCTTTTCCCAGCAGTAGCAATTGTAGGAGCACAGTTAGTCCTGGAGGGGCAATTAGAGAGGGCAGCCTCGCTCACTCAGCCCCCTCACAGGGGAGTGCTCCCTGACTTGGTTGCTCAAGAGAGAGAACTAAACCTGAGGTGTGAACAAATCCTGAGACCTGTGCTGGTCTGTGATTACAGCACAGCCTCACCAATTCTGGACAACACACTTGGCACATGGCGTTTCCAGGGTTCAGACCCCAGAAAACAAGAATAATGACTTTAACACAGCACAGTGGTGAGAATTAAGTTGTATTAGACAAAATGGATAAGGAAAAGCATCGCACAAAAGCAAGCATATGCTGAGTGCTGAATAAATGCTTCTTGAATAAAAGAATTCTTTCTTGAAGGTCAAGATTAAAACTTGAAGACTACATGGTGGTAGCTGACAATACACAGCACTTACTCTGGGCCAGATGTCTTTCTAAGGGCTCTGTGGATATGCACCCACTTATCTTTCCCAATAACCTGTGAGAAAAATACTGTAAGTAGCTGCAATTTACAGATAGGCAAACCAACACATACAGAAAGTAAGGAACAGATCTAAAGTTGTACACAGTAAATGGAAGATCTGGGTCTCAAACCCAGGCATTATGGCCCCAGACTTACATTCTTGACCTAGTGGTAGACGAATTATTTTTTAAGGAAGCTCCATAGAATAATTAGATGTAAAGGAAAACAATATTCTTGGATGAATTAAGAAAATGAAAAAAAATGTAACTGGCAAAATAAGAAAAGTTTCATGTTCAGTTTGCTTCAGTGAAGTTGCTTTATGTTTGTAAGTGAGAAGAAAGTGCAAAAGTACTGGAGAACAATGACACTTGAAAGGCAGCTCTAGACTGTTACGGAATAAGACCCAAGATAAAAAACCCCAAACAGAAAACTGTAATGAGCTAATATTCAAAGGAAATTTTCAGATGCCTCCACTATGTCCCAGAGACAAGTACCTCCACTACTTCCCCCTACAAAACCGCTCATGTCAAAGCATGTCAAAGGATCCCTGGGGCACCAAAGCATGAGGAGCAGGGCATGGCAATGACGAAGCTGGAGCAGCAACTTCCAAGATCTTTCCACACTTCCTTGCTGCTGACCACTGCATCAATCCAGGGATGGGCAAACCAGAGAAAGGAGATGAGGGACTTTCACAGAGTGGCAAAGAAAACCACAGGGAGTAGAGGGACATTTATCTCTGCTGCCACAAGAGAATTCAGACAAGCCTGATTGAAAATGTGTCTACTGGCTCAGCCCATACCCCAGGTTTTTCTGCCTTTCTCAGACTCTGCATCCTGCATGATGGGCCCCAGCCTTGAGCTGATTCAGAGATAGGAAGACAGTATATCTGGAGCTCCATCACTTGAGGGGAGATGGGTACCATCCTTTTCACACCAAGACCCAACCACTACTTCTGGCTTTGGTGTTCCTTCTATATTTCCTTTTCTGACAATCAGACTGTGTAAGATTATGGTTTTAATACTGGGGCATCCTGATGACCCTTTTACCACCTTATACCTCCATCTCATTGGCTCATGGGTTGACTTCAACCAGGAAAGTATTCTGGCCTTAAAAATGATTTGCCTTTGAAATCTGACTTAATGTGTTCAAAGCAATTCTTTCCCTATGACGCTGGACAAGTTACCTCTCTAAATCTCAGTTTCATCATCTGTAAAAATGGGATGGTGAAGATGATGGTAACTTCTCCTCCTAGGGTTCCTATAAAGAGCTACCGAGTGAGCATTTAACTCAGTGTCTGGCACCATAAAACGCTCACTCGTTTGGTTAGCTGTTATCTAGCTTCTTCCTAGGTTTGTCTGTTTGTCATTCCTCCTACCCTGGCCCTGTCCAGTTTCAGAGATGTGACTCTGCCCTGAAATCCAGCTGGTCTCCCTCCTTCTCACCAGTTCCCTTTCTCTCAGGGCCCCCTGCCGCGCACGCGCGTGCGTGTGCGTGTTTGTGTGTGTGTGTGACTGCAGCAGGCTTAGGATGCATTTAGCACTTGTTATAGATTAGCAAGGCAGCAGAAAATATCAGTGCTCCATCCATATCCCCTCAGACCTCTTTGCCACTTTACTGCACACCAGTCCCAGCGTGCATTCATTCCTAATAGCCAGCACCTGCGGTGGTATGCCAGTAAATATTGAACAACCACCTCTGGGGATGGGAGAGCCCTAATTTGTAATGTAAGCCAATTTCCATGGTGTAACTACTCCCACCATGGCTGATTTCAAGCTATCAATGTGAGGTTAACTAGCTTGCAAAATTCCTAACAATTTAACATCCAACACTCATGAACAGTTAGTTTCAAGCCAGTGCCTGCACACCATGGGCCTCTGTGTTTCTCTTTCACAAAGGCTGCATCCTGGCTGCCAGGATCTGTTTTGCCTGTAATCAGGGAGGACAGGAAGTGTCTGGGCATTTATGTTCCCGCTTATCTCTCATCCTGGAAGCCCCCAGAACTGGTTGGACTGGTTGGTTCAGAGGTATAAATACTCGAGACACCTCCCCCCTAATGGGCCAACATGGAAGTGCCACCCACAAATCTCCAGTCTCCCTGGGGGAGTAGGTCAAATTTACCTCTCTAGGACTTGACCTGACTCACCCTCCCCTTTCCCAGTCTTACTTCCCCACCTCCCTACCAGTGTTGCCTGGGAATCTTTCTAACAGGTCACTTTCACACAACTTCTCATCCGCAGTCTGCTTCAGAGGAACCAAACTGACAGTTTTATGGACGTGCCTTCTAAAGCTCTGAGTTCAAGTCCTGATTCTGATGCAAACTGTATGACTAGGGAAGTTATTTAAGCTCTCTGAGTTTATATTTCTTCATCTATAAAAGGGGCCTAATAAGTCCCTGCCTTATTAGAAAATGATGCTGGAGAAGACTTGAGAGTCCCTGGGACTGCAAGAGATCAAATCAGTCAATTCTAAAGGAGATCAACCCCAAATATTCATCAGAAGGACTGATGCCAAAGATGAAGTTCTAACACTATGGCCACTTGATGTGAAGAGCCAATCCACTGGAAAAGACCCTGATGCTGGGGAAGACTGAAGGCAAAAGGAGTAGGGGGAGGCAGAGGATGAGATGGTAAGATAGCATCACCAACTCAATGGACGTGAATCTGAGCAAACTCTGGGAAACGGTGGAGGAGAGAGAAGCCTGGCACACTGCAGTCCACAGGGTCACAAAGAGTTGGACATGACTTAGTGACTGAACAGCAACAACAAAGTCCCTACTACTAGGGTTATTGGGAGAATAAAAAAAGTTAAGTCATCTAGGAGGATTAGCATGGAGTCTGGTTCATGGTATGTCTTCCATAAATGCTGCTGTTGTTCCTATTAGTAAAGATAGTGTCTGCCCTGCCCTCCAGATCAGAGTTTCACTTGGACTAGTTGATGACTGAGTCCTCCCAGCTAGGAGGACTGTATGATGTCCTGCTGAACTTTCAGCACCCTTTGGAATCAGAGTTTAAGCTCTTTGGCTGTCCTTTCTTGAAATGGACCTCCATTTATCTTTCCCTCTGCAGAGGTAATGAGTCTTCTGGAAAAGCTCTGGTCCCAGTTGACCAGTTCTGTGACTGTAAAATCCAAACGTGCCTTGTTTCTGAGTTCCATCCTTCCCCTAAAACCAGGGCAGTCAGACAGGGCTCAATGGAGCGTAATAAGTAACGAGGATCCCTCAAAGGGATGGGACCAATGTTTTGTTCATTATCCAGTAAAGTTCCTTTGCCACGGTCTCTACCTTCTTCTCATGGGGGAAAATAACATTCATTGCCTAGAAGTGGTGAAACAAGCACTCGTGAAGTGCTGGTGGTTAAACAGATTAATAACAGACCTTCACCAAAGCCATCAGGCAACATCTACCCACAACCTTAAAAGCACCCATCCCACTCAATTCGATTCAATGGCACCTATTTTAGATATCCTAAGTAAAAAGCCTCTTGATGAAAGTGAAAGAGGAGAGTGAAAAAGTTGGCTTAAAGCTCAACATTCAGAAAACTAAGATCATGGCATCTGGTCCTCTCACTTCATGGGAAATAGATGGGGAAACAGTGGAAACAGTGTCAGACTATTTTTTGGTGGCTCCAAAATCACTGCAGATGATGACTGCAGTCATGAAATTAAAAGACACTTACTCCTTAGAAGGAAAATTATGACCTACCTAGATAGCATATTGAAAAGCAAAGATATTACTTTGCCAACAAAGGTCCATCTAGTCAAGGTTATGGTTTTTCCCGTGGTCATGTATGGATGTGAGAGTTGGACTGTGAAGGAAGCTGAGCGCCGAAGAATTGATGCTTTTGAACTGTGGTGTTGGAGAAGACTCTTGAGAGTCCCTTGGACTCCAAGGAGATCCAACCAGTCCATCCTAAAGGAGATCAGTCTT
Organism: Moschus berezovskii; assembly: GCF_049115385.1. Classification (NCBI taxonomy): domain Eukaryota; kingdom Metazoa; phylum Chordata; class Mammalia; order Artiodactyla; family Moschidae; genus Moschus; species Moschus berezovskii. Next base: position 54,633,186 of record NC_142481.1, read on the forward strand.
GGGTGTTCATTGGAAAGACTGATGCTAAAGCTGAAACTCTAAAACTATGGCCACTTCATGCGAAGAGGTGACTTATTGGAAGACCCTGATGCTGGGAGGGATTGGGGGCAGGAGGAGAAGGGGACGACACAGAATGAGATGGCTGGATGGCATCACCGACTTGATGGACATAGTTTGAGTGAACTCCGGGAGTTGGTGATGGACAGGGAGGCCTGGCATGCTGTGATTCATGGGGTCGCAAAGAGTCGGACACAACGGAGCGAATGAACTGAACTGAAGTAAAGCTTCCTAAACCTGAAAAACTTTAAGCACAAATATAACCATTTTAGCCTAGTGCTTTGTATATAACTAGTACATAATGCATTTTGATTAACTAATGAACCTATCATTTAATATTCTAAAAAATTAGAAAGCACCTTCATCTCAGTAGTTGAACACAAAGGAGTAGCTAAAGGAGTTAAACACAAAGGAGTACTTATGAGGCTTTTGTGGGTGTGTGTGTGCTAGAACCATTTTAATATAATTATACATATCTGCCAAACCAGGAAGAAAGGTTTATGCATATATAACTTTTCCAGTTAACATCTGCAAGCATAAACAACGATGATCTCAGTTTACAAATTCATCAGGGTCAGAGCAAATTGACCAATGTCTCTTTACTGATAGACTGACCAACAGTAAATTACATGATAAATTAGTGTCCTTTTGTTTCTCTTCTCTTACTCTCCTTGTCCGGAGGCATTTTGTTGTAAAGTTTCAATGCAGCTCACCTCCAGCCAAAGGTAATCTTTTTAGATAGGTACTCAGTTGCTCTGAATTTACTTATAATTATAGCCTATTTAATCACAGAAGAAACCCTGCAGAGGTGGAGTTCAAGGTTGTATACAATAACAGGAGATCACAGTTTTGAAGTCTAGCACAGACTAAAAACCACAGATGTACCATTTATATGAGATACATATTAAACTACAATATTAAACTACATATTGACTCCTTATGAAAATTATTTTTTAAATAAAGTAATGCAGCTAGGACAATCAATCGCACAATTCACAGAGCCCTGAAAAGCTTTTCATGAAACGTGAATGAGCTTGAGACACTGTCCATTCCTAAGATTCAGCCACGGATTGGCTAAAACATTGGAACACCTCTGCTTAAGAAGGCTATGTCCTTTCCTTCACAATTTAGTTCTGCTTGTTTATTTTTGGTGGCATTTGGCTGCACATGGCTAGACTGCTTTTGATCACCTTGTGAATCAGGAAAACCAATGATCTAAAACTATGACAGGATCTTAAGTATTACGTAGGTTGATTTGTCTATTTCAGGTAGCTTGTTGGTAGGCCCTCACTAAGGCCTTTCATTTTCCTTCTATGCCTTCAAGGACATTGATCAGAAGATGAATCTGAGCATCATACCATCTAACTCTTTTAACCAATGCCTGGCTAAAACTGGAATGTCCAGCACAGTATATTTAAAAATCACCCACAAAAAGATGATTTTTGTGAAGATCACAGGTCTTCACAAAACCTGGAATTTCCACGAAGATGTCTGATCTTTATAAACCAAGCAGTCAGCACTGAAGTTAAGCTTCCAGGAGGCAGTTTGGTCCTTATAATCTAAGCAATCAGTGGTTGAGTTAACCCAAGCTTGAAGTGCCACATCCCTGGGTGGAAAGAGAAGCTGGGGACTGATTGAGATGGCTGGTGACTGCATTGGTACCCATGGGACTGAGTGCAGTCCCTGGTCCAGGAAGCTGGTGATGCATAGGGGTCAAATAAGATTCACAGTCCATGCCCCTCAAGTAGGAAATTGAGCCAGCATATCCTTGACTGCAACCTGAAGCCTCAGTATAGGTCATGGGGTAAGGACTTCTGCATACAGGGAGAGGAGGTGGACAGGGGTCTGATACTGGGGGATGGAAGCTGGGCTCCAAACAGACACAGGGGCACTGCTGCCGGCAATGACTGGGACTGAGGTGCTAGAAGGGGGAATGAACTGGCCACTTGATCCACCCTCTGAACTCACTTCCCGGGCAGGAGACGTCTTCTTTTTGGCAGGTCTCACTTTGTTTTGACCTCCATTCTGCTGTTGCTGCCCCTGATGGCGGCATTTCACTCTTTGATTCTTAAACCATGCCTGTACCCTGGACTCAGGCAAGTTGGTTTGCAGCACCACCTCCCCCACATGAAGATGTCGGGGTATTGGGCCTTAGCAAACAGTGCTGCTAGTACATCCAGCTACACTCAGGTGAACGTCGTCCTCTCCCGCCACTGTTCCCGAGGGGCGGCCGGGTAGCCCACCGAGGGGGGCAGCAAGTCCATGCCCGAAGTGGTTAGACTCAGCCCACTGACTGCATAACGTGGTTGCTTAAGATAAGACGTGCTAAGGTTGTTTGGAGGCGCAAAGTTGGCCCAAATCCAGGGGACCCAACGGAAGGTCTTGCTTCGCCCGGGTTGGACAGATTCAGAGTCCTTGTTGGGTGGGTTTGGAGTGGTAGAACTTGTCTGAGAATTAATTATAATAAATGTTTCCTTAATAAACTAACAAGATAATCCGAAGGGCATGAGTCCCTTAATTACAGGCCGCCCTGCTCAGCTCTGCTTCTCCTCAGGGCTGATTAATTTTCCGCCTGATGGAAAGGCTGCTTTCTGCCTTTAAAAAATATATGACCATTGAAAATTATGTGCATAGGACACTCTCCATTGAAAACTATGTTCACAGGCCACTCTCCACTGCAACAGCCCACACGCTGTGGAGTGTGTTTCTCCCAAGGCAGCATTCGCCTTCCGAGATGGCCCACACTGTCCCTGGAGTGCGTTTCTCTCTAAATAGATCCACTTCTTATCACTTGGTCGGTCACTGAATTTTTTTCTGCCATGAGACATCAAGAACCGGAGCTTCATTAGGTCCTGTCTAGTTTCACTTGCTCATAGGGGCCACTTACAGAGACCTTACACCCGGTGCCTCTGACCAGACTTCCAAGTACGAAACAGCTGCGCTGACACCTCAGGTGGGAACCCGACTGCACAAGCTTCGCCAGACGCTCAGTTCACGATGGCAGCAGCCTGCCACGTGCGGGGCCGCCGGCCGGATCTAAGACCTGGAGCCTGAGCGCGGCGGCTGCGCCCCTCTGTGAGAACTCCGCCCCGTCCCCACTGACTGATGACCCCGTAAAGCCCCGGCGGCATTCCGGCCGTTGTTTGATTAAAGAATAAAACTTTGCTTCTGAACTGAAGAAAAATATGTTTATAAAAAAGCTGTGAAACAATGTGAAAAGATTTGTGAAATGAAGCAAATATTAATTTATAACAAAGTCACAGCTTAAATTTTTTAATCTACAAAGAAAAAAATCAATCACTGAGAATACTGAGTTCAAGAATGCTACAATAAGGAAATACTTAACCAAAATATGATATATCTAAACAGAGGAATATTATGTAGCCATTGAGAACTGGCTGTGTAAAAATTATAATGTGATATCTATGTATGGAGTGGTAATACAGCTCAAAGCATAATTATAGCTAATTTAATTATATAGGCTAAACTTATGATGATTTTTAAGCGGAATATTGAACATATGATTCATGATGAGTCTAACCATATAAAAACTAAACCAACTTAAAATGCATGCATAAAGGAAAAAGGCTCTAAATAACTACAGTAAATTGTTAGTAATGATCATGTTTGGGCTGCAACCCTTGAGTGCTTTTCTTTCTCTTCCTATTTTATGTCCCAAATTTTCTCTAATTAAGGAGAATTACTTTTATAATAAACAGCATTTTGATTGACTGGTTGAGTAACAATAGCACGACATACACATAGACACACACACACAGATGAAATAATAAGGAGTGGAAAGTAAGGGAGAACATTACTATTCAAACACCCTTCTCGGTTAATGGCTTCCAAATTTGTTTTCTAATAAGGCTAATAACAGCCATGTGTTATGGCAGGTAGCAGCCCAACCTAGCCAAAGAATCAGACTCAAATGATTCCCAAGCCACAGTTACACTTTGGCTGTCACTTCAGCTCTGGTGACAGTAGCTGGAGACAGCAGCTGGATGAGATGGTATGCAATTCAAGAACAAGAGAATTCAGAACTAACTCTACGCTTATTAAAAATCCAATTCCTTGTACAGTTTGCAGAGTGCATTCACAGGCTTGCCAAATCTCACCTTTGAAATCAAATTTCCTTTCTGCCATGTGCTGTTGCAGATTTAAGTATTGTTTCCAACTGAATTTTGTTTTTTAACTGCAATGTATTCGGGTAAGTCTGTTCTTGCTGATGCATTAGAAAAACCAGCTCAATGGAGGCCCACTGATTCACCACATGGTGGGTACGTGTCTTTTTGTGAATAATTTATCATTTGCCAGCATGAAGGAAAAGCCCAGGGCACCATGGAACAGGGCAGTTGCCCCCCATCTCTTTGTCTAGCAACTACTATCACAAGAAAAAGGCACCATCAGCCTAAGTAATATTCCTTCACCTATGTCCCGGGTAGCGTCATGAGACCTAAAAGCCAACAGCCACTAATGTCCTTCTGAATGTTACCTCCTTCCAAACAGTTTCCCCAGTTGGAGGTTCAGTCTGGCATCCGTAAAGACACAGGTATCTTTATTCCTCCTTCTTCTCTGATGCAGAGGGCGGGATGCCTTTTTAATACCCCATTTCCTAACATATAAGGATACAGTATATAAAACTTGCCATCTGGCTCTTTCTTTTTTTGATGAAGTCATTTACATTTTCTTAGTATAATTAGTATTGCAAAGTAACTTGTCAATACTCTTCTGCCATGACATCAAGTAACAGCTTACATACACCTGCAACTGGGAGGATTTATTTGTTCTTCATGCTTTCAAGTGCTGGCCAGGGATAATTACCAGGGAGATTATTACATGGTGTTGGGTTAATTAAATATGATAAAGGCATTTGCCTGTGACATGATGGGTCTGTTTCAATCTAAATGATATAAAATGGTCAGACTCATTGAAGGCAACATGGTGACCCCACAGAAGATTAGACCCAGCCAAAATAGAATCCTGCTAATGATGTTTCTGAATTTGATGTTCCATCTCGATTTCACTAGCTATCTTTTTAATCAGAGAGATGTCATTACAATGATCGCTCCTGAACATTCATGCCCAGCCCTCATGAGAAAGCAGGGGACCTTCAAAGTACCTTGAAATATTGGCAAAATACAAAATAATAAAGGCATAAAAGTGAGTCTGCTGACACTGAATTGCTTCTGATCTTGTTAGACTAAATAAGAATCTATCTTAATTGTGGAAGTCTACTGGGTTAGGGAAGTAAGAAACATGCAGAGGTAAGGGACTGATGTCCAGCGGCTGTTGGACCCTTTCCCTCCTCCAGTGGAGATATTGCTGATGGCAGTGGTTTATTGGTTCAGTCGTGTCTGACTCTGTGCGACCCCATGGACTGTAGCCCGCCAATTTCCTCTGTCCATGGGATTCCACAGGCAGGAATACTGGAGTGGGTTGCCATTTTCTTCTCCAGGGCATCTTCCCGACCCAAGTATCAAAACCACATGTCCTACATTGGCAGGCAGATTCTTTACCGTCTGAGCCACCAGGGAGGCCCAGTAGAGTTATTGCTGGCTTATAAACAGATGTAAGCACTGGACTTGAAGTCTGAGGGACAAAACTTTGGGTACAAAGTGTTCTGTTTTAATTTTAGAGCAACAGGAACAGAGGCTGACACTATACCATATTTTTAAGACAAAAATTGACCTTATATCATGAACATTCGTGGTGAGATGTTACCATGGTATGGTAGTAAAATGGCAAAAAATGGGAAAAATCTCCAGTCCCCATTTTCTTGGTAGAGTTGGTGGACATAGCTGCTGCAAAGCCCAGTGGCTGAAATGGTCAATTCAGTCAAATACACATTAAAATCAGCCCCCCAAATATCAATAAAACTAATTGCTACAACCAATAGTCAGGGGAGAGGCGTCGTTTGCGATCAGTGGGTATCCACTGGGGCTCCTGTGTGCAAGTCACCACAGGGAACAAAATAAACACCTTATGAGACTTTGTCCCAGTCAATAGTAAGAGACTTCCTTGCAGTTTATTTGAGAAAATGGGATGTATGTTGCATGACTGTGTAGCAAGGAGAAGCACTCCCACCGGCCATGAGGAAAATCCATCCAGTTATTTCATACTTAGACAACTTACACATGAGAGCAGTTAGTCCTTACAACTTCCCTCTCTCTCTCTTCTGAACCATCAGCCTCAACCCAACTCAAATCCATCACTCAGACAGAGCTGATCCTCTCAGCTCTTCTTCTGTCTCTCTCCTCACTCCTTTCCTCTTTGGGGTCTTGCAGGTACCACCCTGGTCTTGCTTAATTTGGCTCTTATAAGTAAAGAGTGCCCCTCCCTGGGACGCTCAGTCCCTTTCTCCATCCCTTATTCCCTCCTAGTCCACAAGCAGGACCTGATCACCAGCAGCAACACCCATCAGTGAGCTGGGAGTTCTGTCCGGAGCTCAGGGAGAAACCTGTGGTAGTCCTCAGAGGAGTCAGAGAGGTGCTCAGGCTGGCCCTGGAGGGAATGCTGGAAAGGGATGGCAGAGACCAGGGCCTCACAGGGAGGAAGTCTACGAGCAAAGGCCCTGAGCTGGGAAAGCGGAGGGCCAGGGACCATGAGATGTGTGCATGGCATAGGAATTTAAGTCTAACATGGAGCAAGATAAAATGAGAAAGACTTTTGCTGGCAGCAATTCAAAAAAATGTTGTTTGTACTCTCAGAGGGTGCATTGGTGCAATGTGTGTTAATGTTAAAAACGTGTTGAGTGAAGGAAGAGTGCATGCTGCATGATTCCACTTATACCAAGTTCTAGAACAGAAAAAGCCTAATCCATGGTACCCAATAATCAGAGCAGTGGTTGTTTTGGGGGCAGTGGTTGTTTTGGGGTTGCTGGGGGAGTGTCAGAATTGGCTAGGTAGAGGCTTGAGGGAACTTTCTGGGATAATGAGACTCTTCTACATCTTGACAAGGGTTTAGGTTCCAAAGATGCATGCATATGTTAAACTCAGAGAATATACATGTAAGGTTTATACATTTCACCATGGGTAAATTTTACATCAAAAGAGAAAAAAAGCATACACAAATACTAGTTGACAATATGCATGCTAAAGTATTTAGGAGGAAGGTATGTTAATGTCTACAATTCATCACTTTGAAATTCATCAAATCAAAACCATGGGGTGATTAATGGATGGATAGAGGGATGCATGGAGGGAGAGAGAGCAGAAACGCATGGGATAAAACGTTAAAGGCAGAATCTAGATGGTGAGTGCACAACTGCAAAATTCAACTTTTCGCTCGGTTTGAAGATTTTTATAATAAAATGCAATTTTTAAAAAATTGTATGTTGGGTACAAATGAGCCTTGAAGATAAGGTAAATATTCTATTTTATCATCAAAGGACACCTCACATTTGAGAGAGTACTGAGGAATGCTGAAGAAAAGCAATTGGTGGGGAGGGGGCATTTAGTCAGATCTGTTGGAACTTATTGAATAACGGATAATATGTATTGGATAATAATAGTAGATAGTAAAGACAGCAACAACCATGGCTACTGTTATTATTGCCACATATTGACTACTCTTTCTGTGTCCAGCATTAGGCTAAGTGCTTTTAAGAGCCATCTTGTTTAATCCTGTAACAACACTAAGAGAGAGATAGAAATAACCCCGTTTTTTCATGAGGAAACTAAACTTCTGTGGATTAACTAGTTTATCTGTAGATTAACTGCCAAAGCTAATCAGGCAGAAGGCTGTGGAACTGAGGTCTGAACCTAGGCTTAGGCAAGCGTATACTGGGGATGTGAATGGCAACTGGCAGGACCCGGGTGTGAACTCCAGTCCACCAGACGCAGGATCTATGTGGCACGTTGGATCTTTGTGACAATGTTCAGTTCTCCTGGGAAAGGCAGTGTTTCCCTAGTCTGTCAGACCTCAGACCTCCCCAGAGCTAAAGGGTGAGCTTCAATTCTTCAGGAATGATCTGAACCTGGTGTTGAATAGATCAGCTTTGTATTTAGGAGTTTTGTAAATTATTCTCAGTTCATTTCGACCTAAATTCTATGAATTTTCCTTGACTTAAAAAAGAGGCTGCGGGAAGCAGTGGAGATGTGGACATAGAGAAGAGACTTGTGGACACAGCGGGGGAGGGAAAGGGTGGGAAGAATGGAGAGAGCAGCAGGGACACCTATCACATGTGAAACAGACACACAGTGGGAATTTGCTGTATGACTCGAGCTGAAACCGCTGGTCTGTGACAACCAAGAGGGGTCTGTGACAACCGCTGGTCTGTGACGACCAAGAGGGGTGGGATGGGGTGGGAGGTGGGAGAGAGGTTCAAGAGGGAGGGGATGTACGTATACCTATGGCTGATTCATGCTGATGTACAGCAGAAACCAACCCAACAATGTAAAGCAATTATCCTTCAATTAAAAATAAATAATTAAACACACACACACAAACATGAAAAAAAGAGGTTGCACTAGACATTCCTCATTTTAGCAGAAGCCTAAGAAGACTCCAGCCTTAGAAGAATGATTTTAATGATGGACTTTCAGATAGTGAAGGGGAGTAATGAGGGAAATATTTGGGGGTAGGTGGCTCTTGGGGACACTTCATTTCTTAAATTTGGCCAAAGAAACATTGGTATAGGATAAAGAGTCATTGCATATTCCCTAGGAAATTTCATCTTACATCCTGATTTCACATAATTATAAGGAGGTGATTTTATGAGAATTTATTTAATCCTGGTGAAATTGGTTCTTTTTTATAATAAGGATGATTCCATGTACTTCTCAAGTTATTATAAGGCAAAACACAGGGAACTGTGTCTAGGAACTCACAGGGTCTGGCCCTGTGTAGATTCCTCAATGGAAGCTTATTTCCTTCCCGCTCCACAGGAAGAAATGACACTCAGAGAGTCGGACCATGAAACACTCCTCAGAGTTATGTGTAACACTGGAATTAGCAATTATGCTTTCCCCAGTATGACTTCCCATTGGGAAGCCCATAGTATAAAAAAATACATGCTTATGAAGGCAATTATTCTCTTTATGCCACATGATTTTCTTGTAATAAATACCATTCACAATATAGATTCCCCATTGATAATGGTACCAGGCAGTGCCTGCACTGGGAAGGAGCAACGGGATGATTGGCAGGGAGCTGTTAGTGGGTTTTCAGTCAGAAACAATGTAGTCTATGATTTTGACAGTTAAAATAGAAGGAGTAGGAAATCAATTTCCATCTAAGACTTTTAGTGCTGGGCACTCAATGGAAACTTGTTGAGTTGAGCTGAAGATGGAGGTGGGGAGCTTTTCACAAGATGCATAATGGCAGTATCTTTTCAAAGAAACTCTTATGGTTCTAGAGGAGCTTATAGTCTCAGTAATCGGGGTCTCAAGAGATGTGTAACCAAAAGAATTATGAAATTCTGTAACTCAAAATGCCCAAACACTAGTCTCTTTAAACAGTGAAAGGAAAAATGATATTCAGTCTCCCTGAGGCATCCATAAACTATGGAAAGATAAGGGTGTTCCATGAAGAAGTAAATGAATTAATTAAGAATAAGTGAAGTGACTACGAGTGTCACTTCGGCCTCAGAAGATAAAGGGATACACAACCAAAACTAGTTCCATAATAATTCATATCCCCATTCATTATCCAACACCTATTTATTGAGCATCTACTATGTTCCTGGTCTCATGCTATGGCCTCAGATACATCTGAGAAATAAATAGATGCAAATTGCACCTTATAGTATTTAGCCCCACAAAGGAGGCAAATTGGACTTCAAAATGCCCTCTGTACTCTCACATCTGCTTGTCCAGCACCCTCACGTTTTACAGTTCCATTTCTAGATGTAGATTCGAGCTCTTCCCTTCCACATTTCCTCCCAGTCTTGTCATGGAGGGCAGGGAAGAGGAAAAACCCAGACAGACAGAAGCAGAACCTTCTCCACCAGGTCAGAGATAGAGGAGGGCTGTTTGCGTTCCCTCATTCCAAACATTTGATTCTTTTGTTTTCGTATGTGCAATACCTGGAAATGTTACTATTACCCAGATCCCAGACCCAGATTATTGCTTTTCAAGCATTATCTCACCTAATCCTCACTGGAAGTTGCCAAGTACATATTATTTGTATTACTGTTATTGCTTGAATAGTTATCCCTCATTTGAAGATGCAGCAACAGGAAAGACACAATTGCATCTTTTGCATTGTCAAAACTGAACATTCTGTCAACTATTGGGTTCCCAAAACCATGGTCTTGTTCTTGCCACTCTTGCTTTCCTTTTAAAACACACGGGCACATTTATGTATCTATTGAAAACTATATCTATTAAATTTATATATTCATTCCAGTCATATGTTCATTTCCTTCAATAAATATTTACCAAATGCCAAACATGGGCAAACAGTGTATTTTTAAGGTAAAGACTGTCTTTTGACTTAAATTGTTGAAAAGTCACTCAGATCTTCATGTGTATCTTCACATAAACTTTCAAAATTCATTCAAGAAACAGTTACTGAGTACTCATTATTGCTCTTCTAGAGCTGGGGACAAAATGGGGTCTGAAACAGGCAAACAGCCTGCACTTACGCAGCATGCATTCTAGCAGAGGAAATGGAAAATAAGCAACTTGTAAATACTTACTATGTCATGACATGATAAACACTGTATAGATAAAACATGGTCGGAGGAAAAGAGTGACTAGAAACAGAAGGAATGACTTCTGTGAAAAAGTGATATTCAAGCAAAAACTAATTAAAAGTAGTAACAAGGCACAAGGATATCAGGTGGGGGTGCATCCCAAGTGGGGAGACTTGCATGTGCAAAGGCCCCGAGGTGTATTCCAGGACTAGCAAGGAGACCAGTGCTGCTGGAATCCCATGACCAGGCTCCTAAATAAAATCTACAAATGCCAAGGTGCTGCTGGTCATTTTCTACACAGTTGTACCAGGAACATCCTGCTTTGTTCTTTCAATTTTAGAGCAGTCCGTGTAACTCCAGGAGAGTGCTGGAGATAAACATTTTTTCTCTCCTTTAATCATTCCATGACAATGGCCGGATAATGAAGAGAATGCCCACCCAAGCCACTCAGGGCCTCTCCAAGAGTGACAGCCTGCTGATTAGTGAGATATATACAAACAGACACAAAGAGAACTGAACTTTCTTATCTTTGCAACATAAATGGTCTTTGCTTTTAGTACCCAAGTCTTTGTTCACCGCTTTCCAGGGAATCCCTCCCTCAAGTCCAGCCTAATACTGTTTGGCCAGGAGACTTTAATCAGTAGACATGGAAGAAATGACCCGGCCAGGATCGTGGCCATCACTGAGCAGCCCGAGACAGGAGGAGCTGCGGAGAAAAGAGGTAAAGCTGAGAGACTGGCTTCTAATTAGTGGAAAATTAAAGTTGATTTGCATTATTAGAATTATGGACTTAGGGGTTTATTAAATAGCATCCTCTCATATATATTTTCTATTAATACTGTGTGGTAGTTCCAGTTAGCTTCAGTGCTTCAGAACTGTGTGCATTAAGAGATAATATTTTAGAAAAGTCATGGGTAAATTTTGTGCCAAAAAATACAAGCTTGAATAATTTTCTTTTTATGAAGTCACTAACAATGAAAAGGTAATCAATTCTAGTGGCACAGAACTCTTAGAAATCTTGAGAATCAGAATATCTTTGGAGCAGAGAGAGAAGCTTAGTGATCACTGCATTCAATTCTCTCGTTTTGTCTTGGGGAAAAGACAGAGAGATAGGGTGAAGTCTGAGGGGCAGGTCAGCAGGGGGACAGACGGGAAACACCACCCCACGATGAGTCCCACTGCCAGCTGCTTCCCTTCTTGCCACTGACTTGTGGTTTCCCTTTGCAACTCCCCTTGACACCCCCGTACAAAAATTCAACAAGCCTTTCGAGTGCTCAGATTGTCATTTTTCTCTGTCTCTTAGCTTTGTGCCCTCAATGCATGTCTGACCTGTGAGAACTCAGTGTAAACAGAAGCCATTTTTCTTGTGATCAAAAATTTTTGTATTTTTATTTTTTCCTGCTAGGGTTTATATATTGGTGTTTATATAAATAAATATATATAATCAGAAAAGTAGGAGGAAAAACTTATAGGCATCACTCCAAATTTCACAGTTTTGAGCCATTCTCATCTTTCCCCTTCAAAAATATGTCACATACTGTTCATGACAATGCAACTTGGAAAACACTAACTTAAACAAATGGAAGCTGATGAGATATGAAGCAAGGGATGAATAAAATATGTTCTGGAAGTTTGCACGGCATTTCAGTTAGTCAGTTCAGTCACTCAGTTGTGTCCGATTCTTTGTGACCCCCATGGACTGCAGCATGCCAGGCTTCCCTGTCCATCACCAACTCCCAGAGCTTGCTCAAACTAATGTCCATTGAGTCGGTGATGCCATACAACCATCTCATCCTCTGTCGTCCCCTTCTCCTCTTGCCTTCAGTCTTTCCAAGCATCAGGGCCTTTCCTAAGAAATCAGTTTTTCGCATCAGATAGACAAAGTATTGGAGCTTCAGCACCAGTCCTTCCAATGAATATTCAGGACTGATTTCCTTTAGGATTGATTGGTTTGATCTCCTTGCAGTCAAAGGGATTTTCAAGAGTCTTCCAACCCACAGTTCAAAAGCATCAATTCTTTGGCGCTCAGCTTTCTATGTGGTCCAAATCTCACATCCATACATGACCACTGGAAAAACCATAGCTTTGACTAGATGGACCTTTGTCCGCAAAGTAATGTCTCTGCTTTTTAATATGTTGGTCATAGATTTTCTTCCAAGGAGCAAGCGTCTTTTAATTTCATGTCTGTGGTCACCATTTGCAGAGGTTTTGGAGCCCAAAAAAATAAAGTCTGTCACTGTTTCCATTATTTCCCTGTCTATTTGCCATGAAGTGATGGAACAGGATACCATAATCTTCGCTTTTTGAATGTTGAGTTTTAAGCCAATTTTTTTTACTCTCCTCTTTCACTTTCATCAAGAGGCTCTTTAGTTCTTCTTTGCTTTCTGCCATAAGGGTGGTGTCATCTGTATCTGAGGTTATTGATATTTCTCCCTTGAGAAACCTTGATTCCAGCTTGTGCTTCATCCAGCCCAGTATTTCTCATGATATACTCTGCATGTAAGTTAAATAAGCAGGGTGACAGCCTGCTTATACAGCCTTGACGTACTCCTTTCCCAATCTGGAACCAGTCTGCTGTTCCATGTCCATTTCTAACTGCTGCTTCTTGACCTGCATACAGATTTCTCAGGAGGCAGGTCAGGTGGTCTGGGATTCCCATCTCTTTAAGAATTTTCCACAGTTTGTTGTGATCCACACAGTCAAAGGCTTTGGCATAGTCAGTTAAACAGAGGTAGATGTTTTTCTGAAATTCTCTTGCTTTTTCTATGATCCAGCGGATGTTGGCAATTTGATCTCTGATTCCTCTGCATGGTGTTTAATCATGCTTACATCCTACTAACTCCTAGTTCACTGTTACATTTGAGCTTAACCAATATATTTATATGGCAGTGTCATGTTATGAAAGCAACAGACCTCAAGTAATTTATCAAGGAGCAGACACCTAGGTGAGAAGAATATGAAAGCTGAGTTCAGAGAGTGCTGGTTCTGAACACCAGACCTTGGCTAGGCACCCAGAACTCTCTGTGCCTCATCAGAGATATGAATAGGAGTATTCATCCCATAGGGTTGCTATGAGAGTTATATGGAAATAATGTGTGTTCTTCTTTAGTATGGTTCTTAGCATACAATAAAATAATAAATACTGTAAATAAAACCTGACATATTTTTGTAAATAGGGTCCCAAGCAGGAATCATCAAATAGTGGTTTAATGATACTGAAATATTAATAAAAATATTTTTTATTTAGTTCATATTGTTACAAAGTCATAAAAGAAACAATGGTGAATCTTCTGCTGGATGTAACTAACAAAATACCAAATGACTGTGATGTGCTTACCTCCCAAATCCAGTGTGTCTTCCCACCTCCCAGCAGATGATAAGAATGCAAGAGTTCCCCTTTACAGAGCTGACTGAGCAGAGGACCAAAGCTAACTGCCAATCCCATCGTATCTAAAGAGTCTTTTGGCCAGGATTGGGCTGCCCTCCTTCCCTTCACCTGCTTAGCATATAAATATATATCTGCATTACCTGGTGGCTCAGTGGTAAAGAATCTGCCTGCAATACAAGAGATGCAGGTATAATCCCTGGGTCAGGAAGATCCCCTGGAGAAGGGAATGGCACCCACTACAGTATTCTTGCTGGGAAATCCCATGGACAGAGAAGGCTGGGGTTGCAAAGGGTATATATACACACACACATTCACACACACACACACACACACACACACACACACACACACAGACAGACAATGGGATACTATTCAGCCATTAACAAGAATGAAAGAGTGCCATTTGCAGCAACATGGGTACAACTGGAGATTATCATACTAAGTGAAGAAAGCTGATCGCCGAAGAATTGATGCTTTTGAACTGTGGTGCTGGAGAAGACTCTTGAGAGTCCCTTGGACTGCAAGGGGATCCAACCAGTCCATTCTAAAGGAGATCAATCCTGGGTGTTCATTGGAAGGACTGATGCTAAAGCTGAAACTCCAATCCTTTGGCCACCTCATGCGAAGAGTTGACTCACTGGAAAAGACTCTGATGCTGGGAGGGATTGGGGGCGGGAGGAGAAGGGGACGACAGAGAATGAGATGGTTGGATGGCATCACCAACTCGATGGACATGAGTTTGAGTGAACTCTGGGAGTTGGTGATGGACAGGGAGGCCTGGCGTGCTGTGATTCATGGGGTCACAAAGAATCAGACACAACTGAGTGACTGAACTGAACTGAAAGTAAGTCAGAAAGAGAAAAACAGATACTATATAATATCACTTATATATGGAATCTAAAATATGGGACAAATGAACCTACCTACAAAAAAAACAGAAACAGACTCATATACCTGGAAAACAGACTTATGGTTGCCAAAGGGGAGGGAGAGTGGATTAGGAATGGATTGAGAGTTTGGGGTTAGTTGATGTAAACTATTACATATAGAATGGATAAACCAGAAGGTCCTACTATATAGCATAAGAATATATTCAATATCATGGGATAAACCATAATAGAAATTAAGATTAAAAAGATGTAAAGAATGTATAAATGTGTACAAATGAGTCACTTTACAACAGAAATCAACTATACTTCAAAAAACCAAATAAAAACATTTGCCAGGAAAGTATTCAACTCCCCAGATTTGCTCAGGTCTTCACACATTTGGTACAAGAAAAATATTCCTTAAATCCAGACCAACTAGACCATTGCTCCGATCATATGTCCAGTCTTTCTTGCCTTTGTCAGACTGGAGGATCATCAACAAAGACATGGACCATCTCCAAACATCCTCAAAGTTAAAGCCATTGCCTTGGAATCCACACACCTGCCAGAGAGATTTCCAGTCCCAAGACAGATTGACAGGGACATGTTAAGATGCTACAGCATTACTAAAGCCTGCATTTTCAAGCCATAATAGTCAAATTGCTTCTACCTGATCAGTTACTCAGAAACTGAACTTTAAACCAAAAGCTAAGTTGTTCTGGAAGCCCTCTTGGCAGCATTAACTATCTCTTGCAATTAAATGTTGACATAATTCTTTCAGAGCTACAGTCTTGCTTTTGCTCCAAGGCTTCCTTCCAGGCATGTGAGAGCTACACAGGTAAACATTCTTTGAAAATCTTTGGGTGAATGGTGAAGGTCTTTGGGTTTGGGGGTTTTGGTGAGAATTTCAAATATCAAGCAAACTTTTCAGATATAAATGAAGGTAGTTCTGGTTATTTATTCAAGTATCTGCAAAAGCCTACTGTGAGTCAACCCTAAGCAAGGAGTCAGGGGCATGGAAAGAGGTAAAAAGTGGTCTAAATTTTAAAGATGTCTGAGCAAGTGAGGCAATAGACATGGAAGTAAAACTGTAACAATACATCATGAAAATGATTTTACCACTATATGAAATAGGAGTTTGTGTGGGAAATGAAGACAAAATGACTGAGTCCCACAGAGTTGGCAAGGCTGGTGGAGGGGAGAGTGTTGATGCTTAGTGATTCCTGATGGATGCAAAGAAGTTTGCCAGGGAAAGAAGAAGGAAAATTGAAGGTCAGTCCTCAAATGGAGAATGCGCTAGCAACTGCTACAGGGGGGATACAGCAGTAGAAAATACCAAAATCTCTGCTCCCATGAAGCTTATGAGAATCCAATGAAATCATGTAGTAAAGGCAAGGTGATGGTCACACAAAGGAAAGAGTAGTTTTGGCCGTCACTCTGAGCACCAGATGATTCTCTGTTCTAACATGTTCTCACAAGAGCGTGATTTTCTGGGAGTTCTGCCCTCAGCTATCGGTCATATCTAGAAGGGTCTTCCTGAGCCCGTTTCCTCATCTATAAAAGGAGGAGAGGAGTGCTAATACTGCTGCTGCTGCTGCTAAGTCACTTCAGTCGTGTCCGACTCTGTGTGACTCCACAGACGGAGGCCCACCAGGCTCCCCCGTCCCTGGGATTCTCCAGGCAAGAACACTGGAGTGGGTTGCCATTTCCTAGCCAATACTTTAATAGTCACTGACCTATTTACTCACTGCTTGACACCATACTAAGCACATAACAAGCACCGTCTCATTTAATGTTCCCCATAGTCTCCTGTGGTCTCCATTTGCAGAAAGGGAAACTGAAGCGAGAGGAGGCTAAGTGACTGGGGCAAGGAACTGCTAAACTATGGCTTAATCATCTCTGTTTCCAGGCAGGTTAAGGGAGACAGAGCGTGGGGAGGACTTTACAGGGTGCTTGGTTTGTGGTAAGTGATCAACAGTGGTGGCTATCAATGTTATTACTAGAGATTACCATGAAACATCAGTTCTCTTCCTATCAGGAGGATATCAGTTTTCACTTGTCCATTTGGGAACACGGTGCCTTCTCCTCTTTCCCTGATTCTTTTTGGGCTATGTCTAACTGGCAGACAATACATCCACATCTAACCAATAGGTTCTTGGCCAAGCTACCCTAGTAACATACGAAAAGTGTGCAACTTTTACAAGCCACCTCATCAAAAACCTTTCCTCGATAGAGGTTAAACATTGAAAATTTTAAACTAAGTTCATTGACCTGGTTAAATTTGAAAATACCACTTGCTGTACTGCCTCCAGCCTGTATTCATGCAACTTCCCCCACTTTGAAGACTCTGAGACTTGGTTTCTGCCCAAGCAGAAGCAACCCAACTGTAAAGTCTTCCTGCTCGTCTCTGAGACCTACTATAATTTTAACGACTAGCTCCGTATTTTCTTCACTGTACTCATGTCCCTACCATAACTCTTACCACAATTTTGGCATGCAAAATATTTAACAATATTAACAATATGGAATGCCCATACCACCTAAAGGTCAGCCATGCCACAATGGATTTCCATTTGCAAGCCAATTTCCAAAGCAAATTTCCCAAACTGCTTTGGTTTGCAGTTTGGTTTGGTTTTGTCTCCACATCTTGGAAATCAGGGGTTTCATTCATCTTAATCATCAGTAAAGTTCAGTTGAGTGAATACATGAATGAATGGATGGATGGATGCTGCACCAGGATGAGAAAACAGAAACAAGGAAAAGTGAAGGAAGAAAGCCAGAATCTAAGTTTTAAACGATTTTAGAAAATTGGAGGCTCCATCAGAAATGACCAACCTGAGAAAATGTGGCTACGAGAAAAACTATTATTTGAACACAATTACTTCCTCAGAGACTTCAAATTAATCCTTCTGTGCACTCCCTTCTCTAATCTTCCCAAACACAACTTGCTTAAGCGGTTTCCTTTGTTATTCCCTGGTTTTCTCTCCATGCAATCACCGCCATCTAACTAGAGGGTCAGAAGAGAAGGCTTGTAAATGCTCTGCCCCCATGAGCCTTCATTTGGGGCTGAAAGCACAGGCCACATCCCTGTAAGTAAGCCTCAAGCATCAGAGAAAGGGGGAAAGTTGGAGGAGGGCTGCAGGCCGTGGTTAATTGTCTTTTGAGTCCCAGTAGGACCAACTGTATTTGGAACAAACAGAACACTGCCTACATTTTATTAGGCCTATCCATGCCAATGTATGTGCATGCAAGTGTAAGTGTACGAGCATATGTGTATACACACACACATACACACACACATACTTCTAACAAATTTCTTTTTCATGTTATAGTAATGAGGACTTGGAAACTACTCCACTGGTTTGAGTTTCCCCTTAAAATACAGGAGTGCTCTCACAAAATGTCATTTCAATTACAGAAACCCAATAATGAACCCAAAATACCATCCTGTGCACTCTCGGCTCATGAAGTACCCACTGACTGTGACAAGCACTAGTAGAGGTTTAGGGGGGTGTATTATTAATAAAAGGATGCGAATGAAATGAGTTGGCTTTTAGAGATCATTATCGAGAGTCTAGACAGCAAAGGTTTGTCAGAAGCTGTTTTGCATTTTGCCGTATCATCATCACAACAAAAGGCAGAGCTGCTTAGAAACTTAAATAAATGAATAAATAAATCAAATGATAACAAATATTGATCCAACAGCCCTGAACAGAGAGAGAATGGCTGACTGTCTACCTTTGTGGAAAAGCCTTGTCTCTGCCTGATAATGCTTGGCATTAGAGAAAGCAAAATGCACTTTTCATGGCAATTCTCGGGAACCTCATACAATTGGAACTTACCTCTTTTTCAGAAAATGGGAAGCTGGTTAGAAAGGTTGATTCAACAACTGGCTTATTTAATATGCAACAAATATCGACTCTCCTAAATTTCAGACCTAGAAATGAATTCGAGACAGTAATTTTCCTTGCTAGTATGCATTCAGTCACTCGTTCAGCCACCACCTGTTCATTATTCAGCGATGATTATCAATGAGGGTCCATTTGTATTTGGGAATGAGAGGCAAGAAAAAGCATAGCATGTTAAAATTTATATTTTAGGACCCTGGAGAAGAAATAGACATAAAAGGGTTTTGTAGAACCCTGAAGGAGAATCAAATGTCAGGCCTTAGAGTGACTATAGATGAGATTCAAAGTTGGGGAGTTTCCCACCCTTAACCCTACGCAATGAACTACAGAGGCGACAGGCAGTCCTGCAATCTTGAGCCGTCATTCCAGCAGTTCTGAAGCCAACAGAAACATAAACCAACTGAAGAATCATGGAATGCTTAGACCTGTAAGGGATCATCTAATTTGGTGATTCACAAAGTTTCCTGGATAACTGCTTCATAGAAGAAATAGTTCATGGAATTTTAACTTATAAAAAGAATGAAAGAGGAGTGTTCCTGGCTGAAGGGAGGGTGGGGTGCATAGGACTCCACTAGAGTCTTTCTTTTCTTATTGCTGGGACCACTTCTGAGGCAGACCCACAAAATCAAGGTCTCTTGGAATATGACATAAAGACCATTACTCAATGTCAATCCCATTCATCTGATTGTAAAGATTGCTCTTTCCTGAGATCAGGAAAGATCAATGGCTTGTCCAAGGTAATAAAGTCAAATTAGGGATACAAGTTGGCACTAGACTCAAAGGTTGTGCCTCACATTATAGAACATAGCCGCTTGATTAGGAAGTATGTTTTTAGAGGGAGACACACAATTGTTTTAGATGCCTTGAGTTCAAGGTGATGGTAGGACATCCATGTGGCAGTGTCTAGGAAATAGTTAATTTAAATATATAGGCCTGAAGCTCAGCAGAGGACTAACACCAGTCTCTTAGACTTCAGTGCTGTCAACACAAAGAGGATAAATGACGTCCAAAGACAGAGTATAGAGCCTCCAGTTAGGGGGTAGGAAGAAAAACCAGACAAGAGATGTTCAGAGGGGTCAGAGAAAAACAAAGACAAGAACAGATCCCATTTTTTTTTTTTTTACATAGAGTTATATACTGACTCTGAATTATGCCAAAATAAAATATCTGTGAAGAGACTGAACTTGAGAGACAAACCATTTGTTCCTTCTGCTAGTCATTTCCTTCAACACACTCAGCCCCTTCTGCATTTTGTCTTCTTCTCACAAAGGCTGCTCTCCCCATAAGGAAACAATGATATGTGGGAGCCAAAATGTACTGTTACCAACAGTTGACTATTAAATTTTCAGGACTTTTGTGAACCCAGATATTAACCATAGATGTTACTAAAAATTTAATTATATGCGCTATGGTTAAACAAATTATCTTGAAAGCAAAGCCAACAAATACACAAAATATATCATTTCTTAGTTACTTTATTGTATTTTATTATTATCTCTGCTCTTATGATTACTTATGTCTATACTTCACTTTTGGAGAAGGAAATAGCAACCCACTCCAGTGTTCTTGCCTGGAGAATCCCAGGGACGGGCGAGCCCAGTGGGCTGCCGTCTATGGCGTCGAACAGAGTCGGACACGACTGAAGTGACTTAGCAGCAGCAGCAGCAGCATACTTCGCTTTGCGGAAAGGTCTGTATAGTCAAGGCTATGGTCTTTCCAGTAGTCATGTATGGATGTGAGAGTTGGATCATAAAGAAGACAGAGCATTGAAGAATTGATGCTTTCGAACTGTAGTGCTGGAAAAGACTCTTATGGTGCTGGAGAGTCCCCTGGACAGCAAGGAGATCAAACCAGTCCATCCTAAAGGAAATCAACCCTGACTATTCACTGGAGGACTGATGCTGAAGCTCCAAAACTTTGGCCACCTGATGTGAAGAGCCAACTCATTAGAAAAGATCCTGATGCTGGGAAAGACTGAACGCAGAAGGAAGGGAGGGTAACAGAGGATGAAGTGGTTGGGTGGCATCACTAATGCAATGGACATAAACTTGGGCAAACTCCAGGAGACGGTGAGGGACAGGGAGGCCTAGCATGCTGCAATGGGGTTACAGAGAGTCAGACATGACTTGGCCATGACTTGGCAACTGAACAACAACAAATTGCTGTTCTATTTTATCTAAGGGATTCCCTGGTAGCTCGGCTGGTAAAGAATCCGCCGGCAATGCAGGAGACCCCGGTTTCATTCATGGGTTGGGAATATCCGCTGGAGAAGGGATAGGCTACTTACTCCAGTATTCTTGTGCTTCCCTGGTGCCTCAGCTGGTAAAGAATCTACCTGCAATGTGGGAGTCCTGGGTTTGATCCCTGGTTATGAGAGAAATACTAAAATGGGGTGTAACTATGCATCTTTTCTCCACTTCCCATTAAATGATGTCATGTTGGTAGCTTGAAATCAGCCATGCTGGAGGTAGTTACCATAGAAACAGGCACATGCTACAAATCAGGACTCTGGGGTCTCCAAGACCCTATATTCTGCCTTGTAGTTCTGGTCCTTTGGAAGGTCTGGCTGAACTTCCTGAACTTGTGTCCTCTCAATAATTCCCTGCTTTTCTTAAGCTTGTTTGAGTAGGTGTTTGCTATTTTCAAACAAGTGATCAATGACTGAGAATTGGACATTTTCAAAAGGAAAAGTCACATCACATGTTTTAGAGTGAGGGCTTCCATCAGTTTAGACTTGCATCAACCAATCATGAAAGGTGCAAAGATCTATTCAAAATAAGATTCTGGGCCAAGTTGTTCAGGAAGTGAGGGATTGCAGAGGAGATTGTTCTAGACACATGGTCTGTGGTGGGGGAGGGAGGAGGGCGAGAGAGGAAAAGGAGCCTGCAGGAAGGAGCATAGCAAAGCAGGAAGAAAACCTTCCTTTCTACATGCTGCTCTCTGTCCTTCACTGCCAGGATCTTTGAACAGAAGTTGACAGTCCGGAGAAATCCACTATTAGCTCCATTACATTTCCAGCTATTATTCCATTCATTGTTCTCACACCTCGGGCCATCCTATTTACATAATGAGATGAGATTTGGTGGAGAGGAGGGGCGAGTATCGATTGTCATGGCCTGCCTTGTTAGTTTATACTGTAAATAACAACTTGTTTCCCATGCTGCTGTTCTGGGGAACATTCTGTTAATTTCAGTCATCATCTTGTTTTCACCAAATCTGGCAGCAGAGTTTTTAGAGGAATAGCTGTTTAGACATGGTCATTATTTGAGGGTGCTTTAGCCAGTATGTTTCCAGGAGACAAATAAAACCAACAAGCTATGCCAGTTGAGAGCAGTGCTGGCCTACAGGGTCCAGGTTTTTGGGCTTTTAGACAGAAGAATGATTTTCTATACTCACATGTGGGTAGACCCACATTTCTCACCCACTCACCCACCCTCACAGTGATAAACAAAAGGCTGTGAGTAGGGACGGTCATTCAACTTTTATAGGACTTCAGGTGTAAAATGAAAATGGGGGTGTCTTGCTCAAAAAACAGGCAAACATTTTTTTTTCCTTTTTTCCACCATCTCTCTCTGAACCTGTCATAGTGTTTTTTTCTTTGCTATTTAATGACACGCTCCCCCAGGCAAAGATATTCATGGGGTGAGTATAAACCTGCCCAGGTGCCAGGAGCTCTGCCTTTCACTTCTGCAAGTAGACATACACCTGACAGACACCCTTGCCCTGGAGCTCGCCGGTGGCAGTGCAGTGCAGTGGGACCTGGGCAGGGTCAGGGAGCAGGTAGCCAAGAGCCCAGCTCAGGGAGATGAATGAAGAAGCTTTGGAAAGTGGGGCGGCCAGAGAAACAAGGCTCCAAGCCCCAGACTGTGCTCCAGTGTCCCATCAGATTTCATTTACAAAACACAGAGACAAAGAAAAAAAAAATCTATTAAGAATTTCAAGGTGGTGAATATGTAAAATAGATAGCCAGAGGGACTCTCCTGTAT
This sequence comes from Moschus berezovskii, assembly GCF_049115385.1. Taxonomy (NCBI): domain Eukaryota; kingdom Metazoa; phylum Chordata; class Mammalia; order Artiodactyla; family Moschidae; genus Moschus; species Moschus berezovskii. The sequence goes on from NC_142481.1 coordinate 54,656,033, forward strand.
GACCCAGGGAACTCAAGCCTGGGCTCTGTGACCACCTAGCAGGGTGGGATGGGGTGGGAGGTAGGAGGGAGGTTCAAGAAGGAGAGGATATATGTATACCTACGGCTGATTCATATGGATGTTTGGTAAAAAGAAAAAAAAAAAAAAGGCCACAGTATTGTATAGCAATTATCCTTCAATTAAAAATAAATAAATTTTAAACAAAAGAATTGCAAGATGGTGAAATTAACCTCCAAACACAGTCTCCTTCTGAGCAGAGGGCACTAAGCAACCACACAAGTCACAGGCCCACAAGCCATCCCTGATCATAAACTTTTGTTTCTCTTGTCTGTCATGGGGACACTAGCTGATACACACCTGGCTTTGGATGTAACCACACATGCTCAGGATAACATACAGTTAAGCAGTGAATAGGAGAGACGCTCAGAAAGGAGGATGAGGGGAGAAGTTGAGTTGGCTGGGAAGAGGACCAGAACCATAATTCTGCAAATTCCTGATGACTGTCTCCCATTCTATCACTTTATAGTTTGAAGCTTATGGGCTTCCCTGATGGCTCAGCTGGTAAAGAATCCACCTGCAATGTGGGAGACCTGGGTTCGATCCCTGGGTTGGGAAAATCCCCTGGAGAAGGGAAAAACTACCCACTCCGGTATTCTGGCCTGGAGAATTCCATGGTCTGTATAGTCCATGGGGTTGCAAAGAGTCACCACTGAGTGACTTTCACTTTCCCTTACGTGTTTAAATGAAAATATTTGAAGACCCTTGTTTTAAGTGACCAATCTTAACATTAAAAGTTCTCGGTAAGTACTTGCTAAAAGGATGTACTCAACCATAACAGAAAAGTGGAAATCAAATCTCCCGATGCTTTTGGAAAAAGGAATCAGCTTACGCCAATCTCTTGCAATTCTCAATGCTAACAAGCTCCAAGTGGACTTAGGGAATTTCTCCTTGCTGTTCTGTTCAACCCTAACCGGTTGCGAGCATTCTTTCAGACATTGTCCCGTTTTCCTTATCAAGAAAACAGAAGTCATGATATTTGAGGCCTTTTTCCTCCATCTGAAAGCCTCCTTAAGAAGACTGTAAGCAGCACTGAGCTCAGCTTTCAGGAGAGCCCTTGGACTCTTCTTATTCGTGTGCCAGAGAGCTAGTCTAGCAACACTCAGACCTGAGGAGGGGGAGCAAGTGGAGGAAGGCCTCTCATGCAGGCCCACAAGAGAAATAACCCATAAGCTCCCGGGAAAACAGAGAATGAGCATTGATCCACCTGATAAAGACAGAGGTTGGTTGAGATACATGCTCACGCCCAGCTCTCTTAAGGACAAGACATCCTTCCTGAAGGCTCAGGAAACTTCTGCTCATTTAGATCAGTACCTGGCTTGTTTCCTTATTCTGAAATAATGATATTCTTGTTTCTGGCCACAGGCACTCCCCTTGCTCCACAACCACTCACTTTCTGATCTCTGTTTTCTGCTCCCCACACCCCCATCAAGAGTAGCTCTGTCTTGGAGGGGACCGCCGTTCACTCAGCTCAGCCTCTGTCCTCCAGAAAGCACACACAGGTATTTAGGATGAGAGTCAGTTTGCTCTTTGTTATAAAAGGTCCTTGAGTATTCTTAATCTGATCTTTGAGTGAACCCAGGTACTCTCCCTAGAATGCCTAAACAGAAACCTGCTGACCTTGAGCTCCATATTTCGAGGGACAGGGAGCCCTTACCTCAGCATACATTAATTCTCTCAGTCAGCCATTGGGAAATATACCACTGAGCACCTCTGATGCATTTGGTGTATCTGAGGTGATGGTGAAAATCAGAGGGAGGAAAGAAAGGGGGAAAGAAGGGAAGGATAGAGAAAAGAAGGAGAGGAGGCAATGGTGGGAGGTAGGGATGGAAGAAAAATGCACTTGTCAAGGCACGGTCTAGTGGACTCTGCAAATCATTAAAATATGTTAAGTTTTAGAAGGTTAAGGAGTGTATGGATACAATGCAATGAGATCTCAGGTGTAGAGACACCTACTTAACAATAATTGCATAAACTCAGGCTCTCATCTCAGTTCTTCCACTTCATACATGACTTTAAGCACGTTGCAAACTGATGTTGAGTTTTCGAATCTATGAAACAGTCTTAATAACAGGTTGTACCTCAGAGAATTGTTTTGAGGAGTAGAAATTGTTATACACAACTTTCTCAGTTTAGAGGTAGCTATTTATCAGGGTTTCCCTGGTGGCTCAGTGGTAAAGGACTTGCCTGCCAACCAGGAGACTCGAGTTTGATCTCTGGGTTGGGAAGATACCCTGGAGTAGGAAATGGCAACCCACTCCAGTATTCTTGCCTGGCAAATTCCATAGACAGAGAAACTGGCGGGCTACAGTCCATGAGGTTGCAAAGGAGTCAGACATGACTGAGCAACTAAGCAACAGCAACAATAATTTATCATCATCACCATGGTGCTGTTGATCCATTGGTAGAGCATTTATGCTTTTTCAGTGTAATTTTATAAACGGTTCTTGAATAATGTGTATCCTCACATCCACTTTGGGAGAAGGCAATGGCACCCCACTCCAGTACTCTTTCCTGGAAAATCCTATGGATGGAGGAGCCTGGTGGGGTGCAGTCCATGGGGTCGCTGAGAGTTGGACACGACTGAGCGACTTCACTTTCACTTTTCACTTTCATGCACTGGAGAAGGAAATGGCAACCCACTCCAGTGTTCTTGCCTGGAGAATCCCAGGGACAGCGGAGCCTGGTGGGCTGCCGTCTATGGGGTCGCACAGAGTCGGACACGACTGAAGCGACTTCACAGTAGCAGCAGCACATCCACTTTAGTCCCCCTTCAACCCAAACTCCACCAGCCACAGGAATGTTGCAAACATGCCTCTCCTTAGTTAATCTCTCATTTGGCTCTCCATTTCCCTTTAACTGGACCATAACACCCCCTTGTTTGGCCTCCAGGAAGCTGCATAGTCTGTTCCAAATCTACCCCTCCAACCTGATTTACACCAAGCTCCCTCTGGGAACTCGAACCCAGCCCACTCTGGCTTCCTTTTCTTTTTTAATCCCTTCATTTCACAGCAAATCAGCACATGTTGCTCCCTTTGCCAAGAACATTTCCATGACTCCTTAAACTCCTCTGGACTCTTCAGGTACCAACTCAGGCCTGATCTCCTTTTCTGTATCCCCTGACTGGTCAGCTGCCCCTCCACAGGCTATCACAGCCTCCACACTTCTCCTTCAACCCCTTCATGGTTATAATTCTACATTCACACGTGATTGCAGCGTTCATTAATAATCCATTTCATCACCACCAACGACAGACGCTAAGCCCTATGAAGACACAGATTTTTGTTTTTCTTGTTCAGCCCTGGGTCCTTAATGCCTGTTATAGTAACTGACACAAAGTAGGTACTCAATAAATATATGTCATTTCCACTTGACACAGAGAGATAAGGGGTGCAGAGAGCATCATAATCATTGCGTAAATGAGGAAACAGAGTCTGCAAAGTTGACCGATTTGAGCAAGGTTTGAAAGCGGCACAATTAGAGTGGGTGCCTGAGTTCCACCAGGCTAACATCTGTGTGTCTGCCTTCCCATTGCTTCCACCCTTGCTCAGCCATTTACATGACTGTTCCTAGTCCTGTTCACAGAATGACAAGAACATGTGAACACCTTCTTCCACACTGTAAACCTGGGCACACTTGAAGTGAGTCTTCCTGCTCCACCCCGTCACCATCAAGCCTCACTGTTGTCTCAGTAAAGGTTGCCTTTGTCTTTAAACAACTCCTCATACATGGGATTTGCAGGCTCCATGAGTTAAGCCTCCCTAAAGGTAAAGTGAACTTGACTTTGTTTAAACAAATAGAGAATGTATTAGTGCATGTAACTGGGAAGTCTCAGGCGGGAACTCTGGTACACCTGGATCCAGGAACTTAAATACTCCATCAGGTCTCTCTCTTGACGCCCTTTTCACTTCTCTCTCTCTCTTTCATTCTCCATTTCTTGTCTCTGTTGGACTTTTAAATTCAACTCACTACATCCATATGGAGGAAAGTTGAACCCAACAGTTTCAGGCTCACTTAGCCTTTGGAACTAATTATTTCAGAGGAGTGTAAGTGGCTGATACTCAGCAACTTTCAAATTACTTCCCCCAAAATACCCTCAGTTGCCCTGTGGGTCAAACATGCATCTTTAGACCAATCACCTAGCCCAGACAATTAGAGATCTGATTGGCTGGGTTGCTATAGATGCCTGTTGGAACAAGAGAGGCACATATTTGAAAGTTCAAGTAGAACTGCTTAAAACTGTCAGTGGTAGAAAGGAGAGGGTGCTCGGCAAACACAAATGTAATTGATGTCTAGTACCCAGGCCTCCTACCATTTTGTCCCTGCATAGAGAATCATCTCTTACACTTGCTGCTGCTACTGCTGCTAAGTCGCTTCAGTCGTGTCCGACTCTGTGCAACCCCATAGACGGCAGCCCACCAGGCTCCCCCGTCCCTGGGATTCTCCAGGCAAGAGTACTGGAGTGGGTTGCCATTTCCTTCTCCAATGCGTGAAAGTGAAAAGTGAAGAGAAGGCAATGGCACCACACTCCAGCGCTCTTGCCTGGAAAATCCCATGGGTGGAGGAGCCTGGTAGGCTGCAGTCCATGGGTCGCTAAGAGTCGAACACGACTGAACGACTTCACTCTTACACTTAGGCTTCTATAATAGATATGCCCCAATTCTCTAGGTGGATTCTGACAAGCACAGGGACCAACATGCCTCACTTTCACGTGCTATGCCACTTCTGAGTTTTGAGTAGTATCTCTCCCTACTTCCCTCTCTCACTCTCTTCCTCTCTCTTCTCTTTTTATAGATGCATCACATTGCCGACTCATATTGAGGTCACCATCCAAAAAGAAAAAAAAAGAAGAAAATCTCTAGTATCTGTCACATGGCATCAAAGTTCAACTCAGGGGAGAATTTCCTCTCTGCTGATGACAGTGCCAGGAGATTACTCAAAGCCCATTTTGACTGTCACATTGCACATGCAATTAAGGACACAGGTGATCATCTGGTTCCAGAAGTCAGAATAAAAGCCGACACCAAGCAAAACACACTCTGTTTAGTAAATTAGCTGCCATGTACAATTGCAGCTGAAGCCCTCTTCTGGATGGGAACATGGATTTAGTGCAGAAATGAGACTAATTTCCTTTGGGGTTTGTGGATCCAGTATTTTCTCCTGGTACTTGTACGTCACACCAGAGAGAAGCACCAAGGACTTTAGCAGAGCCCCAGCTATGATGCTGAAAGCCACACCAAGACAAATTATAATTAATACAGCAAAAATTAAAGATAAAGAGAAACGCTTAAAAGCAGCAAGAGAAAAGCAACTAGTTACCTACAAGGGAACTCTAATAACTTGTTCAGTTAGCTTTTCAGCAGGAAATTTTCAGGCCAGAAAGTATTGACACAACTTAGTCAAAGTGATGAAAAGGAAAAAAAAAAAAACAACTGCAATTAGGAATACTTTACCCAGCAAAGTATTCATTCAGATTTGAAGGAAAGATCAAGCAGAGAAATGCACAAAAATATAGTTTTGTCAAAATGGTAGGATTATAGATGGTCTTAGCTTCCGTTTTCTTTTTCCAACTTTCAGTAATGTCTCTATTACTGACTTTATGGGACTTTATTAACAGAGAAAAATCACTTTCAAAAAATCAAAATCAGTCCAGAGCTATACATCTTGTCTTTATTTAATAATCCATTAAGGCAGGAAAAGCCACAGAAGCTTGACTTTCTATCCAAACCCTTATGAATCAAAGCTGCTGTCTTTGGAAGGCCATCATCTCATCCACGTGACTTCCTGAGAAAACCACACCCTTCTGTTTTACCAAGCTTTTAAAGTGTGGTGGTTTAAGGTGTGGACTCTAAAGTTAGAGAATCCAAGTTTGAATTTGGGCTTTCACCGTTTGTAGCTTTGCCACTAGACTGCATTTTTGCCACAAATAGAGCATTTCAAAATTCACCGCTCTTTTTGCACAAGAAAAGAATGACTCCATGGATGCTGCCTGTGAGCTGCATGGCTATTTTTGTGTCTTGAGAGAGGCAGCCCTGTTGGTGGATACAAGTTCTGAGGCTAGAGTGACTCAAGTGAGCATCACTGCCAACCTGCTATTTTAGAGGCGCTGCACCTCTTGCAAGTAATCAAAATTATCTGTCCCAGTTTCCTCACCTACACCTCAAAGACAAAATGCACCTAGTGCATGAATTAGGTGGTGAGGCTTATATGAGATAATGTGTGTAAACAGTCACGGCAGGGCAAAGCACATGGTTAAAAAGCTACGACTTTTTAATCGGGCAATCGTGGCAAAAGGCGATCTCTGTCTCAGCTCTGTTGTGTGTGTGTTTCTCACCCTGCCATAGCTCCTCCTTGGAGCTTGAAGGGTCGGGGGCTGGCTGGGCAGTTGAGAAAAGAAAGAACCTGGTAACCTGAAGCCAGCCTGGAGATTTATGTCTGAAAAGAGATAGGGGTGATGCATAGACAGAGCAACTGGACCAACTGGGTCTACAAAATCCCCTCCTGAGTTTCAAACAATCACTAGGAACCAGGGGAAGCTATCTGCTGTTCAAGCTCCTGCTGCCCACAGATAAGGCACATTTGGGCTCATGCCCTCTGGAGCGCAGGAAGTTGAACCTGTGAAAAATTACTACAAGGGGGAGAACATTAGAGCCCAGACAGACACCATTTTTCAGTGTTCACTATAATTGCTCGTGTCACAGTCATTCTTTTGCTTTGCCCTGGGGAATTTTTTTAACCGTGTATTTGCTTCTCTTCTCGAGGAAATGGCAGGTGATTCTTGAGACAAACTGGGAGAAGGCACCATCCTAACTCTGCTAGCTGAGCTGGGTGGAGAAAGGGCCTGCACAAGCACGGAAAAGGAAGCTAGACTCAAAACTTCCTCAGCAGGGGAATTCCCTGGCAGTCCAGTGGATAGGATCCACGATTTCATTGCCAAGAGCCTGGTTTCAATCCCTGGTTGGGGAACTAAGATCCCGCAAGCCATGCCACTTGGCTCAAAGAAAAAAAAAAAAAAACTTTCTCAGCAAAAGGCTTCTCTTCTCTCTCCAGTAGGAAAGAGCTGGAGAAAACTTTGTGCTTTAAAGGTGGGTTTCCTTAGCCATCTCATTCACCGTCTCATCTCATTCTAAGACAGCACCTGCCTTAAAATAGGTGCCTAAAATATGCTGGATAAACAAAGCAATCAATAAAAATAACAATTTCAAACTGTTCTATAAAAAGTCTAGTTTACACAGTTTGGATAGTCGATATATTTTCGAAGTATTCTATGTAAGTGTTCTAAGCACATTTAAGGTGGGCTGGGCTAGGCCAGGATGTGAGGTTGCTGTTGTTTACTTGCTAAGTCGTGTCCGATTCTTTGCAACTCTGTGGACAGTAGCCCGCCAGTCTCCTTTGTCCATGGGTTTTCTCAGGCAAGAATACTGGAGTAGATTGTCATTTCCTTCTCCAGGGGATCTTTCCGACCCAGGATCAAACCTGTGTCCCCTGCTTGGCAGGCAGATTCTTTACCACTAAGCCAACATCATGGGAAGCCATGATGGTAGGTAGGTTAGGTGAATTAAATCTGTTACCAACTTATGATATTCTCAATTTATGATGGGTTTATCAGGACATAACCCCAACAAAAGGAAGGAAAATCTGTTGTCTACAACCATTAAAATGTTCACTTTTGTTCAAAACTAGTTTTTCCCATACGATGAAAAGCCAAAAAGTAGGTACTCAGTATTGTTTCAGATTTTAAAAATTATGCTCCAAAGAGAGATGGTGCCAAAAAAAGAATAGTGCCCATGATGAATACATGGAGTTTATTATTCTATTTACATGGTAAAGGTCTCAATATTTCTATAATAAAAAACTTGCAATGTTTCTTGTTATCTTATATCATTTTTCCCTAAATGCACAATTAGTAATTTTATGCACTTAATTATGTCACTTAGACTTTATTTCAACGTGTGCTAGAATTAAACCAACCAATTTATTTTTAATGGACTCATGGAGGAATTTTCAGTATATCCTTGAGACTTATACATTGCTACCAGCTTTACTCAGTGCATGATGGATAGTTTCTATTTTAAAATATGGCATTTGTTGTGATACAATTTAAATTACCTTTCTGCCGAGAGCATGCGTTCTTCAGAGTTACAATTATGCAAAGGGAAATTATACATCATATTCCTACTTTGTCTTCCTTTAAAGTCCTTGTTGCAGTTACTTTCACTCAGGTACAATTACATTAGAGAAAACAAGATTTTGCATTTATATTAAGAACGATTCTGTTCAGAAAATTCATTTCAGTTCTTAGTTAATTACAGAAGAAAAATGAAAGCTATTCTAAAAATAAACAAGAGTAAAGGCTCAAAGTAGTACAACTCACATATAAAGTAAAGTGTTATGTATAATCAATAATTTGCAGTTCTCACAAGCCCACTTAACAATACAAGTTACTGTATCATAATTATATGTTAAGAAAAATATTTTTAGATCTTTTCACTTACTATAAATGTTATGTATGCTCTTTATGGAAAATTTGGAAACTTGGACAAAAGCACAAAAATAAATCAAGATCACCCTGTGATTATGACACCTAGATGTAACCACTGTTAATATTTAGCTATGTTTCCTTCAAGTTTACTTTTCTGTTCAGATAGGATGCAAATATCAATACCCCATTATATTTAACAAAGTTGGTATCATATAATATATTCTGTATGCTATTTTATAACCTAATTTATCTATTGGAAAATCTGTCATAAACATTTATCCTATTTTATTAACTATCTCTCTTAATAACCGCAGATTTTCTAGGCCAGTGTTATATGTACACCATGATTTATCTAACCCATCTCATATTACTATAAATTTAGAATATTCTATTTTTCCCTATTATAAATGATGCCACAATCAACGACTCTGTATAAAATTTTTCACATCTCTATTTCCATTTGATACATTATTTGAAGTCTATTTTGAGTCAACACATAGGAATATTGTTAAGTATTTTGAAACATAATAAAAATCTCTAAAAAGCTGTCATTAAAACTCTCATAAGCAATTCCAGATATCCATATCCTCACAAACTATGTTTTAGCTTTTAAAAACATAACCACCGATTTGAAAAATAAAAATGGCATCTTCTGCAACTTTGCTTTGTTCCTTTATAGTTCATTTAACTATATTAGTAAGACTGAACATATCTACTTGTGCTATGGCCATTTTTATTTCTTTTAAAAAGTCATGAAAAAAAATCTCCTTCAATTCAATCAAACCACCTTATTTGAAATCTACCATGTTACAGGCATAGAGAGAAGTGCTAAGGATAGAAAATTAAGACAACATGGACCCTATCTTCAAGGATTTCACAGTCTAGTAGAAAAATAGACATGTGAATGACCACTTCCAATGTATTATTATAAGAGCCATGTTGACATATGTCTAACCTGCTAGGAAACCACAGACAAGGAAGCAGAAAACTCTCCAGGGAATGAGTGAAGGGTACGCAGAAGTTGTAAAGTTTCAGCTGGGCTCTGCCAAATGGATAAGAATTCACAGAGATGAGAGAAAGAAAAAAGTGTATCCAACAGAGCCTGATAGAGGAGACAGTCAATATATTGTGAAGGATATTTTGAAGCCAGCCAAGGATTTGAGCTCTATCAGTGGAAAACAGGGATTCAATAACGTTTTTTTTTCTGAGCAGAAAAATGGACACGGTAAGTTTTGTGTTTTAGAAAGTGGATGGAAAGGAAGATATGGAATCATTTAGAGAATGAGAAAGAATCAGGTAAAGAGCAATTGTGAGGTAATTTTAGCTTGATCCATTCAATGTAGAGCAATATATTTACTTTAAAAATATAGGCACATGAGGAAGAGGTAACCCCTTTTGAATAACCATTTAAAAAAAAAAAAAAAACCCAATGCACAGTAGCTGTGACAGAATGCATCACTTTTCCCAAACGACTTGCTTTGGCCAGCGGGTAGAAGTGACCATGTGACCATTTCCGTCTAGATTTCAAGAAGTATCCTGTGTTTCTACATGTCAGTTTGGAATCTTTCGATCTCCACCTGGAAAATCTATGCCCCAGCCAGCCCGGTGTTCCCAGAAAATGAAAACACGTGGAGCAGACCTGAATGAAACCCAAAAGCTCGAGCCAGCCCAGCTGAGCCCAGCCTAGAGCAGCCAATCCCCAGACTGACCTATAGTGTGTAAATCACTGAGTTTTAGCATGATTTGTTTTACAGCATTATATGGCAACAGCTAAATGATACACTGGCATATTCCACTCCTTTAATTTAAGATACTGGCCAACAGAGGAGCCTGGCATGCTGCAGTCCATGGGCCCGCAAAGAGTCGGACATGACTTAGTGACTGAACAACAAAAGAATTTGTGTTGGGTTAACACTCCATGCATTATCTGGAAAGTGGGATAATACAATTGGACATTTGTAATGATTAAATGTAGCCTAGTCCTTCGAATTCTAGATGGTCATCTCATCAACTGGAAGTTGCTGATGAATTTCCATCCAGAATTAAAGTACCCACATGTAATACATAAGGCACCAATTGGCTATTGATCCTTCTGGGCTGACATTAATTAAAATAAAATACTAAATGGATAGGCATGAGCTCAGCTCCCTGTTGTCAATAAGAGCACTCATATCTTTGTTGTCTCCTTCTGAACATGTTATATGTAAGCAGCAACCCATTGCATCACGTGGAGACTTTTTAATCAGGTCGTAATAGGCTTCCTCATTCTGCTCATTAAGCTAAAGAAAGGTTTGCTTGGGAAATGGTCTATTAGATTGTAATTTGCTTTCACATGCAAATTAAGGAATAATTAGTTTTGAATATCTAGAGATGTAGAATCTGGGTGTTTGACATATTTTCATATGTAGCCAACACCAAAAGTTCAAGTGTCTTTTCAGAAAAAAGAAAGGTTTTTTGCAAGTTAAAAGAGATTAAACAATATTCCATTCTGAATGTACACTATTTAGGTAAATATTACAGGTGGCATATATTTAGCTCACAAATCAGAACCAACTGCTTTTATTTTAACTTGTTAATATTTTGAAAATGCTGACAAAAGTTTGAATGTCACATTTTCCTTTTCTTTTGCAAAGGCAAGGTGTTCTTTAAAATATGGATGAACCAAGATTTAAATTATTTTAAATAATCAGAGATAAATACCTGTGCCTTCCATTATCTTAAAGTAGCACTTCCTCTTCTAATATTTTTTAAAATAAATAAGTCAAATCTTTTCATCACTCCAATAGGGAATCTAAGTAGGCTTAAATCATTTCATACCCTTGTAAACTTACTTGGTCATCTCTTTAAAATTAATGAAACAATTAAAGTTTATTACATTGTGCACTTAAAAACTTAGGCTGGATTTTGTGCTGTGCTCTCACCCTCACAAAAGGGGGCCATAAGGGAACTTTTGGAGGTGATGAATGTTTATGGCCTTGTTCATGGTGATAGTTTCATGGGTACATGCCTATGCCCAAACTCAAATTAAGTATATCAACTATACTTCAGTAAAACTGTTTAAAAAGAGAAAAAGGAATGCGGTAAAAATAAACAACAAGCAAACAAAAGTAAAGGTCATGGAGGAAGAGAAGGAGAATCGAGTGTTGAGAAAGTGCCCTTTGTAAAACCCAGAGCAGACTCTGCAGGGTTAAATCTCTGTGTCTGGAGCACAGCTCAAGAATCAAAACCCCTCCCTTCCACAATAAGGAACATATTTCTGTGGTTAGATTTCTTTTGTCCGGTGGAGGTGACACAGACCCTGTGGTATCACCAATGAGGGGAGTGAAAAGGAAATGGCATGGAAAGGCAACAGAGACAAAGAGATGGATGAATGGACAGGATGTGGCCACTGAATCAATCTGGAGGGCAGCAAAGGAGGAGGAGAAAGCTCCACATTAACCCTTGGTCTTCAGCCTGGGTGACTAAGTGAGCGTCCCTAGTCTTAAACAAAGTTAGTAAGTCAAAATTAGTTTGGTTCCTGACATAACGAGTTTGTACACCTTGGGGATATCCAGATACCCAGCACACAGGTGAAACTGTTCTAGAGTGTTCGGGAATGTATACAGAGATTAGGCTTTAGCTCTTAAATGCAATTATGATAGGATACCTGCAAACAATGCTAATGGAGAAGGCATAAGAAGTTAGATTTTTTTAGGTCACTAAGTTGTTGGGAAGAAGGGAAGGAATGAAGGGAGGCAGAGAAAGAATATTCAGAGAGGAGGACAAAGAGCCAACATTAAAGAAGCAAGGGAAGAGTGGCCCGTACTACGGCACAGTGAAGAGAGTGAGGAGGAAGAAAACTGAAAGAGGCCACTGGATCAGGCAGCACGGAGGTCTGGGATGACCGTCCAGAGAGTCCTCTCCGTAAAGTGATATGCAGGGTGATCATATCAGATTGCTTGAACGAATAAAGGGGCAAGAGAGGAAATATGTCATAAGGAGGGGGAGATAGTGACTATGTAGCCCAATTTTTCTAAAAGTTTATTGGCAGAAAATTTTGAGAAAAATGACAATATTGGTAGAGGATCAAGAAAACAAGATTTGAAATGAAGTCAATGAGGAAGTGGGGAGAGAGAGACGAATATTATGACACAGTGAACTTAGACTCAGCAAATGATTAGTGGGTTCTTACTACATACCACACACCAGATATATTGCAGAACAAGACCTGGTCTTCTACACATGGAACAGTGTGTTGCAATATTCTGTTAATTTAAACCATTAGCTCAATGGAAAAAGAACTACAACTTGTTCACGGGTGTATGGAGCCTACCATGGTGCTTGAGGCATGATAGACCCTCAGCAAACTTTTACAGAATCATTGACTGACACAGTCCCAACCTTTAAGAGGTTCTTCCCTATCTTCATTTGTCTTTCTGGTCTAAACTCAGGCACTGTTTCTTCCAGGAAACTTTCTCTAATCTCCAAGGTGGAGTTGATCACCTGCCTCTGCGTGCCCATTACACCCTGGGTGTTCCTCCACCTGTCTTTCAGTCTAAAGAGAGAAAACCAAGTCAAGAGTGCTTTCAAGATTTTTATCAGCCCCTAAGCAAAACCACAATGGGGCTTGTGGACTAGTTTAGACACTCGGGGGAATTAAATTCCTACACATTTCAGGTTTTTCATGAATAACTCCTACTGGCTCTCTTTACTTCTACAGGTTTTCCAGGGCTAGTCTGACCAGCGTGGCTGAATTCAATGAGGAGAGAAGCCTCTAAATCAGGCTAGGGAGCATAGAATCTGTTTCTTTCTCGTGTTGTTAATCTCATGTAAATAACCAGCCACGTACACTGTAAGCAAAGCCCATTAGACACCATTGGCTGACTGGGCACTTGCGTTAAAAATGCAACTTGCTGAACAGTTTACCCAGCAGATAGCTCTCTTCGGCAGAACCATGCTGTTCAGCCAGGGAGGGAACTTGATAAAGTGCTTTATTGGGTGGCAACATTTTGGTATCAGCTTTCCCCAGATCACAGTGGGATAATGAAATTGGAATCTGTTTATACCTTCCATTTCACCCCACATGGTTCATAGACACCATGTCAAACCACATCATGCTGTAATAAATGTGCTAAAATCTACAAGCTTACTCCTCCTATTACGACAGTATTCTTTGTCAGATTGAAGACAAAGAATTGGAATACAATTTCTTGATTTTTCCCACTCATGTAGCCGTAGCAGAAGCTCAAATCCAAGGCAATACCCCATGCCATGAAGATGCATAAGTAACTGCACTGTTTCGTGCCAAGGTTAGCAGTACAACACTCTTGCTGGATAGTCAAGGAATAGTACAGTCACTGCTGGGACAGGCCGGGCCATGTGATGAATACTTATACTCCCTGTCTCCCACGACAGGTTCTATTCTGATGGAGGTCAGCAAAGCATTGGTGATTATGTCGCATTTTGTCGACACACCTTGGAAAAAGATGATTCCAGGTTAAACTGAACCAAAGACCATCCACAAACAATAATCAATGGATTTGGAGACTTTATGACTTGTCATCAAATGTTTTGCTTACTGCCCTTTACTGTGCTCCTCTGAGATGACCTTAGGACGTGAAGAATACATGAAGGCTCTAACATTAGGGATATTTAGCATTTGCCAACTGTTCACCTGGCTCAAACCACCTTCATCTCTCAGTTAGATTTTCGAGTAGCCTACTTACTCATCTGGCTTTATCTCTTGCTCCCCAGGCCTCTGTGTTGTGGACGCGACAATGTACCATCACATCCCACTTCGGTGGAGGACCCATTGCCCCAGCTCCTGGGAGCACAGTCAGCAAACATTCCTCAGCTGTCAGCCATTCAGGGGGTGTTCAAACTCCTTCAGGGTCATTGTCACTGCCATTAAAAGACCGCCTTTCAACGACTGATCAACACTGGAAAAATATAGTCCTGGACATCTCAGACCAAATGGAGACAGTTCTGAAACTGACAGGATTGAAGTTAATATATTGACTGGCTACGTGAAGGGCTAAGGCTGTCATTGGGTTGCATCGTGACTCAACGCCTCTCTCTGCCCACTCCTGCCTCCTGCCCCTCCTTTCCACAGGAGTTGATCCTAAGGATTCAGAAAAAATCCTGCATGTTGAACTCTACCTCAGTTTTGCTTCCCCAGCCTGTGACAGCTCATGGATCACAAACAGTCTGAATCATCCTGGTACCTCTAAGTGTGACTCTCCCCTCCAGAGAACCCGCTCTCTCCTCCCACTGTCCTCGGGGCTTTACAATGGCCCAGGAGAATTCACAGGGTGTGTCCCACGTGCACCCTAACTTCGTCTCCTCCCACTCATCCCATGACCACACAGCTCCAGCCACACCAGCCTCTTCAAGCACATCAAGCACCTTTATGCCACGAGATGCTCATTTGCTGTTTGTTCCCCCTGCCTGGAACACTCTCCTCGACCAGAGGTAGATAATTTTCTGTAAAGGCCAAATTACAAATACATCAGTCTTTCTAGGCCACAAAAATCTGTTGCAACTACTGAACTCTGCCATTTTAGTACAAAACAGCCACAGACAGTGCATAAATGAATGGGCCCATCTTTATTCCAATAGACTTTGTTTATTCCAATAGACTTTGTTTATGAAAACAGGTGACGGCCACCTTTGGCCTGGAGGCTGAGGTTGCTGACCTCTGCCCTCGTTAGTAACAGGGCTGGCTCCCTCACCTCCTTCGGGTCCTGATTCAAATGTTTCCCTCTCAGACCACACCTTTGCAATCTCAGCTCCCAACAGTGCTCATTTCTCCTCTTTGCTTTATTTTCTTCATGGCACTCACTGGTATCTGGAATGCTAATTTTACTTATTGCTTCTCTGTCCTTCCCTACGAAGAAGTAAGCTTAATTAAGGCTGAGATTTTGTCTGCTTTGAGGCACTTAACAGAGTGACTATCATAAAAGAGCTGCTAAATAAATGTTTGCTGAATAACTGAATAAATGAATGAACGTTCAGGTAATTCAACATTTACTCCAGTTTTCATCTTGTGTATTTGTGTGTGTGTTTGTTCTCTTCATATCCTGTGAGCTTCCTTTGACCTTTTCTATCCAATAGAGAGAGGTGATTAAAAGCACAAGCCCCTTAGTGAGACCTCCTGACTTTTAAACCCCAATTCAGTTACCTACTGGCTGTGTGACTTTCTGCATATATATGACCTCACTATGCCTCCTTTTTCTCAGTTGTAAGATGGGCATATAACAGTGTACATATTATATGATCATGATAATGACACACACTCAACATAGAGTCTCATGCTTACAACAGCCTCACCTCTGTCACTCTTGCTGGGGCCCTGAAATTTGAATTTAAATTCCATATGAGAGTTCCCTCCAGGCTCCCAATGAGACTTTTCCTCCACAGTAGGTTTCCAGACTCCTAGCTCCTCGGACACCTGACACAGGTCTTCAAGAAAACAGAAACCCAAAGTAAGCGACAGATTCCCAGTGTGTCTGAGAATATGTGCTGTTGGTCAGGATAAATATAAGGATTTTGAAACCAGCACTTCGATGATTGAGGTCACTAGAGAATGGGCTGGAAAATGAGCCTAGCTTTTGCCTGGGATGGGTTGGTGGCCACTAACCATTCGTTTCTTGACCAGTGTTGAAGGGGGAGCAATCTTTTAAACAACCCTCGTTCCATTCCATTCATCTTCCTGCTTCAAATCATTTACAACAGCTTGAGAAATAGATCTGTCCTGGCTGGTATTTAAAGAGATAGTCAATAACAATATGAGAAATAATTACTATACCTGGAGAAAGTGGGCATTGATTTCAGCACTGACTGGGGCCTCAAAACTGAATTTCAAGC
Source organism: Moschus berezovskii (assembly GCF_049115385.1). NCBI lineage: Eukaryota > Metazoa > Chordata > Mammalia > Artiodactyla > Moschidae > Moschus > Moschus berezovskii. The sequence continues at coordinate 54,672,417 of NC_142481.1, forward strand.
ATGTTGCAGCAGAGTGCTTGGCAATTTATTGCTTAACTTGCTGAATTTATACCTAACTTGAGTGGGAGGGAGTTGATGCTGAAACTCTTAAACACAGAGCTCATTTTAAGTGACAATTCAGCTCAGCTACAAATATATTGAGGGTCCACTACTTTCTAGAAAAAGTAGAAAGTAGGCGCTACTTGTGTTAGTCCAAATACACGATGGGCCATACCTGCCTGGAGACACCTGCATTCCTTTGGTGAAAGGAGATACAAACCACCACAAAAGTTATCATGCAACTATAATGAAGGCAAGCATTGCAAGGAAAGATGAGCATAACGGGGTGAACTCAGTTAGTCTTGGGGAAATCAGAGAACTCTTTTTTAAAGAAGTTACATTTAAGCTGCAAACCAATGTATGAGTAGGAGTTAAATAGGCTAAGTGATGAAGAAAGAGCTGCTTCATGTGAAAGGACCCAACAAAGGCCCAGAGGCTGAAAGAACCTGCACCTTTGGAGCAGTGCTCATAAAAGTTAACTGAGAAAAGATAAGCTGACCCTCTATAAAACCCATATATATGTATACACGTGTATATAAGTTTACTATAAATGTTACTGAGATCTGAGACAAATAACACATAATTAACAATCATAAAATACACAGTATTTCTACTGTAAATTCCACACATAGTCAGTTGAGTCTCAGAGAATGCTTTTGTTGATTTTTGCCAAAGTTTTAGATCTGTACCCAACATATGGTCACCACTGAGGAACAAGTGTAGTTTCCACATTAGTGTTGATTGATTTTTTTCATTTAAGCTAAGCTAAGTAAGATAAATTGATGCTTTTGAACTGTGATGTTGGAGAAGACTCCTGAGAGTCCCTTGGACTGCAAGGAGATCCAACCAGTCCATCCTAAAGGAAATCAGTCCTGAATATTCATTGGAGGGACTGATGCTGAAGCTGAAGCTCCAATACTTTGGCCACCTGATACAAAGAGCTGACTCATTTGAAAACACCCTGATGCTGGAAAAGATTGAAGGTGGGAGGAGAAGGGGCCAACAGAGGATGAGATGGTTGGATGGCATCACCGACTCAATGGACATGAGTTTGAGTAAACTCCAGGAGTTGGCGATGGACAGGAAGGCCTGGTGTGCTGCAATCCATGGGGTCACAAAGAGTTGGACATGACTGAACTGAACTGAAGCAAGATGAAGGGGGAACAATGAAGAAGTCAGAACTTCACATCTGTCAATGATGTGAGCAGCTTCCTTGCTAAGTCATACAATACTTTTCAAGTGTTGGAAGAATATATCTTCTGGTTTTGGGGGGATATACAAAATACAATAGCTACCAGATGCAACACATTTTTAAAATTCAATTGGCAATATGAACATTTTTTCCATATTTTATAAGTCTGGACTAGAAGTCAGCAAACCACAAACTTGCTGTCTTGGTAAATAAAGTTTTATTGAAACACAGTCATGCTCATTAGTTTATGTATTCTCTGTGACTGCTTTTTATGGCTGCAGAGTTGAGTAACTGTAACAGAGGGCTTATTGCCCACAAAACCTGAGATATTTATGATCTAGCCCTTTACAGAAAAAAAGTTTGCTGACTATTCTAGATCATCAACAAACAATAAGCTGTAGTGTTTGTCTATTCTTGTGGTGTAACCTCACCCAGTATGGCTGATTTTAAGCTATCATAATATGATGTCATGGAATGAAAGGTAGGGAATAGGTGTGGAGTAGTAACACGCCCTTATATAGATTTCATCAGATGGCTACAGCAGAACTAAATAACCTCAAAAGCATAGATAACAGTAAAATGTGATACAAATAATTAGACAGTGATGATTTTCACACTCATTGCTCTTGTTTTTAACATAACTTAGTCAATTTTAAGTTTACATCATTTAATTTTAATGATAGATATATTTAATAACCAACTCGCAAAATTCCTGAAAAATCTAACAGTTGACTCTCAGGCTGGTATGAGCTGGCTCCAGCACACCAGTGCCCTAAACCAACCAAAATACAGACTGTGTAGCTGGGGGACAGAGATGGGTGGGTCGAATAAGGCCAAGTGGGTGAACTAAGGAAGGTCTTGTAAGCCAGATTTAGGAGATTAGGGTTTATCTCATAAGAAATGGGATGCCATTGAAGGCTTATAGCTGGCAAGTAACTTGATCTCTCCCAGCTCTTATCACCTAACATTTTTAATCCCAGTAAACATTTTTGGAGTGATTCCTATGTGTCAAACACCATTTTAGGTAGTTTGCAAATATTAATTCTTATAAGCCTTCGAGGGATGGTATTAACATTGCCTTCCAATTTTACAGAGGAACAGAGACAGTAAAGAATTAAGCAACTCACTCCAAGGACTTGTTAATGATTGTGGAGCTGGGATATGTGGAAGAGATTCTAACTTTTCTCTCCTTCAGGGGAGTTTGACCCTGCAGAGGGATAGGGGTCTCTCCATGCATGAGGGGGTTCATGACACAGAATGGACAGGTCTGCCCAAGTGCTGCAGATGTAGTTGGCAAAGATGGGCGGGGTCCATTGTGAAGGAATGTGGTGAGTAGATTTCTGTAGGTTGACGTCATCTGTCTTCTGAGAGGAAGACCTTAGAAACTGACCACAGGGGAACAGGCAGACCATATCAGCTACCAATCACATGTGATTTTTGTCCCAGTAATTTAAATCCCTGTGGAATCCGCTCTGACACTTTCTCGGATCTCTTACCCTTTCATAAATTATCTGAGCAAGGAGGGAAAGGAATGAATACATCAAGCTCTAACTGGGATGGATTGTTACCATTTAGATTTTAGGTAACTTTCCCAGAAGTCAAAGTTGATCTTTAGCTCTAAGTGGAGCTAATGCACCTCTAAATCAAAGTAGACCTGATTATTCTCAGAGAGAGAGGGAATGAGGAAGAACAGCTGCCAGGTAGAAGCTGATGTAGCTGCTAAGTGCCTCACAGACATCTATGATTTAAGCTGAAATTTTACTTTTTAGGGAAAATTAAAATCAGCCAATCTTCTCATTTGGTGCATTAGGGAGGAAAGAATCATGAAATGGAGAGGATAGATGTGCATCTTGCAACCGTAACCTCTAACAATTGGCACAACTGACGGGGATGTCCCAAATGTAAACTCCACAGTGTGCCCCCAAAAGAGAACAATTTAAAAATTTAAAGAAAAATTAAAATTTTTCTTTAAAAAGAAAAAATTTAAAAAGTAGTGACCACTGCTATGTTGCTGTCGTTTGATTTATCACTCCTTTGTGATCATCTGCGTGTTTCGTCACCACTGTCCACCACCCTCGTCCCCTTGCAAAGGCCAGTTTCTGAGAGCTATAGGCCAGATGCTGAAGAATGAAGAGGTGGGGGTGAGGGGATCCGTGGAGCATCATTACAAAGAAAACAGCAGTAGTTTCATAGCAACTGAAGATTTCTCCCTTGTTAGTCAAAAATAGGTCCCCACTGCTTTGTGTAAATAAGTCTTGTTCTAACTCTGGCCTTGAACAAATGACTTTGCATCCTCCTGCCTCAGTCTTTTCATCTGGGAAATGGAGATGTTAATACTACCTCCACTACTGTGTGGTTGGAAGAAGTCAGTGAGATGATAAATGTGAAATGATTACATCAGCAGTTAATATTTCTCAAGGTTATGCTATGTACCAGACACCATTTTAAGCATTTCACCTCTGCGAACTCTTAATCTTCCCTCTAACTTACAGGATGCTACTACTGTCATCCCTATTTTGCAGATGTGGAAATTGAGGCACAGAGCAGTTAGGAATGTGCCCAAAGTCAGACAGCAAATAATGGAAGGAGTGGGTCTTACATGATGCAGACTATAATCCAGGGGTCAGCAAGCTACAGTTTATGGGTGAGATTCAGTCCACCACCTGGTTTTGTAAGGTTTGCAAGGAAAGAATGGTTTTTACATTTGAAACTTTTTTTTTTTAAAGAAAAGTAACAGTTTGTGGCCCATGAAAATTACATGCAATTCAAGTTTCAATGTTAACAAATACAGTTTTATTGGAACACAGCATATCTGTTCATTTATATATTGGCTTTTGCTGCTTTCACACTAAAGCAGAAATGAGTAGCTGAAACAGCCCACAAAAACTAAAGTATTCACAGAAAAATCTGCTGAAACCTGCTCTTAGCTACTATACGATGCAGTCAACCAGTCTACTTGACCCCTAGGTGTTGAGGGACCCAAGATTGAATTAACTTTGTCCCATTTTCTATTTGTGTGTAACTTACTAAGGGGTTCCCAGGTGGCTCTGCAGTAAAGAACCAGCCTGCCAAGGCAGGAGACAAGGGTTTAATCCCAGGGTCAGGAAGATCCCTGGAGCGGGAAATGGAAACCTGTTTCAGTATTCTTGCCTAGAAAAGTCCATGGACAGAGGAGTCTGGAGGGCTACAGTCCATGGGGTCACAAAGAGCCAGACACAACCAAGCACGCACATGTAAGTTACTAAGCACCTGTGTGTGGGCCCATGCATTCACCAACGCACTTCTGGATATCTTTCCAATAAGCAAAATTAACATCTCAGGCACACTGAAAATATCCCATGATTAAGGAAATCTCACCCAGGTTCCCAGCAGAGCTGAGCCTGTCTCACATCTGGCCACTTGACTGATGCGGCCACTCTCTGTGCCTCTAAATTCTCAAACTTTCCCCTGAGAGCCTCAATAATTCTCTTATCTCAGTCAAGAAAAGCACTGCCACACATCCTCAGAGCTTATTAAGTCTGAGCACAGAAAGGCAACTAGATAACTGCAATAATTATCCGGGTAATGAGTTAAAAATCACTCTTGCCTAAAATAACCTGGTAATGAGTAAGTCCTGCTATCATATGCATTACAGAGGAGCATTTCTCAGAGAACCAACCAGAATGGAGATTGTGCTGAAATTAGTTTAGAAATCAGGAATGCACCGTGGGGCACTGAACACAATTATCCAAAGTGCAATAGAGGTAAAGCGTATAAGGGATACCCACAGAGTAAAGTTGAAGGGACCTCTTAATTTTAAAGTGAGAATGGCTAGCATTCATTAAGAGATTACCGTGTGCCAGGAACTAGGCTAATAGCCTTTGTGGATTGCTTCACCATTCTTTAAAATTCCCTGGTGACATGGTTACTATTTTCAGTCCCATTTTGCAGATGAAAAAACCCGAGGCTCTGAGAAACTGAATTACTTGCACAAGGGCACACAGCTAAGTGTGATTCCAGGCAGTTCTAGCTCCAGAGCATACAACTCCACACTTCTCCTAAAGAGAAAAAGTGGTCAAGACAGGTTACATGCAAAGCCAGGTGGTGGCAGAGCTGGGACCAATTCAGAACTTGAGAAATGACACCATAGACTGAGGTAAAGACACTATTTGGGAAGAAGGAAAAGGAAGGAACATTTGTTCAATTGCCTCTAATTCCAAATTATCACAACCATTAGCATCATGATCAAAGCTGATGTTTATCAAGAATTTATCATATTTGAGGTCCCCTTCAAAGTATATTTCCTCAGTGAACTCTTACAACCTTATCTCATTTAATCCTTAACGTTACCCTTTCAGTATGACCTATATTATCTCAATTTTATAGATGGGGAAACTGAGTCACAAAGATGTGGCAACCTGTCCTAAGACATCCCCAGCTGAAAGTCTGAGGACATGAGATCCAACAGTCTGACTCTAGAATGCACACTTTTAGTCCCTACTTCTCTCTGACAGCCCTCCCTTTGCAGACCAGAGCCCTGTGTTTCTCATCACCTTGGATTAGCAGGGTGCCTTCCAGTCTTTTGTAGGGCTCCTTGCTTTTCTTAGCTGTTTTTCTCAACACCTTTCCAACTATATTACCTATTTATGTGGCAGTCTTCTCCAACCACTCCATCTTCACGCAAAAACACATGCGTGCATGTGCACACACGCACACACACACACAGTATAAACTTCTGCAAGTCAGTCACCCTGTATGAGCCCTTCATCAAACACAACACTTGACAGCATCCTGATAAATGGTGGAATGGGAACGGTGCAGTGACTAAGAAACCAGGCTCTAGCATAACCTGCCTCCCCACTTACTATAGCTTTAGATAAGTGTCTTGGGATGTCAGTTTCTTCATGTATTAAGTGATAATAATGGCACTTACCATAATGTAGGATTGTCATTTGAATTAAAAAGGACTAATACTTTGGCCACCTCATGCGACGAGTTGACTCACTGGAAAAGACTCTGATGCTGGGAGGGATTGGGGGTGGGAGGAGACGGGGACGACAGAGAATGAGATGGCTGGATGGCATCACCGACTTGATGGACATGAATTTGAGTGAACTCCGGGAGTTGGTGATGGACAGGGAGGCCTGGCGTGCTGTGATTCATGGGGTCGCGGAGAGTCGGACACGACTGAGCGACTGAACTGAACTGAACTGATACATGTCAATATCTTAGCAACCCTTGGCAAATGAGCATTTGAAAAGAAAAACATTATTAATGAAATCTATGTAGAAAGATTGGATGGGTGTATGGATAGATGGATGGATGGATGGATGACTGGTTGGATGAAATTCTAGCAAACAGAAAAGCTGGTTTAGAAAGAGAAAGTGAGAGAGAAGGAAAAAATACAGGGTTTGCAAATAATAAAAGATCTCTCATCTACACAATTGAAAAAAATCTCTCAAGCTGCAGGATCAGGCTGTGACCCACAGATAAGCAAGGTGTTCGTTTCCAAAACCTGGTCCAGCCGATGACTGCTGGACATTCACCAAAGCTATTTCAAGATTATTGTCTCTAGCATTATTTGTGAATGCCTACAAGAATGGAGGGAGGAGATAAGAACTGATAAAATTCCAGGTAAGACTGAAAACCTCATCAAGGTAAGAGCTGCACCTACTTTGCTTAATACTGAATCCCTAGCATACAGTAGTATTTTATAACTCATTGATTAGTCAAGGTAAGCTAAACTCTATTACTAAAGCAAGACAGAAATAAACTCCCAAAATTTTGACAATTAATACCATGAAGATTTATCTATCACTCCTATCACAATCTATGTGGCTCCTTTTATTTGGATTGGGCGAGGGGGGTTGAGGACTCCCTGTCTTCAAAGAAGCCTCCTTCCACCTTGTGGCTCTGCTGTGCCCCACAGAGATTCTCTTCCTCCAGCTGGTGGACAGGACAAAAGACGGATATTCATGGAGGCTGACACAGGAGGTTCTACAGAAGTAAGGCTTCCCCTTACACAAGCCTGCAGTCCACTGGGAAGAACCCAGCCTAAGGGAGACCGGGAAAGGTAACCTAGCTGGGTGCCCTGGAGAAAGAAGAAAGTGATTTGGTGAATAACTAGCCAGTCCACCACAGAGTTGACAAAATGTGTGTTAAATGGAAAGTGAATATCTATTGGAAGCAAAGAAACGGTAGTCCACATCGGATGGTAACAGTGATACGGAGGAGCCGAACATCTCCTGACATGCGCACACCTCACTGCAGCCACCGTCTGGCTGGAACTCGGGCTGCCCCAGTGCTTTCTGCGGGTAACTCTCACACGGAGTCCCTCCTCTGGACAGCCCCAGGTGTCCTGGTCCTAGGCCCACCTGTTCTACACTGACACCGTCACTGGTGCTGCTGCAGCCATGACGCCCAGATCTTAGTGTTTCCCTGGTGGCTCAGATGGTTAAAAAAAACAAACAACTGCCTGCAATGCAGGAGACCCAGGTTCAATCCCTGGGTCTGAAAGATCCCTGAGAGAAGGGAATGGCTACCTTCTCCAGTATTCTTGCCTGGAAAATTCCAAGGACAGAGAAGCCTGGCAGGCTATAGTCCATGGGGTTGCAAAAGAGTCAGACACAACTTAGCAACTGACACTAACAACCCAGTGCTACTACTGAGAGTCAGCTTTGGACATCTCAGCTCCTCAGTCAGGGGAAAGAAAAACCGAAGTTTAATTTCCAGCCAAGGTGCCAGAAACAGTTTATTGACTTTAAAACAAAAAATGTGAAGAAACATGTGCCAAGCCCCAGGTGCCCTTTGAATAAGTAATTGGAGCTTTATTGTACTAGAGAAGCTACCAAATCAGGACACTCACCACAGGCAGGCTCACATTAAAGAGGCTTCTGTATGCATCTGCATCCCTGATACCCACAAGCATCTGGAGGGCAGGGACTGAATTATTCATCTCTGACACCTTGGTAGGAGGGCTGAGCAGAGCCCTGCACTTGACTGCAAGGGCTGACTGTAGACATATGTCCTTCTGGTCTACCAACCATCTCTCAGCTTCATGCAGCAGCACCAAGTTTGCCCTTGGGAAACCACCTCACTCTCCACATTTAATCTATAAAATTAAGGGTGACCCTATTTCCAGCTCCAGAGCTGGTAATGTGACCTTGGCCTGGTCAATCTCAGCAGTCTACCTGGCACTGTGCCTGGATTGGGGATGTTCACAGGACTCAAGTTAGGTGAATCACGGCCAGTCCTCGGCAAGGATGGTTGGAAAACAACTCTTTCCACGGGGTTGTGAAAACATGAGGCTACAAATCTGAGCCTGCCAGCACCATTTGGTACCTCACAAGAAGAGCCTGCTTAAGATTGTAAGTCACTAGAGAAGAAAACAGTGTCAATAGACAGAAATAAATTCAATTTGATAATAGTCAAGCCCCAAATTCAGTTGCTCCTGAAGCTCAATTTCCTGGACTTTTTCAGGTAAGTGAACTTTACATCTCATATTTTGAGTTAGGTATTAACCCTTTAAAATCAAGAGGATCCTAACAAAAATAGGCTTCAAACTCCTTTAGAATCAAATGGCAACAACATTTGGAATATGTTTCTTCTATAATTGCTCTGTTGGGTTTCCATCCAAACCAGGAAGTCTCCCTTGACTCCATGATCCTGCCTCCTGGCCAGCCCAGATACAGTGTGGTCCCTCTGAGGATGGGGTGGCAGAAGAGGGCGGAGCTACAGACCATGAACACTTGGCACGCCCCCTACATGTTATGAAAGCACATTGTGATGCGTGGGTGTCCTTCCATCTCCAGGGCCATCAGCTTACTTTAGCCTGTCACCTCCCACCTGAACTACATTCACAGCCTCTGGGTGACTCTCCCCATTGCAAACTTGCTCTCTCTGCTCCATCAGAGTCACAGGAGTGACCCTAAAGCTTAGCTCATTGAATGTCCTCTGCTTACAGTTAACCAGCTGCTTCCATTGAATCAGAGTAAATTTGGACCTTTTACCACAGCACTCAAAGACCCGAAGGATCTAGCCCCTGTCTGCCCATCAAACTGCATTTCTGGCCACTCTCTCCATCATGTACATGATTTACCTTTCAGTTCTTCAAACCTCTGAATCTATTTGTCAACCGCTGGCCTTTGACCTTGCTGGGACTGTCCCTTGGAGTGTCCTTCTCCCAGCCTACCTGAGCATCCTCAGAGGTGTTGGTCCTCTGCTCTAGCCCCTCTGGATGAATCACTAGTTCCATGACCTTCCATGTGCCATGCTCCATCCTGTGCCTTCTATTCTTCCCTCTTAGCTGCCTGGGAATCTCCCCGCCTCCCTGTGCCCCAGTCACCCTACATACAGGTGACTTTCCCAGCTGGTCTCCACTGACCACCCGGTAGGACTGATGCTCCTCATCTGCATTCCTTCAGCTCACCATGTGTGTAAATATAAAATTATGGCATGTGGTAATGCAGTCCTTATAGATCTGAAGCCTCTACCAAACCACAAGTTTATCAAGGGCTGGGACAATCTCTTATTCTTTGTGGTAGAACCTGGGGTTTAAATATCACCAACAATGTTGTAAGTACTTAGTGAATGTTTGTTAAATAAAAGGAAGGAATGACTGTTTGCTGAGTAAATTAACCAAGTGCTCTCGGGGTGAGTTACCTAGCATCCGGGGCTGCAATTTCATTATCTAGAAAATGAATGTTTGCGCCAGTAGTTCTCAATCATGGCTGCATCCCAGAGCAATGCATGAAGTGAAGTGTTCAGTTCAGTTCAGTTCAGTCGCTCAGTCGTGTCCGACTCTCTGTGACCCCATGAATCACAGCACGCCAGGCCTCCCTGTCCATCACCAACTCCCGGAGTTCACTCAAACTCATGTCCACAGAGTCGGTGATGCCATCCAGCCATCTCATTCTCCGCCGTCCCCTTCTCCTCCCGCCCCCAACCTTTCCCAGCATCAGAGTCTTTTCCAGTGAGTCAACTCTTCGCATGAGGTGGCCAAAGTATTGCAGTTTCACCTTTAGCATCAGTCCCTCCAATGAACATCCAGGATTGATCTCCTTTAGAATGGACTGGTTGGATCTCCTTGCAGTATAAGGGAAGTGTTAGTAGCTGTCATGTCCAACTCTCTGTGGCCCCATGGACTATAACCCTCCAGGGTCCCTTGTCCATGGGATTTTCCAGGCAAGAATACTGGAGTGAGTTGCCATTCCCTTCTCCAGGGGATCTTCCCAATCCAGGGATCGAACCTGGGTCTCCCGCATTGACAGGCAGATTCTTTACCACCGTGCCACCCGGGAAGCCCATGGGTAAAGACCTCAAAAATTGAGGTTCTTGATCCTACCTCCAGGAAATCTCATTCATTTATTCATTCATTTGTCTGGTGTATATTATTGAGGAATAACAGCTCACCAGACCTTGCTTTAGGCATAGGAGACCCAGTTGTGAATGAGCCAGGCCAGTGTCTTGCCCTCGTGGAACTTCTATTGCTCATATTATTAACAGATCATATTTATTGAGGCCATGTGACACTCTAGCATTGAAATAATGACTTTGCATACATTAACCTACAGAGTTTCTACCTCAGCCCTCAGAGACAGGACTCTTATTTATCACTGAGGAACAGAGAGCCTCTCTTGGCAAATTCAGGCCTGGACCCTACTCTGTGTCTTATCACTGCCTTCACCCCTCAGGTAACCTGTGACCTAGGTGTCATTACCCCATTTCACAGATAAGGAAACAGAGTCTCCGGGACACACCCAAGGCCATTCAGGAGTCAGGGGTAGATAGAACCAGAGCTTGAACCAGGACTGCCTGACTCCAAGCAAAATGCAAACTTTTCATTCCCAACCTTTAAGCCTTAAATAACAGTACAGATCTCTCTATACTGTCCGTTCCAGAAAGCCTCAGCCAAAATTACATTATAGAGTGATGGTAGTCATTCAAGAGCGCCCTGCTCATGGAGACCTCTAAGAGCGAGTGTCACAGCTTGAATCTTTCCATCTTATCAGAATCAATCTGAAACCTCCCCAGCAACAAAACAGCATTAGCCTTCACACAGGACTTTACACATTGCAAACAGCTTTCCTATGAAATATCTGATTTTACTCTTCACAGTCACCTGGGGTGAAAGAGATACTGACCTTGGTATGAACGATATTCAAAATATTTACGACCTGTTACATCAAGGGTACCAACAGATTTGAACAGACACTGGCCTTATGCACCCAGTGTGGACATACCAGGGCTTTTGTGGTGGCGGAGCAGAGACTGGAGCGATGTGCCTACAAGCAAAAGAATGCCGCAAATTGCTGGCAACACAGGAAGCCAGGTGAGAAGCATGGGCAGATTCTCCTCTAGAGTCTTCAGGATCATGTTGCGATAGAGGAATCCCCCTCTTTTCAAAAGTTAGCTTCCCACCACTTGTCTTTCATGAAAAACCTACATTAGTACCTGTTTTCTCCAATGTAAAAAAATTTGAAGAGGATTTTCACTTTCACATAAAAACAGGAAAATCGAAAATAGCATTCAGCCTTTATTTTGTGGCGAGGGGTTATAGAGGCAGCACACCCCAACAGCAAGACTGGTGCCGCCAAGCTCCTTCTCAGAGAACTGCACTCAGCTTCTCAGCACGAGCCGCTGTAGCTTTGAACTGTGCTTGATCTCAGTTTATCTTGTGCATTTTTGTGCAAGATGTGCCCTAAGGTAATTCCTTCTTTGCTGTATGCCATTTCACCTCAGGAATGGTTTCCCAGGAACACTCTACTTTTGGATAGCAGGGGAAACCTGTACATTGATTTCAGATGCCGTTGCCACCAGAACCGTGAGAGTAAAATGAGTTTCTGTTGATTTAAGCCACCAAGCTTGTGGTACTTTGTTCCAGCAGCCCCAGCATGCTCATACAGAGTCCCAAACCCTTTCTGCCATGTCCGCTTCAGGCAGCCAGGGGAACTGAGAAACCTCCCTAGGTTCACTCCGGTGGCACCACAGCCACAGTCTCTCGATTATTAATTGTTATTAACTTGCTCAGCTAATGTCCAGCTAATGATCTTTCTGGAGCACTTTAAGCCCAGGATATGGCTTTTCTAAAGATGTCATGAGTGCTGTGAGTAGCTCTTCACAATGCAGAAGGCACTCCATTTCTGAAACTCACAGGCTGAAGGGCAATCGCAGGCTCAAACGAGTCACATGGCCATAATCAGCACACTTCTTACAGCAAAGTCAGGCCGTCTTTATGTGGGGAGACTGAGAGGCTGGCTCCCTGCTCTGGCTTCTGCTTGCACATTATTAACGCGTAATGAAGAGCAGGTTCTGCTTTATTGATCTCAGACCAGAGCTACATGCGATGCTGCCTAAGAAAAGCCCCAAAGGATTTTATTTGATTTTTGCTCACAACAATGAGCTCCCTCACCAAATTAACTGCTGGACTGATGGAGGTTTCACCTTGAGATTGTTGACATGGCAGCAAAACAGGAATGTCTATATTTGCTCAAGCTTGCTCAGATATCCATCCCTGCTGTTTGCACCCTGTCAAAAGAGGCCCTGGGAAATATCAGGCCACGCTGAGGAAGGGGGAAATGCAGCCCAGAAGAGATTAGGACCACGAGAGGACGCAGATGTATGGCATGAAGTGGCGATGACGGGGGTCTGTCTTTGTAAAATGACAGCTCACCATCTCAGGCAACCCCATGTCCTTTCTTCTCTCCTGCTCTCAGAACATTCCTAGTTAGAAAATCCCCAACCTAAGAACCCCAGAAGTGTCCTTTCTCCCTTGGTCGTGCCATAATTCTACCAGAGGCCTTTTACGGAATGTTTGGTGACAGCTAAGCCGTGTACTGGCTGCTATATGATGCTGAAAACTCAAGAGTCAGCCTCTCCCCAGTCTCTGAGTGGCTCAGTTTTTTGGCTCAGCCTGAAGTCAGATATTGTCACCTTGCTTATTTAACTTATATGCAGAGTACATCATGAGGAACGCTGGGCTGGAAGAAGCACAAGCTGGAATCAAGATTGCTGGGAGAAATATCAATAACCTCAGATATGCAGATGACACCACTCTTATGGCAGAGAGTGAAGAGGAACTCAAAAGCCTCTTGATGAAAGTGAAAGAGGAGAGTGAAAAGGTTGGCTTGAAGCTCAACATTCAGAAAACAAAGATCATGGCATCTGGTCCCATCACTTCATGGGACATAGATGGAAAAACAGTGGAAACAGTGTCAGACTTTATTTTTTTGGGCTCCAAAATCACTGCAGATGCTGATTGCAGAAGGAAAGTTATGACCAACCTTGATACTATATTAAAAAGCAGAGACATCACTCTGCCAACAAAGGTCCGTCTAGTCAAGGCTATGGTTTTTCCTGTGGTCATGTATGGATGTGAGAGTTGGACTGTGAAGAAAGCTGATCGCCGAAGAATTGATGCTTTTGAACTGTGGTGTTGGAGAAGACTCTTGAGAGTCCCTTGGACTGCGAGGAGATCCAACCAGTCCATTCTAAAGGAAATCAATCCTGGGTGTTCATTGGAAGGACTGATGCTAAAGCTGAAACTGCAATACTTTGGCCACCTCATGCAACGAGTTGACTCACTGGAAAAGACTCTGATGCTAGGAAAGGTTGGGGGCGGGAGGAGAAGGGGACGACCAAGAATGAGATGGCTGGATGGCATCACCGACTCTGTGGACATGAGTTTGAGTGAACTCCAGGAGTTGGTGATGGACAGGGAGGCCTGGCGTGCTGTGATTCATGGGGTCGCGGAGAGTCAGACACAACTGAGCGACTGAACTGAAGTCTGATAAGGAAATGGCCTTCCATAAAAGGTTAGATAAGATCACAGGACACAGAGCAGCAGGCCTTCCTGGCAGAGTCTGCACAAACTGTCAGACAGGGCCTGGCTTCCTTACGTGCCCCAGAGGTTTGGGGTTCAACCTTGCTGATCATCTTTCTCTCCAGCCAACCCCTGCTGTGTCCATGCACTGAAATTGCACACATGAAACCCATTTGGGAAAGAATTCCCTCCTGGATTCAGGCATGTCCTTTGGCTCCTGCCTTTATGAGAACTGGTTCTTCCAAACCTTGGAAGAACATCTTGTGAGAAAGCAAAACTGACAGCCCATCCAGAGTCCATTTGTCAAGAGGAAGGTGATGAGAATCCTCCACGTGACCCTTACAGAGAAAAGGAGAGAGACTCAGATCCAAATAGGGGCTAAGACGGTCCCAGGTTCTAAGGATTCCTCTCTACTAATTGCCTGTGTGGCATGTCTGTTAAACTGAGATAAGGCTTAAATGGGGCCCAAAGAAGATTCAGGAGGGAGTCACAAAAATGATTAAAAGGTTGTAAAATTAGGGCTTATGGATGGAGGATTTGGGGCTTATTTATCCAGAAAAGAGAAAGCTGAGGAGGGACATATAAAGACGTCATACTAGATTAATTATGTAAATAAGCAGACACCCACTTGGCCTGGAATCTCAACCATTTGGCAGGGAGACTGAGTATTGAAGCGGGAGTTACTAGTAGTTTTCAAAATCATAAGTTGCCTGCACAGATTTCTGAGGGGTTGGTTGTTGCTGTATAATACAAGTTATGGATATTCCAGGTTCATTTTAATGAGCCCAGACACCACCCACTAAAAACTGTCTCCAGCTAAGCGAGTGAAACTCCAATACTTTGGCCACCTCATGCAAAGAGTTGACTCACTGGAAAAGACTCTGATGCTGGGAGGGGTTGGGGGCGGGAGGAGAAGGGGACAACAGAGAATGAGATGGCTGGATGGCATCACCGACTTGATGGACGTGAGTTTGAGTGAACTCCGGGAGTTGGTGAGGGACAGGGAGGCCTGGCGTGCTGTGATTCATGGGGTCACAAAGAGTTGGACACGACTGAGCGACTGAACTGAACTGAACAGAAGCGAGTGATGAAGGCAGGATTTTTTGGTTCATCACCACAAGCGGAGACCTTGCAGGGGTTCCCTGCATGATGACAGACTCCAGAACTCAGGCCTTCTTCAATTCCCTACCCAGGGTCAGGAGTTGGGAGGGACAGTTGGCAGGGACGGGGTTCTGTCATCCAGATAGGAAGATGCTGGAGAAAAGGTCCCCTCAGGATGATGAGCTGAGCTTGGTCAGGGGCAGGAGAGGTGTCCCCTCACTCAGGAGAGTCATAACTTGCTGCCCTCTGGGTCTACCCCCTGACTACACTGCAGCCAGTCCTCCTTTTGTTCAATAGGACACTGAGCACCAAGGACCACCTGGTCCTCCCCGAACCCTGGGCTCTGAGTCTGGACACAGAGATGAGGAAGAAGGTTGCAACTGTGCAAAATAAGATTTTTTTTTTTAAAAAAAGGGCATGATTTGAATACTAATGACACTAGCAATCATCACAAGTACATTTACTGAGCACCTACTTGGCTCTAGGCCCTCAAACCAGCAATACTGATACATGGTTCCATTTAATTCTCAAAAAAGCCCTATTGAAACAGGAGGGAAGGGGACAGGGCACAGCTTTTAAAGAAAATGAAATAGCCTCAAAGGATATGACAAAAACTGGTTAGAACTGAGTAGGACTAAGATGGCACTAGAATCGCCTTCCAGGGGACTGTTGTACGCTCATCACAATGCATCAGCCAACTGACACACCCACAGGTGCCACAACAGTTCCAAGGCCAGCCATAAAGGACCAAAAAGCAGGTAGTGGCCCGATATCTGGAAATCTCTGCCCCTTCCCTGAAAGATTTGGGATAATCCTCCCACTCACTAGCCTATGAAATTACTCAGCCCGTGAAAACCAACCACCCCCCGCACTCTGGGTCTCTCGCCTTCTTAGATGGCCCGCACCCTGTCTGCCAAGTGTGTTTCTCCCAGGGCCGCTCTCACCTTTTGAGACCCCATTCCGTCTATGGAGTGTGTCTCTCTCTAGACAAATACATGCCGCAGACTGTACAGAACTCAGAAGCTCTTCTTACTCTCCTTCTGTCACAAGAAGTAATGTACATTCTTCAAACCAGGCTCAATGTGCATCACGGCACAGAGGCAGAGCTTCTTAGCCACTGATGTGTACAGATTATCTGTAGAGCATGTTTAAAATGCAAATCCTTGCCCCCCTCCCCCACCCAGGAACCCTGCTTCGATCGGCCTTGGCCAGGCCAGAGAATCCATGTTTATTCAGAACCCCAAGGAATTCTAATGTGGGTGATACAGGAATCCCAAAGTGAGAGGAAATCCTTTAGACTTGCTGTTCTCTCCTGACTCCTTTTTCTTGCCAAGCATCCTTTGCTTCCACTACACACACACATACAGCTCCCCAGAATTACTCAGTAAGCATAACTAAGTAACCAGGTGGCAGGATTATAGAGATGGCTGCCCTCGTGGAGACAGAGTATAGCAGAGGAAGCAAGATGAGCAGACACTTGATCTACATGAAGCTGAATATGAAGGTAGCCCCCTGGGAGGGGCAAAGCCCTAGGAAAGTTCACAAGACAAATTGATGATGGTTGACAGCTGGAACTATTGACTGGGAAAAAATGACAACCTAAAAGCTGAGAAGTATGTTTTATTTGGTGAACTTTCTGAGGACTTCAAGCCCAGGAGGCAGCCTCTGAGATCACCTTGAGGGATGGCTAGGAATTTGTAAGGGAGGAGCCAGGATACACAGGAGTTTTATAACAAAGACCAGGGAGTCAGAGCATCAAAAGTTTACTGTTAATTTTAAAAACAGACATATTGGTGAATTTAGCGCTTTTCTATGTATGGGTAGCTGCAAGAGTGTGGACTCATTGAAATCATTCCTTTGATATTCACCTTAGCTATCGAGGGCCAGCATCCTATTATTTCCCATCCTGCTTCCCCTCAGGGTGTGCCTTTTGGGGTGGCTGCAATGCACCACCCCTTGATGGTGGGCATTCTGCTTGTTCTCATCCTGCGTTCCCTCAGGCTCAACATTGGGGACAACTGTGGAGGCTTGATATGGCTTCCCAGGTGGTACAGTGATAAAGAATTCATCTGCCAATGGAGGAGATGCAAGAGACTCCGATTCAATCCCTAGGTCAGAAAGATGCCCTGGAGGAGGAAATGGCAATCTACTACAGTATTCTTGCCTGGGAAATCCCATTCACAGAGCAGCCTGGAGGCTTACAGTCCATGGGGTTTCAGAGAGTTGGACATGACTGAGCGCGAACACACACGCGCGCGCGCGCACACACACACACACACACACACACACACAGACACACACACACACACAGTGGTGGCTTGATGGCTGCTACAGCCTTTCTTTACTGATATGGCAGGCAACATTTTTCAATCACAGAACCCAGGAAGACTTCCAGCAGGTGAGCAGACTGGGAATAGTGGTGCTCATGGGAGGTACCCCAAGCAAAGCTATGGAAGTAGCCAAGAATCTGGAGACCATGGGGTCAGCCATGTAGCTAGGGCTGGGGGTGGGGGGGCAGGACGGTAAAGGGTGGAGGAGGAATTAAACACTGATGCAGGTGGAGGTGTGGGTCACTGCTCATGGTGTGCTTTAAGGCTGAACTTTAACAGCAGTCATTGGGGAAGTTACATAGAAAACTCATGATGGGCAAAGCTCAAGGCAATGAGTTTGGAGCACATCATAGCTGGCCTGGTGAGAGATAATAAGGCCATTTACGTAGGTCACCAGGCAGGATAAGTTAGGATGGAAAAGAACAAGGAAGGTGCTCGTATTAAGCTTTCCTTTCATTTACATATAAGTAGTATCAATGGTAATAACAAATCACTGAAGTGAGTCCCAGAAGGGAGTATTCGTGTAGAAATTTGTTAAGGCACATGTTTAAAAGTAATAAAATACAATGCATTCTATAATTTAGACTTTCTCTGAATTACACCAGCCTTTAACTAATAAGTAAAAATTAATGAAGATTGACCATTTGATACAGGAAAGATTATTATCTTCATCAAGGTCATGCTACCTAATGGCATGACACTGTAGAAGAACATTCAATAAGGGAAAGGTTGCTGGATGTTGTTATGTTTGTTTTAAAAGATATAGTAAAGTCAGACTAAATAATCAGACAGTATCTGTTCTCCTCTGTCCTCTGGGAGAAGTGTGGAGAGGAGGAAGGCAAGAGAGCAGAATGGTTAATGCTGAGATTTCTGATTGAGGCTACCTGGGTTCAAGTCCAACCTCTACTGCCTAGAAGCTGTGTAATGTCAGCCAGTGATTACATATCTGTGAACATCATTTCCTCAACTTTAAAATGGGATTCATAAGAGCTCCTAACTCAGAGCATTGCTGTGTGGACCAATTAAGTTAATGTCTTTGAGGCACTGACCACAAAGCAGGAACTCATTAAGCATTATCTATCATCACTATCACCATGGGGATTTCCCAAGGCCCAAACTTGAGACCAACTTTCCATGTTTTATCAATAGCAACAAATAGTGGGAAGAGCCCTAGTCTAGACTTGGTCTACTAGTAGACTACACACAGTACCGGATCCTAGTCCTGGCTTTACCACAGGTGAGGTGGGTGACCCAAGGAGAACACCCTTGATAGCTTTGAGCCTCCATTTCCTTGTTTGTACAATGAGAAGGCAGGTCTCCATTGGAATTCTAAATGCTTTTTTCTTTATAGAAAAGTCCTAAAACTTTTTTATCAAGCAGAATCTCCTCTTGAACCTAGTATCTAAAAGAGATTAAAGCACAATTACTCCATTTGATGTTTGCTCCCAAGGCCAGGGTCCCACCTGCTTTCTTCTATCCCTCTCACAACCTCCCTATTTAAGGGCTTGAATCCCCTTCTCAACACTAGACCTCTGTAGAACACATTTAAGAACTACAGGAATAGGGTCCTACAAGATCTTTAGGGATTCTAAGATTTTATCCTCATGGAATGAGATGATCAGAGGCTGTCCAAAGGGCAAGATGAAATAAAATCTGTGATAAACCCTGAAGATTTCTTTATAAATTTTGTGCCCTTCCTGGTCATAATTAGAAACTCCAGAGTGCAGTCACTTCCTTGGTACCCTTTCATGTCGATTCCTGATAGGAGACCTGGAGAGGGAAGTGGAGAATGCCAGGAGGTGTTTAGATACAATGCAGTACAGATGACACACCCAGACCTTCAGCTGCAGCATAACATAACATCGGAACACTGAAGCTGGACAGGAAGGTTAGATGACTAGCTTCTTCCTTGACCTCGTTTATGCACCAGCTTTGTTTTTGTAATGTTGGACATAGATGGAAAGCAGGTGACAGCTTATAAGATAC
Organism: Moschus berezovskii; assembly: GCF_049115385.1. Taxonomy (NCBI): domain Eukaryota; kingdom Metazoa; phylum Chordata; class Mammalia; order Artiodactyla; family Moschidae; genus Moschus; species Moschus berezovskii. The sequence continues at coordinate 54,691,864 of NC_142481.1, forward strand.
ACTAAATTAAACTGTTCTTTCATGCATAATTAAAATGGGATTCTTTAGTACTGAAAAGCATATATCCAAATCTTTATATATGTATATTAATATGTAAATAATATTATGGTATAAAATTTCTATCTCTATCAAATACATATGTTTAGTATACATATGTGTAAAGTATATCTCTCTTATTAATCTATAGATTGATAATTCTTTAAGTCTTTCTCAGTCTATCCTAACCCATACATCACCAAGCTCAGAAGACAGTGCTGACTTAGGGAAATGCCTTTAGGAGTTATCCAACTTCACAGTCTTATCGGGAGCCCCTTTGGTTAAAGAGAACTTCTGTTTTCTTGGGCAGTTCTATCTATTATGCCTTTCTTCACTGACCTGAAATCTGTCTGCCCATGGTTTCTATCTCTTCTCTCTCAGCAATGCATAGCAAAATGAACATCCTTGCCTTGTGGCCACACTGGGCTGGGGTTGTCCAGAGTCTTGGGGGCAGGACCTCCACCCCGGGACATCTGGAAGGCAGGACCTCAGCTCTAGGACACCTGGAGAGCAGAGCCTCAACCAAAGAGGATCAATTCAAGTCTTAGGGTCGAAAGTAATTTTCTCCATCGGACTTTGATCTTTCTGGGACCCTTGGACCCTTCATTCGTGTCTTCCTTCTTTCCTTTCTCTCCTTTTTGGAATGGGAATGTCTATCCTATGTCTTTCGCCACCATTGTATTTTGAAAACATACAGTTGGTGGGATTTCACAGTTCCAAACTGGAGAGGAATTTGTCTCAGGTGAGTGATACCTTGAGTCACACCTATACATCTGATTTATATGATATTTAAATAAAAGTTTGGACTTTTTACTTTTGAGTTTATGCTGGAAGGAAATAAGACTTTTGGGGACTCTTGGGGAGAAGTGAATGTGCTCTTGTCATTTCCCTGTATTTACTTACTTCTTGCCCCTGAACAGCTTGGCGGCACCCAAACACCACTGCGCCTTCTGATGGGTGACTGTATTGTACCAGTTGTTCAAAATGTTGCCGACCATGTCTGTGCCTATCTATTTCCTACAAATGTTTTTAGAACTTTGTTAATGTTTATAGAACTCCTTATCTGCCATCTCCACAAAAAACTGTCAGCTGGCCCTGCGTACATACCTCATTAGAGAAGGCTTTTGTTCAGTTAATGAAAAAAAAAAATTGAGCATGGAATTGGTGTTAATTAGTTAAGCTGGATACAACTAAATCAACTACTTGACTAAATTGTACCTCTGAGTTTACGCTTTAGGAAGCAAAGCAACTACCTGTGACAAAAGCTATTTTCCTGCTTTCCAGGGGATGACACACACTTCAGGCCTCCAATCTGAGGTTTCTGCAACACTCCCTAAGTATTTTTTTTCCATTTAATAAAAGAGAACTCACTAAATGTAGAATCAAATGCAAATTTTTAACTTAGGAGTGAAGGGTGAAATTAAACAGCTAGAAAAAGATTTGGTTTGGAAAATGTAGTCAGCCCATGTACCTAACTCACTGAAGACATTCAAAAATTAAAATAACCCATATTGTTCCAAACATTATCCTGAATTGCAAATCCCTGCCACCACATTGCACCATCCCTGTCCCCCAACAAAGTGCTCCATCTCTTCACCCTTCCCTTCCTGGTGCACTGCTGGGCAGTCACAGGCTCTCTGCTCCAGGGCTCACTGGCTGTCTCCTTCTTAGTCTTCCATGACCATACAGCTCCCTCCAAAGACGCTCCCTCCAAAGACACTCCCTATGTGTCTCTCTATTCCTTCAGAACACTTATTGGGGTTGCTCCTATTTTGTGAACTGTTTATTTCTTTATTACCCATTCTCCTATCATGGTATTAGGAACTACATCTGCCTTGTTCATCCATATATCTCCATATGCCTGGTGCATAGTAGGGTTGAATAAATGTTTGTAGAAGAAGGAGGGAAGGAGAGAGGGAAGGAAGGAGAGGGAGAGGGGAGGATAAAGGAAGGATGGCAGAAAGAGGGGGAAGGAGAGAGGGAGGGTAACATGAGTATGAACTTGACACCTGATCTGTATTTAAGGTTGCAGCCACTGAACCCATTAAATAATACACCAGATGACCAAAATCTGTTGAAAGCCATCTACACTTTCCTAATGCAATCAGAATCCACCTGGGAGAGAAAGGGTGATAACTTGCAGAATCATAAACAAAATAAAAAGCACAACAAGTCCATCTTCTCTCCAGAATTATGTAAGGTCGACATAAACAGAGCTCTTAATCCCCTTAGGCCATACTAGATTTTTTTTTTTTAATTTAAAATTTGAAAACCAGAAGACCAAGTCTGAATGACATATTTGCAAGGAAGAAGCCGACGTGTCATGAAATAAGTCCCCACCAAATTTAAAAAAAAAGGGGGGGGGAGGAAAATTTATTAATTTTTTGAATGAGTTTTGGGATCACCAGCCCAGTGAAACTTCCACTGATGAAATGAGCCTGACTCTTTTGATTCAGATGGGGACGCCGGGAAGCCGAGCTAATTTCAAGAAATCTGCGTGGCTTCGCACATGTACCACTAGAGGCGATTGTATGGCTCTGCTAATGAGACATTGTATTAGCATACTGAATTCTAATTGGAACATTTCTGAACATCCCCTTGCTGGAGAGGAGGGAGAAAATAAAATCTTAAGTAAAAATACACAGGACATCTCACCTGTTCAATGGGCCCCCAGCAGTGCAGCTGCACCTTGCTCTCTCCTGCTGAAATGTATCTGTCAAGCTCATCAGGAAATAAGGGCCCAGAAGAACCTGTTTACCTGGATCCTCCCACTTTTGTGGCAGGCAAGATTGTTACTATCTCTGGCTTTATTTTTGATAAATTGCAGGTTTTAGCACAGATATATGGTGGGTCTCACCGAGGCCCACCAGGAAAGAAAGAGGAAGCCTTTCATTTGCCTGTCCAGCCAGAAATAAACTGTCATTCACCCTTCTTAAAATCCTGCAAGGCCACACCTCATCCAGCACGTCTCCATTCTTCTCCCTGGTCTGCACTGGGTATTTTCCAATATCCCATGCTTCTTGCTGCTCAGTCACTCAGTCACGTCTGACTTTTTGTGACCCCATGGACTGCAGCACGCCAGGCTCCCCTGTCCTTCACCATCTCCCAGAGTTTGCTCAAACTCATCCGTTGAATTGGTAATACAATCCTGTGCTTGATTTAACTGTTGAAAGTTAATAAACATGGATTAAGTTGCTATTTATGCCATGAACCCTGCTAGGACAGTTCAGACGCTATCTCATTTACTTTGCACAATCCATGATACATATATTATTCTAGACTTTTAGCAGATCAGGAGACTGAGGCCTCAAGGAGGTTAAGTAAATTCAGTCAACTCAACACAAAGCCTACTACAGAGCCAGTGCTATATAATCCAGTCTTGGCTCTTGACAGCAGAGTCCTGGCTTCCTCATCTGGGATTCTTTCCTTGATCCCTCAGGCCGAGACAAGGAACCCAGGTGTGGCTGACTCTGCGGTGATGGCTCTTAAACAATTCCACTCAGCACTTGCCCTAGGACAGTACTAAGGACAAGGCACTGGAGTTGCTGACTCACCTATCTCTCTCTTAATTAGATTTTGAGATCTTTGGGTATAAAGAACGGGCCTTAGATATCTCTGTAGCCCCAGCACCCAGTCACTAGCAGTGTGGCAGCAATGAATGACGGGATGAAAGAGTGCTACACAAAATGCTGAAGTAACGCTTAGACGAAACGGAACAGTACTATGCCAGAGTTAACAGGCAGGAGAGCCAGGGCAGTCCCGGGGGACACAGACTTAGTATTTCATCCAGTAACATCGATACTTCAAACTTGAACTCAGCAAGACAGATGCCCCGGTCTGTCTGTTCCAACCACACTAGAGGTATGGTGTCCCCCAGAGCCTGCTGTGGCCTGAGGGCTGCTTCCACAGGGCTAAGAGAACCCCTACCCTGCCCCTTTATTTGTCTGTAACTCGCAGTTTTAGGGTTTAGGAACACTGAAGCCACAACACCCGCCTTTTTCAAAGGCTTTTTTTTTTTTTCAGCTGCAGCAGTGTGATGGGTTTTTTATTTGATGCTGTTGTAAAGGAGGGGCCAGGGATGAAGGAGAAAGGGGGAAAACAGAATGCCTTGAAAATAGAAATTGGAAAAGATAAAAGCAAAGCTGAATACAGAGGCAGCTATAAAATGGATGCCTCGGGAATCTGTGAAGCTCTTAGTGCTGGACAAGATTGCATTCTGAGCCAGGGTCACACTAATGGGGCTCTCTCCAACTGATGCCCCCCCCAAAATAGGGACTGCTGTAAACACCCCCTGTAAACACCACTGATGTCCACCACCTGCATCCAAGCACAGAGAAGAAGGGGTAGGCAGAAAGCAAAATCTTCGAGCTGGGGTTTGAGCAGAGCAAAGCAAAGGCCATTTTCTTACTATTTATAAAATGATTTTTATGATTTTTTTCCTTGTCTCAGGTAACAAACCCTCAGACTGAGTTGTCACGTGCAAGTGGCTTCTTTAGCAGGAAGCAGGGATTTGGAGATCAGAGGGGACACTGGGATAGGATATGGCATAATCAGTCTCACTCCCGGTGGAATCAGAAACAGTGTGGAACCCTCCCCAGAGATGTACCTGCAGAGGGGTGAGGGAGCTGGGGTAGTTACCCTCCAGTCCTCTTTATTCCTGGTCGAGGGCTGCTCCTGGGCTCTGAGTTCCCAGCACAGTGGCCTGCCCTGCCTGTGGGCTGAGGGTGCCCCTGCAGCCACAGTGAGAGCTATCTCAGGTCTGCAGTGAGAAGCTGCCAGAAGAGATGATGAGTGAGGAGTGCACATGAGCGGGACACTCAAGTTTAGTGGTCTTGAATTATATTACATATTCTTTATGATAGCCTATGTGTGCATGTGTATTTAGTGTCTATCTGTATGTAGACACACACATGCATATAGAACATATAAGCATATATATCTGAGTGTATCGGTGTTTATGTGAGCGGAAGGAAACAAAAAAATGTAAGTAATGGTTACCTCTGCATGTATAACAGCATTCATTAGTTGACGCCATAAACATTATGTGCAAACCACACGATTCTAGGAGTGGGGATACACCGTGACCAAACTAAATGAGGTCTTTAACCACACGGGGCTTACATTACAGTCCAGAGAGACAGAAACACACAAATCAACATAGAGGATACTTTTTTTAAATCAGAATAACTGGTGTAAAGAACACTGAGAAGCAAGAGAAAGTCTCAGTGTAAAACTGAAGTTCTTGCTAAGATGTGGCTCATAAAAAACCAGGCAGGAAAGGGGCCTGAGGTGGAGAAAAACAGCACACACAATGGCACTAAGATAGGAATAAGCTTGTTATCATCGTTATACTTTCGTATTTGTAAATTTTCTGCAGTGCTTATACATGGTTAAAATTGGAGGGGAAAATGCAATTATTTTAAAATATTCTTCGAGTGAAAGAAAGAAAAATCCAAATGAAGACTTATTGATTCTGAGAAATTTGACTGATACAACATTCCAAAATTGGTCATCTGCTGGGAATCAGAAAACCTCCATTAACTTCTCTTAATGGATAGCAAGTCCTGAATCAATCAATAAGTATTTATGGAGCTCATACTGTGTAAAAGGCACTGCACTTGGGCCCTGGGGAGCACTGCGATGAGCAGGACAGTGACCCGCTGTCATGCTGTCATGTCTAGGAGGGGAGGCTGGGATCGTAGGAAATTTCATGATTAGATTCGTTGTGATAAAAACCATAAGCGAATACAGATAATATGCCCTGAGACTAACCCAGGCAGGGGCAAGTTTAGGAAGGCTTTCTAAGGTGTAAGACATTTGAATTGGGCTTCGAGAGAGAGGGCTGCATGGACAAGGGCAGGAAGAAGAAAAGTGCAGCTCACGGTGGGGAATGAGTCATTCACAGTGACCCAGAAAATCCAGTACTTGGCATTCAGGAAGAGAAGACCAGGTTGATGGAATGGCATGACAGAACACCTCGAGTGTTATCAACAATGATCATTAGCTAAATGGTTTGCCAGCCATTCATCCATTTCCAGGCTCCTGATAAGAATGCCCTAGTTTCATGGAGTCACTCCTGCCCATGCAACTGAAGCCCACGTGATTGGGTAAAGCTGACAATCCATCATCCATTTCTTCAGAAGAGGTTATGAGACAAAGGCCTAGTCAATAAGAGCATCCCATTCCCTTGTTCATGGCAACTGGTTGAATAATGAGCAGCTGACCTAATGAGAGGGAATTCCAGCAAAGAGGTGAATTGAGTGTGTTAGCATAAGAGAAGTCTTCTCTCTGTTGGAGCTTCTGAGCAGCTGGACTGTACATCTGAGTCTGCTGCTGGACACCACACCATTACCATGGTGAAAGAGATTTTGTCAGATTGGAGCTGACAAAGAAGAAAGTACTGGGAAAGCAAATAAGACACTTTCCTAATGACAGTTTTTAATGAACTGCCAGGATGGAAATTAAGTCAGCTGTAGGTTTCCCAACTGTGGAACCCAATAAACCTCCTTTCTTTCCCTCTTGAGGTAGCTTGGGGTAGATTTCCGTCCTTTGCAACCAAAAGTCCTAATTAGTATACCACACTAAATTATGCCCACACAAAGCCTCAGTCATGAATGTTCACAGCAGCTTTAACCATGAAAGCCAAAAACTGAAAATGATCCAAATGTCCACCAACACGTGAATGGATAAACAAAATGTGGTATATTCATAAAAACAGTGTTCAATAACAAAAAGGAATAAACTGCTTCTATAATAAACATCATTCTATATGATGAATCTTAAAAACATTATGCTAAATACAGTCAGACATAAAGTACTGTATGATTCTACATAAGCAAAGTTCTAGAAAAATAAATCTAATCCATAATGACAGAAAGCCAATCAGTGATTGTCTGAAACCAGGGACATGTGTGACAACAGTCTGGGAAGGGGCACAAGGGACTTTTTAGGGTGGGTGGGGAAAAAGATAATGGCAAAGGGACCATGTGGTCTGTCTAAGAAAACAGGACCTTGAACTGGGGCAATGACCATGAGAATGAAAAGGAGATGTGAATTTGAAAAATATTTCAGAGGTAGAGTCAACAGGATTTGGCAACTAATAGATGAGAGGAAGAGGAAGAAATTTAAAAAAAATTACTCAGAACTTCCTAACTTTGGAGGCTGAAGGGATGTTAATACTATCAGCTGGAGTGAGAAAAAACAGGAAGAGGAAGCGACTCCTGGTAAAGATAATGGGCTCACTGTTAGTCACGTGGAGCTGAAGCCGCCCACAGGACAGCAGGCTAGAGGTGTCCAGTGTGGGCGGGAGGTAGTGCTTGCAGTGCTCAGTGAGGGGAAAAAATAAAAGATGAACCACCATCAAAAGAGGCAAACCACATCACCTTTCTCTGTCGCTGAAGATGCCAGATTAGTGTTCCGAATAGTAATCATTGCAAATGATCACTGAATACAGAGAAAACAAGGCTGGTATATTCGGACTCATACCAGAAAGCAATTAAAATGTATTCTGTCAGCAATGCCATCAGTGAAATCATGCACGCAGCCAAAAAGGAGAGTAAGACCCACAACAGGATGTTCTAACAGCTGCTTTCTCTAGCAGCTTTCTGTTCTAGGACAGGGCTTGATGTCTCCGAATATGGGAAATAATTAAGCGTAACTCCCAATCTTAACTTCTTAACTTCTAGGGATATATACACATACATATATACATATACATATGTATATATATATACATGTTACATAATTACTGGCTCTGATTTTTTATGATAATATCTTCCTTAAAATACTGAGGTTTGATTTTACTGTTTGAACAAACAAATTATCACCCATTTACACACTAGCTCATTGGGGAGTGTTCTTCCAGGATGCTCCCCTGCCTCAGACTGTTGGTGACATTTCACTTGTGGTAACGATTTTCAAAGTTTTTCTTACACAATATTATCTCATCAGATGTTTGGGGAACAAAAGGGTTCCATGGTCAAGAAGATTTGGAAACTACTGCACACTCCAAAAACCCTTTCTAGACTATTGAGGATATATATTCACATATTGAAAGCTTTAAGAAGAAAATATATATATATATTTAATTTCATTTAACCTGCTGCTGCTGCTAAGTTGCATCAGTCATGTCTGACTCAGTGTGACCCCATAGACGTTAGCCCACCAGGCTCCCCCGTCCCTGGGATTCTCCAGGCAAGAACACTGGAGTGGGTTGCCATTTCCTTCTCCAATGAATGAAAGTGAAAAGTGAAAGTGAAGTCGCTCAGTTGTGTCCAACTCTTAGCGACCCCATGGACTGCCTAGTTATGTCCAACTCTTAGCGACCCCATGGACTGCCTAGGTGTCCCAAATTCAGCATGTGGATGAACTAAAATTTATAAAGTATACTTTGGATAAGCATACAAAAAGTCTTCCATAAGCCATATCTCTAAATTAAGACAACTTCTAGAGTAAGTCAATCTTAGTCAATTTAGAATAACTGAGCAAAGCTTTCTGTTTGACAACTTGTATGTAAATACCCAGCCAACAAATTAGCTGATTTATTTTATTTCCCTTTTTTTCAGAAAGCTGTTAAGGCACTGAATTAGTACCACCTACATGTGTCTGCACAAACTGTATTGTTTCATGAACACTCAATTGGACCTTCCTCTTCCCACCCAAATGACACTTGTCATAGACAAAAGAGAAGATCTTCTGTTGTGTTTGTTCTATGACATTTTTTAGGGTTGGGATAGGAAAAGGAAAGACATTAAAAGCTATATTCATGGATTAATTGTAAAGATGCAAAATATATATACTGATTACATTTTGAGTTCAGAAACTACCATAATCACTATGGAGGCTTGGTTTAAACATGGTCCCTTAAATATAATTTCTAACAGATTCCTAGCAGAGAAGCCTCTTTGGAAAACAGAGGTGAGAAATTCATCCAAAGCAATCATGCTAAAGAGGCAGAATTTGGAACTGAGACCTGGGGAACAACTGCATCACCCACTGCACCCGTGAAATCGGCCACATCTCAGCCTGAGTTGGGGTTCACAAGATGAGACGACTTCCCCTCCTCCTGGGCAGTGCGTGCACTTGAGAGGGTAGGCAGACTACTCTCCTCCTGCTAGGAGGCTTCCTAGAGGCTCAGCCAACCTAACTGACTTGAGAACAAAGAAATCACCAGGCATGAACAGGAGCAGTCTTATAGCCCACTTTCCTTGTGCATTTCCTTGTGCATTTCTCTGGTGAAGTGAGCTAAGAGAGTTCTGACTTTGTTGCTATGGCCTGAATGAAGTCTATTTTTACACTTTTTTTTTTTTTGCCATCAAAACCAAAAAAGGTGCGGAAACTAACTGGATTTGAAAGATAACCTCCATGTTGCCATATCAAAGACTTTGTGGCAATCAAAATTTCTTATCTTTGCAAAGCAATAGTGTTCTCACTATTTTTAACTTTTGAACATAAGTCAGGTTTACTTTTTGTTTAACTTGCTTAGTTTGTTTTTTTCTGAATTTTTAAAAAAGTAGCCCTTATTTCCTAAATCTGAAAAATCTAGAGAGTGACACTTGTTTTTAGTAAAGATTGTTTTCTATGCTCTATGATGTGAAAGTGAATAGAATCAATCTAAAATGCAACACAATAGGCTGTATGCAGAATCTGTTTATAAATGTTTACATCATTTCTTTTCCAACTGGGGAGCAGCCCAAAGATTTCTTCAGAGTTTCAGAAGGGTCTGTGATCACCAAAGGATTAACAGTCACAAATCCAGGGGGTTTCCCTTGTCAATCCCATCTGTTTCACAGAGAGTTGATGTCACCTGTATTTTAGGTTTGAGAGAGAAAACAGCAACCCCCAGAGAAGCACAGAAAGGACTAGTGTTGTGGAAAGAATTGACAAATGTGTATAGATAAAGAATATATTTGGCAGGCTTGTAGATTTGGGACATTTATCTGTAAGACTGCTTTGAATGGGTTATGGTTGATTTAAGCCTGTGTTTCATGTCAAGCAGTATTCTACGTATAATCTGTTAAAAATTAAATGTACTCTCTTATAAGTCCAAAAGCTATTCAGCTCAGTTCTGTCAGGGTACAGTGCATAGCACTGTGCCCTCATGTCAAGATCTCTTGCTGTTCCAACTCTATGAAGAATCAATCAATGACCTAACAGTCAGGCTTCTTGCAAGAATTCAGACAGAGGTTTTGACCATAAGTCATCAAAACAGCTTCCTATCCCTGAAATGAGTATTATGAGGCTTGGCTAGCCCCGAACAAAGGACACCTGACCCAACAACACGGTCAGATTTCCTCTTTCTGGACTCTAACTCCTTTGGCAGCAGGACATGCAAGAGCCAAGTGAGGGACGAAAGATGAGCTGTCTCCTCTTAGCCCCGGGACTGAGTGGCAGAGGTTGAAGGGAGGCAGGTTGAACAAAGGCAGGTTGAAGGGAGAGGAAATGATGAGAAGTGGAGTTAAAGATGCTTTATTAAAACCCCTCTGGGCACCCAAATGCTCAGTAGGAGCCAAGGATTAGACACAGACAAACTGATACTTGCCATCAGTAATTAAGACTGTATTTTAAGGAATACAGAACTATCCAAAGAACAACATACTGGGGACAACTTTGGGATACAGTAAACATCCAATCCGTAGACAGATTAAAGAGACGAGCTAACAATTGAGAAAGACTGGTGACTCCGAGGTTAAAGCAGCTGCCTGCAATGCGGGAGACCCAGGTTCGATCCCTGGGTCGGGAAGACCCCCTGGAGAAGGAAATGGCAATCCACTCCAGTATTCTTGCCTGGAGAATCCCATGGAGGGAGGAGCCTGGTAGGCTACAGTCCACGGGGTTGCAAAGAGTCAGACACAACTGAGCTACTTCACTTTCACTTTCACTTTAAAGGAGGAATGGAAATGAATGGCTCATATGACGCCATTGTCCCCTCTTGAGCCCATGCCATATCATCAACTGATGCCAGAACCATTTCCTGTGAAGCCCAGATATGGCTCCACCATCTTTTTCCATGCATATACTGGGCAGTCACTACCTCTCAATCTGCTCTGGCTTGTGAGACAAAGTCTGTCTGCCTAAATTTATTAGTTCAGAGGATGCTGAAACACTGAATGGCCATTCCAAAAAGCACTGAGGATATTAGGATATTATACAGGCTACAGGAAAGGGAACACTGCCAACACATATTTAGGAAGGGGTAGCATTTTTATGATGAACAAATAGAAGGAAGATATAGCTCTAATGCCTCCAGCAGCAAAGAAGGAGAAAGAGTATATCAAAGACCTCAGCAAGACCAAGGCACCGGCTGTCTGGATAATCTGTAACCGATGACATGGCTGGTTTGATATAGACTGGTGAGGAAAAGCTTGCTGTTTACCTGGGGAGTGGGGGGAGGGGGAGTCTCTGGGAGGACACAACAAAATGAAACTAACAAGACTGGTACTTACTCAGCATGGGTCTAACCAGCTCAACCTTGGTTTCCTAAAGTTCAGTCATTCTGGAAAGCTAAAGCATGTGGCTTTAGCTTGGGAATCTCCCAGCCCTCTCCCAAATCTGGCTTGCTTCCTGTGCTTCTAAGTGCTGCTGTCTGAGCAGCAGACACCACTACCCATCCAACAAGTCAAGCCAGAAATCGGTAAGTTATCCTGAATGCTCATTTCTCCTGTGCTTTTTAAATTAATCACTGTATCATGTGGATTTTACCTCCTGAGGAATTCAGATCGCCTGCTGCATTGCTCCATGCTGCAGCCACGCTAGGTCAAGCCTTCATCACATCTTACTGCATATTGCAACAGCCACAGCCTACATCCAAGCTGGTCATCTCCAGTCCATTCCCTACCTCCAGGCAGAGAGCGCTCTGTAAAATGTGAGTCCTTTTCTCATAGAATCACTTCCCTGCTTACACTTTGTGTCTTCCCCATTTCCCCAGGTATTTGGAACATGCAACGAAGTTCAGAGTCCCCCAGAAGGGTCTGGATTCCACCTGCTGGGGACTGAGCTGCTTCCAGTTTCAAAAACACCTCACATCTCCTTCTGCCACCAGGACTCTGCACATGCTGTTTGCTCTGCCTTGGAATACTTCTCCACCACCTCCAGTCTCCACAGACCTCTTCCACACGTATGTGTTCTCATGTATGTCCCTTTCAAATCTTAGCTTGAGTCACTTCATCAGAGAATGCTCCCTTCCTGGTTAGTCAGTTATCAGCACCTATTATGCTCACTAAGAATACCCAAGACCTGTCCTTTATAGGTACTTCTCCTTTCTGTATAGCACACAGCTGTAGCCCCTGTGTGCACAGGGGTAATGGCATTCTCCTTCCTGCCCACTATAAACCCTCAAAAAACATTTTTTTAATGACTGAGTCAGTGAATCGTCCTAGAGATTCACTCACTCATCAGACCCTTATTTAAATTTGGAACTCTACCAAAGAAGGAAAATATTTGGAGAATGTGAGGCATGGCAGTGGGAAAATTCATAAAAGTACTAAGTGTTAAGAGGTTTGGGGAGATGGTTTGGGGTCTGGCAAAGAGGAGAGGGGAGCTTCAGTTTAATAGCCTTAGTAAAATCATAATATAAATAAATTTGAGATAAAACAGGCTCCTTCTCATGCCTACAAGCTATTGATTCAGCTAAAAAGCAATTACCCAAGAAGAACATGAGAATGAATATTGTCCATCACACGGACATAGGAAAAAGTGTATACTGCAATGATAGTGAGCAGTCTATAAAAAAACTTGGGGTGGTGAAATACCAAAGTCTGCCTGTCACATTTTATTATAAGTTGCTCAAATAACTGTTCGATCTTATTTGCTTGGAGCCAAACGCTATTTTTTATTGTAAGTTGGAAGGCTGAGACATTTTCTATAAAAGTAGCCGTAACTGGTAGTTGTCATGTAAACTTTTCTACATAAATAGCTCGATGGGCTTGTGAATAAATTAACTGGGGGGGGGGAGCATTTTGAGCACCTACTAAGTGCCAGGCCCTGAATTTTTATGATTATATTATATATGTATATGATTTATTTTTACCTTTATTTTTAACCAGATGTGGAAACTGAGAGTTAGCATTTTGTTTGTTTTTTAATTACTTGCTCAGGGCCATATACTTGATAAATAAATGACAGCATTTTAATCCAGGTCGTCACTGTACCCTGGTGTGTCCCATGAAATCATGAATGAGGAGTTTGAACCAGGAAAGGAATAAGATTATCCAGGGATGACAGAATCAGCGAGTTCACTGGAATTTTACTGGAAGCTTTATGACTCTGGATCAATAGCACAAAACAAATGTCTTTTCCTACTCCTGCCCCTCCCTGAAATATGCCTCCAGTGGCAGTAACTCAAATAAATATTGGAATGTAATTATATTTCACCACATGGCAGGGTGCAAAGCAGCATCATTAATGAATTATTGATAGCACAGATCTTTCTTGACATGGGCCCGCGCACTGCTGTGTTTATAGAGTTGTCTACTTGGAGATTCTTGCGGAGCGCTCGGGGCTAGAAGATGGACGTTGTGGGTGGATGCCTACATGTTCAAAGCTCGTCTGCACTTATCTGGGACAGGCAGTGCTTGTCCTGAGACAAAGAATGTTGCTCTCAGCAAAGGCGCGGACTGGAATTCCTACACACCTGTGTAATCATGTACAAGGATTCTGCCAGTAGGTCCCCAGATAATACCCAAACCTAGATTTTCATGTTTATTAGTCATCTCTTGCTGTGTAACACATTACCACAAACTTAGAGGCTTAAAACAATGCACTATACACCATGTATGTAATAGCTGGTTCCTCTGCTTCAGAGTCTCTCCTGAAGCCTCAATCAAGGGACACATCAGGTCTGGAGTCTACATCTGAAAGCTCATGACATGACTGTAGGTGGATTCATTTCCTTCAGGGCTGCTGAACTGAGATTCCCAGGTCGTAGTTGACTGTTGGAAGAAGGCCAACCTGAGCTCCATTACCATATGGGCCTCCCCAACACGTGCTAATCGCTCAGTCAGGTCCTACTCTTTGTGACCCCAGGGACTGTAGCCCACCAGGCTCCTCTGTCCATGGGATTCTCCAGGCAAGAATACTGGAGTGGGCTGCCATGACCTCCTCCAGGGGATCTTCCTGACCCAGGGACTGAACCCATGTCTCCTGTATCTCCTGCATTGGCAGGCAGATTCTTTACCACTGTGCCACCTGGGAAACCCCCCACCCCCGCCTCACAACAGCAACTTGCTTTATCAAAGGCAGTAAAGGAAAGAGTGTGCTAGAAAAACAGAAGTCAGAACTTCTTGTAATCCTATCACAGAGGTGAGTTCCCTAGAGGTGGAGGTGTTCTATTCCCCAGAAGCAAGTTCCTCAAGGAGAAATTACACACAAGGCTGTGAATACCAGGAGGTGGGACCACTGAGGCCACCTTAGCAGCTGCTGATCACATACACTAAATATAACGCCTAGGCAGACTGCTTCCCAGCTACTGAGAACTGCCCAGTTCTGCCATGCACGCAGCTTCAAGGGCACTAGGAATTCAGATTCCACCCATAGGGATCCTGCTCCATCCCTCCTCTGGCTGCTAGGGACCACACTGCCATGTCATCAGTGTTCTGAGATGAGGTGGGAAGAAGGCAAAGGAATGTCAGGTCTGATGTAAATTGTTGATGCAGTTTATCTAATTTAAGTCTCATAACAACACCTTGAGGTAAGCGCTATCTCCATTTTGCAAAGGAGAAATCTAAGCCTTCGAGTGTTTCCTGCCATTACTGGGCAGACGGTAGGGCTCACACGTTAGCTCAGCTCAATCATCTTTAATCACATCAATGCCTTCATTCCACCTCCTGATGGCATCCAAAAAAAAAAAAAAAATGGATCTGTGCCACCCGCTCCCACCCTCTGTCATTGTGCCCTCCTGGACTAGCCGCCTGCCTCCACGTTTGACCCTTTGTACTATTTTCCCATGCTGCTATAGCAAATCACTGCAAACTCAAAGCAATGCAAATTCATTCTCCCACAGTTCTGGCTGTCCAAAGTCCAAAATGAGTCTTTCAGAGCCAAGATCAAGAGATTGGCAAGGCTGGTTCCTTCTGGAGTCTCCACTGGGGAAATAAATTCCTTGCTTATTCCAACTTCTAAAAACTGCCCATGTCCCGTGGCTTGTGATCATATAACTCCAAACTCTGCTTCAGTCGTCACATCTCTTTCTCTAACCCTGACCTCCTGCTCCCTCTTACAGGGAACCCGTGATGACTCTGGGCACCTGGACAATCCAGGATCATCTCCCCACTTTAAGATTCTCATCTTCATTACATCTGCAAAGTCTTTCTTTGCTATATTTACAAGTAACATTTATTTGGAGGTCATTATTTAGCCAACCACACTCCTATGATCCACTTTCCCATGGTCAAGGGGAACCTTTCAGTTTCAGTTCAGTCACTCAGTCGTGTCCAACTCTATGTGACCCCATGGCTGCAGCACGCCAGGCATCTCTGTCCATCACCAACTCCAGGGTTTATGCAAACTCATGACCATCGAGTCGGTGATGCCATCCAACCATCTCATCCTCTGTCATCCCCTTCTCCTCCCGCCTTCAGTCTTTCCCAGCATCAGGCTCTTTTCCAATGAGTCAGTTCTTCGCATCAGGTGGCCAGAGTATCAGAGTTTCAGCTTCAGCATCAGTCCTTCCAATGAATATTCAGGACTGATTTCCTTTAGGATTGACTGGTTGGATCTCCTTGCAGTCCAGGGGACTCTCAAGAGTCTTCTCCAACACCACAGTTCAAAGGCATCAATTCTTCAGTGCTCAGCTTTCTTTATAGTCCAACTCTTATATCCTTACCTGACTACTGGAAAAACCAAACAGGTGTTTTCACATCCTTAGTCAAACCTAGTCAAACCCTGATGGTTTACATTGCACTCTACACAAAGCCCACTCCTTCCTTGTAGGGACTACCTCATGCAGGTCTCTCTTACCTGTCTTGACACTTTGCCTGTTGATCACTAACTCTGACTGCTCTGGCCTACTTTCTGGGCCCTGAAGTCCCAGGCCCTATTCTGCCATCATGTTTTCAGATCTGTGCTTTCTTCTGCATGCAGATGGATTCTCCCCAACACTCCACTGAAATTTGGCCAGGGTGTCAGGGCTTCAGAGAGTCGATCCTGCTGGGCCTTTTCATCTCAGACACCAGCTCTGAGACACAGAGTTGCCTCCAGCAGGATTTTGGGAACCGTTCCCTGGAGATTTCGCATTAGGAGGTAAGGAAGGCAGGGATGCACAAAGGAGCAAGCAAACCCACGATGAGATGGCCCCGATGCCTTTATAGCCTTTGAGCCTACAGAAAGCTCAAAGCTGGGTGGCCTTTTAGGGTTGTCTTAAATAGAGGCAACAAGGCTGGGTCATTTGCTACAAGCTTCCCCCTACGAGGGGTTTATAAACAAAAATAAGCAACCAATGTTATGCAAAAAGATATTATTAAACTGATTATAGTAAGGATGATCATCAAGATGGACTAAACTAATAAAAATCAGCTTTGCAGAAGAGTGGATGGATGGGGTAGCTTCCCGACAATTTATCCTTGGAATAAATTTTTAATAACAATGATTCACACCTGCTGAAAAACCCATTCTCACTGGAAACTGTGTGGGCCCAGCTGTAATTCAGATATTTCCTCAGATCTACCAGGTAATATCAGTTGAACAGTTTGACACACTGGTTTTATTTTGAAAAAAAAAAAAAAAAGTTTGGATGCAGGAAAGTTAGAGGAATAAACCTGAATAAGTACAATAAGCCTGCTAGAACATGCCTGTTATTTTCACAAATATGAACATAGCAGGTGTGGAAGACAGCTGACCCAGTTCTTAAACTGAAGCATCTGATCCTGGAAAGTAAAATCTAGGTGCCTTGATTCCATCAGAGCCCAGCTCTGTGTTCCTAGGCACTGGCCATGGTCAGGGGCCTGGGTCAGGCTCAGTCTGCACTCACTCCCAACTTGGCCCAAATGTTGGCTTCCCTTTTTGAAGACACAGTTGACCACATGGTCACCCTGGTTTTTTTCCTTCAGTTGTCCATCTGTCTGGTCATCAAACCATCAACCCAGGCCTCTCCAGTCTTCTTACATTCTTTCACTGGACATTTTAAAATTACTAAATACTGCAAATATATTTTTAAAAAAAGCTAGTAACTGGGGAATACTCACTCCTGGATCCTTACTTCCTTTTACAGACACTAACAGAAACATCTCAAAATGGTTTACAAGACATGGCACCCAATGAGTGATGCTTTGATTATTAGTCTTTAAACTGTGTTATCATAGTTGCTGTTCTGTGCAATAAATATTTGTGAGTCTCCACCAGATGCCAAGCTCAGGAAATACAACCGAGTAAACACAGACTCTGCTTTGATGGAATTCAGAGTCTTGAATAATGACAGTGACCAGCGCTAGGTTTCCAGTGGTCATTATTTGATTCAGTACACAAACAGCGCTGTGATCACGGCCCCTTCTTAAGGTAAGAAAGGTGAGGCTCAAGAGGCATAAGAATGAACCTAAGTTATATGGATTGCCTTCACTAAGGACTGCTCTGTGTTTAGGAGCTTGGTCTAGTGAGGCAGAAAGCACGATGCCAGGCAGGGTATCCAGGACCCAGCCCGGAGGCAGTGGTTACTGACAGGCTGTCCCAGTGCCAGGCAAGAGGACCCCTGGCTTGTCCACATGAAGCAAGAGCCAAAAACTGGCCACGTTTATGCACTTTAGAGATCCTAGGCAGAAGTCCCAGTTACGAACAACTTCATGCAAATGCAAACCCACAAACACTGATCTCATTTCTGGGCTTGACCATGGCCGCTACATAGGTCTGCAGTCACCAAGGCTCTGAATCCCTGTTGGCAACACTGCAGCGTTGCAATGAAAAGGTGAAGTCATTCTCCCAACCCCTTTCCAAGCATGTTTGTGTCCAGAGGACGCCTGCCAGGGCGCCTATCACTTAGTGCTCATGACCGTCCATCCTGGCTCTGTTCCCACACCAAAGATGGCCAGTTTGAACAGAGGGCCCTGCTGGGCCACCACTGTAGGATCCACACGTTGGATGGACTGAGATCAGAATGGCAAGCAACCATATTGCAAATTATCTCTTTACCCTGCATAGACCATAGGCTTCCTGCTGATATCACTTACATCTTGTTATGAATTTGGAATAAAGAACAGCAAAAGCCCGCTGCACAGTGCCCCACAGGCTAAGGATTTAGCTACTCTTTGTGCCAAACTCTGCCTTCTTTAAACCCTTTGAATTATGCAGTCTGTGGGTACCAACCTCTCCCTGACATCTGCCCTAGGAGGGGCACCTGTCTTGCCTGCCCACGTAAACCGCTGACCTGCTCTCCTGACACCTGTGTAACATGTAAAAGCCAGCTCTCTTCCTCTGTCTCCCCCTTTGTATGATGTTTGAGGCAGGCCCCTACAGCTATGAAGAGAGAGAAGCAGTGGGCTTCCTCATCGTCAATGTCTTTGTTCAATTAAGCAAGAGCTTACTAATGGTAAGCTCCCATTTCTAACCTTTTGATGAAAAACAGACTCCCCCAGTGATTTCTCTCTGAGAGATACAGTGAGGAAATCTCTTAGTGTAACTTGACCAAGAAATTTTATTTTATGAATTATTCCACATGTGGTGTATGTTGTGGCCATGGATATTGCCAGTATTTGATGAAATCACTGACATAAACTCTCAACTATCACTGATCTTCTCTGTCATGCTATTTTCCCAGTACAGTAAGTGACACTCTGCGTCTTCAGTATAAGGAAACTGGCTACTGGAATCTTTTTCACGAGTCATCACATGGAATCATCATAATAGTCATTTGAGGAAATCAATGTTTTCATTTTTTGCATTTGAAAGACTGATGCTCAGAGTGGTTAAATAATTTACCCAGGGTTCCTCAGCAAGTAAATGACTGATTTACTGGTTGATTCCAAGACAATTCTCTGATCCATATATCACACTGCTGCCTCTGGGAAAAATAAAGACTGGAAACCTGCATTCCTTAGTCCTTCTCTCCCATAACCTCTGCCCACACCAGTAACCAATGGCTAGCAGCCAATATGTGCTAAGATCCTCACATTTGTAAGTGTGTCATTCCTGAAGAATCTGTTCCTGTTAGTGTCCTCTGGAGGACTAGGAGGGAAAACTCTTACCCCAATAAGATGACTAAACGTTCCAGTCTGCCCAGGAAAGTCCTAGTTTGGTCCACTTGTCCCAGTATAATTATTGATAGCAGCCCCTCTTGCTCTCAAGAGTGTACTGGTTTGAACTAAAAACTTCATAGTCACTGTCTTCAAGACCCATATATACTAAACACATGTTCTCTGCAAATGGTAACCATCAATGTTGATGATTTAGATGATTATGCATTACATGAATTTCTAAGAAGGCCGTGGAAGGGTAATTCTAAGGGTTATTATCATTTCCACTTGCAGTTAGCAAGAAAATGTTTACTCTGATTCACCAGGGATAATGTAGAAATAAACTTTTTCTACCTTAAAACTCAGCTCTCTGTGCAAAGACACCAGGCTTGTTTCTTAGGACTTAACTCCCACAGGTTACACAGTATGTAAGTCGGAGGCATTCAAAACATGTGTAACTGAAAATCACTCATCAAAAAGATTGTTCATATACAAAAGTAAGGTTTAGTATAAAGACCTCTGAAATGGCACCTAGGCACAGGGGACATTCTGGAATTGATCAAATTTCACAGGCATGCTTATATGTACAAATACATCTCCGTCAACAACTAACAGTTCTTGGACTTCTCTGGTGGCTCAGACAGTAAAGAATCTGCATGCAGTGCAGGAGACCCAGGTTCGATCCCTGGGTTGGGAAGATCACCCAGAGATGGGAATGGCAACCCACTCCAATATTCTTAACTGGAGAATCCCATGGATGGAGGAGCCTGGTGGGCTACAGTCCATGGGGTTGCACAGAGTCGGGCACGACTTAGCGATTGAACAACAACAACAATTCTTGACCCAGATGTCACTTTTTACAACATAGACATGATCTCATGATCTTCCAACAAAACTGAGGCTTGTTCCCTGTCACTAGATCATTTCTCCAAAATAAGCTTTGCCTGCCACTGGTGGCACTCAATTCCTTACAAATTTATCAGGTAAACACACAAAGCCTACATGTTGTTCCATAAAGTACCCTCCTTCTTAAGTTTTGCCCAGCTTAGCTAAATTTGCAACACTCTAAAGTATTACATGAAACAGCCGTGTTGAAGAAACTTTTTAAATGTGATATTTTTCCTCAAAGAACACACAAGCCTTTGTTTGGGGTTTCTTTTGTTTGTTGGTTTTATCTTCCATCCTTTCCCTCCTCAACCCTCAGGAGACTGTGACCTTAGGAAGCCAAAACTTGGATCAGGGGCTGAGGCCTGGCTCTAAGTTCAGAATCACAGTACACTTACAGTCATATTCATAGAGAATATCCCAAATAATGAATCTTCTGTGCCAAAGTACTCAGCCATTTGAGAAAAAAGGTCAAAAACCATTGTAAATAGTTCTGTTCTGTAGAACCAGTAGGCTCCAGATTGAACCTACTATTCAGATTTTTCAAATAAATTTTTTGGGAAGCTGCTGCTGCTGTGTCGCGTCAGTCATGTCCGACTCTGTGTGACCCCATAGACGGCAGCCCAACAGGCTCCCCCGTCCCTGGGATTCTCCAGGAAAGAATACTGGAGTAGGTTGCCATTTCCTTCTCCAATGCATGAAAGTGAAAAGTGAAAGTGAAGTCGCTCAGTCGTGTCCGACTTTTAGCGACCCCAGGGACTGTAGCCTACCAGGCTCCTCCGTCCATGGGATTCTCCTAGAAGGCCCCAAATGAAAACCAGGAACACATGAGCCCAAACCCTGTTCCTTCAGTTTTGCCTAAAAGCTGCTGACTTTGTGTTTCTTTTTAAAGCATCTTCCAGGTGCCAAGGATATTAGCCACATGAGGGTGTTCGGCAGATTTGTTTCACTTTGGGCAACATTCTCTTGTGCTTTCCCCTCCCCAGGTATTGTCTTCATCTGTTCAGAGCTGGGCGTGTTGAAATAAATGTGTAAATCTGGCCGCTCCTCCTGGCCTCCACGGAGGCTGAGCCTGTGGCCTGCACCCATCTGTTCGGTTGGTTCCTGAAAAGAGTTGGTGTTTATTTTGCACTAGTCACAGGAAGAGTCCTCCTTTATTGAGTCCTACTCACTTCAGTATTCTTGGGCTTCCCTTGCGGCTCAGCTGGTAAAGAATCTGTCTGCAGTGCAGAAGACCTGGATTCGATCCCTAGGTTCGGAAGATCCCCTGAGGGAAAGGCTACCCAACTCCAGTATTCTGGCCTAGAGAATTCCATGTATACAGTCCATGGGGTTGCAAAGAGTCAGACGTGACTGGGTGACTTTCACTTTCACTTTCCTCCTTTAATGAGGTAGATCCCAGATCTTGACTTCATTGTATGTACGTTAGACTGAGAAGGTAGGATATGGTATTCTTGACACAATTTCTATACCTGTACTCATGACAGATGTCATTCATCAACTGCAGCACACTTTCCTGATAAGCTTCAGCATCTTACTCAGCACAGAGATCTAGGAAACCTCTCCAGGAGTGCTAACTCAAAGAATTAACACTGGTTGCTGTCCCTGACAGGGACACATGATTATAACTAAGGGACTTACAACCCAGAGACATCCATAGCTGGTCCTAACGAGATAAGCAGCAGAAACACTTACATCAGACGGCTCACTCTCATGACGACCTTATTATTCTGAATCCTGGACCTGTGCTCTGTCAGCCTGCCTTCTGATCCTTGACATCAAGAGACATCTGTAGGCATCAGAACCTGGGCAGGTCACCCATTATTGAACCACTTTCCCCTGATGGGCTCGAGTCCCTCTCACCCCTGAGACCCTCCTCAGTCTTCTCGTATTGATCTCAGCTCCACATTAATTCTTCATTGTTGGTTTTGATTGCTCCAATATAAAGTCCTTGGGGAAGGGTAGACAGGAAGAAAGACATTTCTGACTAAGCTTCCTAGAGTAGACCTGGTAGAAGAGAGAGGGGTATAAAAGTCAAAGACAAATGTGTGACGATTCTATTCATTCTATAAAGAATAAAGAGCACATATTTTACATCAACATGGGAAACAAAAGTCTTCTGTATCCCATCTCAGAAATATGTAATGCAGCCTCTGCCACCAACAGGAAGAAAAAACATCGTCGATGTCAAGTCTCGGCTTCCTTGGCTTGAGTCTTGGCTTCTCTCTCATTCCACAGTCATTAACTGAGCTGGATGGGGTGGGAAGCCTGGTGAGCAAGACAAATGTAATTTTGCCAGTAAGATGACGCATTATTCAATTCAGGATTGCCCACACATCGTGCCTGTGACCTCTATGGCTGGCTGGAACCCTTATTCCCCTGCCCCTTGAGAGCAGCTTCTGCGCCAGCAGTGTCCATGGACTCCACACCTTATCTTAGCGCATCCTTGTGCGATCTGATTATGGACGAGGTAGCCAGAGGGCGTCAATGCAGTCTCTCACCACTGTGACAGGGTGATAGGGCTGTCATTCCCTGTCACTGAGGCGAGGAGAATGTAGGAGTATGCTGGAAGACTGAAGGCACTGCCACTTGGCGGCACCAAGAGTAGGTTCAGAAAGCCAGGCATATCAGGCAAAACTGGACTAGGGTTTAGAACCGGAAAGGGTACTGTGGCAAGAAGACAAGCTAGAAGGATCAGGCCAGAATGCTAGGCTCATACAGATCCAATGTGGGCAGAAAGGGCCAGAGGTGACCCAGATGTGGAACGGTAACAGCCAAAGCAGAGAGAGAGACTTTAGCAAGACCACACCAGGGTCACACCTTCTCATTCGTAACTTGGGTTTTTTTCAGAATGTTGCTTATGTTATAACTGTTACATAACATAATAAATCCCGGTTTTAAGATGAGAACACTAAGCCACATGGACATAAAAGTCGAATAACAAGGCTAAGCTCAGAGAGCTAATAAGCTGAGAGCTGAGACTTGAACCCTAGGTGGAGTTGGGCACTGTTGGCCTGCAGGTAGAGCCCAGACACTCCTAGGCTTGAGCTGATCTGCAGGCAGGGGCTGTTTGCCCTCTGCCATCTGGATTCTGGAACATGGCCACACCATGGTTCAGAGGAAACGCCCATCTCTAAGTGTCATTGACTTCCAAAAATAGCAAAAGCGGAGGGTTAGGCCTTCTGGGAGATCCTTCCAATATTTTTCTTAGAAGTGAGCACATCCATTTCCCAATTAATTATCTCCATTAGCTAAGCTCAATTACTCTGTGTCCACCTCCAAGAATACAACCTTGCTCCTTGGAGACTTCCTATTTGAATTTCCAAGGGGGCAAATATTGCCAGAAGCATGTTTTATGTAATTACCTGGTGTAGATATTTCACTCTCTCTTTACTTAATGATTATTAAATACTGAAATTAACCTCCATACTTGGATGTGGATTCCATCAGTGTAAAAGAAAGTAAATGTATCGTGGGGTGTGCTCAGAGATGCCTGCATTCAGTGGCCTTCTTCTCAGTTCTCAGGTACAACTCCCAGGGTTCCTCCTTGGAGATACTTCCTATTCTATTCTGCATAAGAATAACCCAAGTGAAAGTGAAAGTCTTCAGTCATGTCTGACTTTTTGCCATCCCATGAACTATAGTCCATGAAATTCTCCAGGCAAGAACGCTGGAGTGGGTAGCCTTTCTCTTCTCCAGGAGTCCTTCCCAACCCAGGGATCAAACCCAGGTTGATCTCCCACATTGCACTGATTCTTTATCAGCTGAGCCACAAGGGAAGCCCAATAATAATGCAAAGAGCCTGATAAAACCAGAGCTAGGCCCTACACCTAGACTTACTGAGTCAGCATGTCTCAGGGAAAGGCCTGAGGGCATGTCTCAGGGAATCTGAGACTCTTCCTTGTTGTGTTGTGTTGTGTTAGCCACTCAGTCCTGTCTGACTCTTTGCGACCCCAGGGACTGTAGCCCACCAGGCTCCTCTGTCCATGGGATTTCCCAGGCAAGAATACTGGAGTGGGTTGCCATTTCCTTCTCCAGGGGATCTTCCTGACCCAGGTATTGAAGCCAGGTCTCCTGCATTGCAGGCAGATTCTGAGTTGGGACGGGTCAGCAGAGGGATGGCGTGTCTGTTGACACTAACATCTAAGGATCAGTGATACTTAGTTTCCCTGATACATGAAGACAGCCTTATCACGGGGAAGAGGAGAGACAATATGAAAACGAGCTAGTCTGCCCTCATACATATCTTAATAATAAACACAGAATTCATGGTATCTATTGCTATTTTATAGTTGTTATAAATCCTCACACCAGGGCTTGAGTGCTGTAGCTGATCCGGGGGTGCAGGCAGAACCAGTAGGTGAGGGGGGAGGGAGACAGAAAGGGAAAGGAAGAGAAAAGGGCTGTTGCTGTCAGGCAAGCACACAGGAGACTGGAGCTCGAGCCTGCTGGGCCTTGGGGGCGCGTGAGCAGCACACTACCCCGGCCCCAGCTTTGCCCCGCGGAAGGCAAAGTGGCTGGTGTTTACTGACTACTGTCAGTGCTGGGCTGGGCTCCTGGGGGCTGGGAATTCCCTGGCGCTGCTGTGAGGGGACGCTGGGTGGGCACGAGCTGTGGGAGGCTGGGCTGCATAAAGGTGAGGAGCAGACGTGAGGCCCCAAGAGCATCTGCTGCCTTCCCTACAGCCTTTCTGGTGACGAAGCGTCAGGGGCGTTCTGGTGCCCCACTTAGATGGTGAATAAGACGCAAACATGAGCGCTGGGAGAAGGCGGTTCCCCCTCATTGATGGCTTTACGTGTTTCTTTGTGTGGTAAAATACACATAACATGAAATTCACCGTGAATGACTTAGTAAACTCACAGCACTGGCGGTTATGCCACCCTCACCACAATCTAGTCCGGAACACTTTTGTCACCGACAGGGAAACCAGCACCCATTAGCAGTCACCCTCTATCCGACTTCCCTCCGAACCCTGGCAACCACCAGTCTACTTTCTGTCCCTCTGGATTTGCCAGTCCTGGACCCCTCACGCAAGTGCAATCTTACTGCAGATGGGCTTCCATGTCTGGCTTCTTTCATCGAGCATGATATGATGTTGTCCAGGCTCTTCCCTGCGGGAGCATGGATCAGTGCTCCATCCCTTTCTCTGGTTGAACAAATGTCCATTAAGGACGACACTCCCTCTTGCTGTTTTGGTTTCTCAAGGACATGTCTGCAGATCGACCTCAGTGCCGGGTGGCCTCCACTTGCCATGGCAGACCGGACCAGACCCCATTCATCTCTGTCCTTATTTGCGTGCCAAGATGCTGGCCTTTATGGGCTGCCTCTTCCTCTAGCTCTCTCCTCTGGCTTCCTGTGAGATATGACTGATGGAAGTTACCGGCAGGACATCACACAGGAGCAACAGAAGTTAATGGACCTTTTGCCTCCTGGCAAACTGAGCATGGTGGGCTCCCGTCAGAGGTCCTCTCCCCCAGGCTTCTCTCGCCAGGTTCTTCTGCGCCGTCTCTCTCCTGAAACTTCCAGGTTCACAGGAAGTAACAGCTTCCTGCTGCAGAAAGCTATCAAGCCCTACACTGTCCTTCGTAAGTTTTCCCTAAATGTTCTCACATCTTTGTAAATAGTCTATTCAATTTTCTTCAAACTTCCGGTTTGCGTGTGCCTCTTTCCTGCTGGGATCCTAATGTAATAATAACCAAAGATAGAGTAACACTAATCGTTTACTTAATTACTGAAGCACATTTCATAGTGTCTATTTGTAACTTTAGAACCGAGCAATGCTCTGTGCCCCTGAGTGTTATCTCCACCTCCCAGAACAAATGTGAACCAGACAGCGATTGTTCAAAGGCGGTGCAACAGTACAATCATGTAATGTGGGTTCTGGAATCATATTTCCTGGGTTCATTTCTCATCTCCACACTTTGTGGCACCTTGACCTGGGGTAAATGACTTCATCTCAGATTCACGATGTATAAAAAATGTGAATTACAGCCCCTAGACCATCTAAGACTACTAGGCAGAAATTTCTCTGAGCAGGACCACACACCTCAAGTTCCCCAGAAACATGAGCTGTTGTGTTAACCCCCATTAGTCCTGGCTGCAGTTCCCTCTCCTGGTCTCTATCAGCTTCTCCTAGAGGACTCTTAGAAGTCCTCGCTGCTGGCCCAGATTCTTCCCAGATGGCGAGCCAGCGATGACTAGAGCTGGAGGCATGCCAGCACCAATTCTTTTCCGCAGCTAAGGGAACAGACTGGTTCCAAATAGGGAAAGGAGTACGTCAAGGTTGTATATTGTCACCCTGCTTATTTTACTTATATGCAGAGTACATCATGAGGAACGCTGGGCTGGAAGAAGCACAAGCTGGAATCAAGATTGCTGGGAGAAATATCAATAACCTCAGATATGCAGATGACACCACCCTTATGGCAGAAAGTGAAGAGGAACTCAAAAGCCTCTTGATGAAAGTGAAAGAGGAGAGTGAAAAGGTTGGCTTGAAGCTCAACATTCAGAAAACGAAGATCATGGCATCTGGTCCCATCACTTCTTGGGAAATAGATGGTGAAACAGTGGAAACTGTGTCAGACTTTATTTTTTTGGGTTCCAAAATCACTGCAGATGCTGATTGCAGCCAGGAAATTAAAAGACGCTTACTCCTTGGAAGGAAAGTTATGACCAGCCTAGATAGCATATTAAAAAGCAGAGACATTACTTTGCCAACCAAGGTCCGTCTAGTCAAGGCTATGGTTTTTCCCATGGTCATGTATGGGTGTGAGAGTTGGACTGTGAAGAAAGTTGATCACTGAAGAATTGATGCTTTTGAACTGTGGTGCTGGAGAAGACTCTTGAGAGTCCCTTGGACTGCGAGGAGATCCAACCAGTCCATTCTAGAGGAGATCAATCCTGGGTGTTCATTGGAAGTACTTATGCTAAAGCTGAAACTGCAATACTTTGGCCACCTCATGCGACGAGTTGACTCACTGGAAAAGACTCTGATGCTGGGAGCGATTGGGGGTGGGAGGAGAAGGGGACGACAGAGAATAAGGTGGCTGGATGGCATCACCGACTCAATGGACAAGAGTTTGCGTGAACTCCGGGAGTTGGTGATGGACAGGGAGGCCTGGCGTGCTGTGGTTCATGGGATCGCTAACAGTCGGACAAGACTGAGCGACTGAACTGAACTGAACTGAACTGAAGGGAGTAGGGCTGTGAAGACAGGCAAGTTCCCATAGGCCTGGGCTCCCGCATTTTAAACAAGGGCCTCCTTCTGCTGTGGGGCGGTGGCCTTGCTTCCCGTCCCGTTTTTCATCACCAGCAGGAAGACCACCATGTGCTGGAGGTTTATTCTGGGATAACCACCTTCTAAGCATCCTTCATTTGACAGTCCTATCAATCCTGTGAGGCATAGATCCTTTTTAAAAACCTGTTGCAAATCTGTTCCAGATCCATTTCTTAAATCTGTTCCAGCATGGTATGGTCTCCAGTTACACAGGTAACATGTGAATATATTTTCCTTGCTGAAGATCCAAAACTGAAATAGCATGAGATTGCCCTTAATATCCCCATTTCTCTGATGATGAACCTGTAACCGAGACAGATTCAATAATGTTCTCAAAAGTTCACGATGAGAGATGGTGGAATTCAAAACCGAAAGTGCCTGGTGCCAGAGCCCACAATGGGTCCACAGGACTATCTTCTGCCCAGTCTCTCCCTTTTGGGCTCTGACCAGCCTTAACCTTCCTAGCTCGTAAGCCCATTCTAGTAGAACGTGGATCTTCATAAATGACCTCTGAAGTCCACATCTAAACTAGTAGGCTGTTCTGGGCATTTCTCACACCCTGCTCCACACACTTCCCTACCACGGCTGTGACAACCAGCTTCCCACAGGTGTGATCAGACAGCACCCCAGGGACACGGCCCACCCATTCCTGCATTCTGTCCTAGGATTTCTGATCCCATTGACACCATGGGATGGAATGCCCAAGGGAACCTGTCGAGTCCCTCCTACTAGCACAGGAATGAGAGAGTAGACATCTCATGGGCAAGGCTTGACCACAGGGGGATGGGAACTGTTCCCCAGAGACAGACATTTTGGAGGTGTTTTCTGCGGCTCCTCTGAGGGCCTTGGGAGGTGCGTCTCAGTGGCCCATAGTGGTGACCGATCTGCGTCTGCTCCCTTGAACACGTGGCCCCTCTTTTTCAGTCTCACTCTCCCCATCTCCCAGCCTGTTTCCTGGAATCACACAATCAATCACATCAGGCTTAACTTTCGGGGTAAGAGCAGGCTAAGTCGGGGATGATGGAAGAATTGCTTTGTTGTGTAAATATTTGTTGTGAATAATAGGCTCTCCTTGCGAGCAGAGACGTCTCCTCTCAGAGAGGCCCGGATCATGAAGGCGAGGACTGCAGGGGCTGCCACATCCTTCAACTCTGCTCTCCCCACAGGCTGACGGGCTGCCTGCTGCACAGGAGTAGATCTGTACCCTTGACCTCACTAGAGATTCAAACGTTTCTCAGTAGAAAAACAAACAGAGATTCACCCTCCTAACCAGTCATTCATGCTTCCAACATGCTTCACTGTCATTGTGAGAAGGCTGGGTTTTGTTCAACAAGAATGTCTGAGTACCTAGAAACAGCCGGGATTATGCAAGTCTCTAGGGATAAGAGGGTAAACATAACCTAGTCCTTGCCCTGAGGGAGTGAACATTCTAGATTGAAAGTAGATAAGTAAGCGGGAAATTCTCACACCTTGCAAAGAGTACTATAACTGGGGCAATCAATTGTGTAAGTGAAAATTGAGCTTTCAAAGAAAAAAAAAAAATAAAACATTTCTACATACAATGCATCACATTTTAAAATCTCAGTTTAAACCAGAATTAACATAAGTAATCTTTAGGTTTATTCCACTTTCTCTCTGGTCCTAGACCTGTGATCTATCTACCCATCCAACCCCTCCGTCTAATACAAGTTTGGTTACAACACTCTTAAAGGAAAGAAAAGTTTCTGGCTCTGGCTGCCCCATGCAGGGACTTGGGGAGGCCAACGTAAAGGGCAAAGATGACAGAAGATGAGTAATTTTCATGCAAGACTTCTATGCGGTGCTTCTTAGTATTCTGACCACGACTTGTTAAAATTACGCTAGATTTGTGACTATAGATTTCCTGGATCATATCTGCAGCCATTTTTCCATCAGGGACCAAGCAGACATCAATCATTCCGAGATGGCAAATTTGTGAGAGCAAGGTCAGCAGCCAAGTTCACTGGATTAGTTTGATTGGGCACTTGAAGAAAGGCTTAAGCAGGACATCCAGAAAACATTGAGACAGTGGGAAAAAAAGAGTGTCTGGTTCCTACCCTCAAAATATCCTGTGTGTACAGAAACAATAAAAGGGCAGAGTGGCAAACTGAAATTAGTGCAGCGTGATCGAAGGGTCTGTAAACAACAGCAATAGATCTGTCATCGCTGCTGTACATATTAAAGTGTCTCACACTTTGTGACCTGGGGACTGAACCCTGCCCCTGATACTTCTAAGTTCTCACTTAGAGTGAACCTTAGTTTCCTAATCTGTTCAGTCCAGTTCAGTCGCTCAGTTGTGTCCAACTCTCCGCGACCCCATGAATCACAGCACGCCAAGCCTCCCTGTCCATCACCAACTCCCGGAGTTCACTCAAACTCATGTCCACAGAGTCAGTGATGCCATCCAGCCATCTCATTCTTGGTCGTCCCCTTCTCCTCCAGCCCCCAACCTTTCCCAGCATCAGAGTCTTTTCCAGTGAGTCAACTCGTCGCATGAGGTGGCCAAAGTATTGCAGTTTCAGCTTTAGCATCAGTCCTTCCAATGAACACCCAGGATCGATCTCCCTTAGAATGGACTGGTTGGATCTCCTTGCAGTACAAGGGACTCTCAAGAGTCTTCTCCAACACCACAGTTCAAAAGCATCAATTCTTCGGCGATCAGCCTTCTTCACAGTCCAACTCTCACATCCACACATGACCACGGGAAAAACCATAGCCTTGACTAGACGGACCTTTGTTGGCAAAGTAATGTCTCTGCTTTTTAATATATTATCAAGGTTGGTCATAACTTTCAATTCTACCTACCTCACCCATGCATCCATTAATGTCATTATTAATTAATTACCTACAAGCCAAGCACTTAGCCCCACAGTGGGGATTCAATGATGAGTTAAAAAGAAATTCCTTAAAAAAAAAAAAAAGAAATTCCTTGCCCTTGTATTTAGCATTGAGTCAGGGGAGGTAAACAGCAATCACCTATTCACCATCAATAAATGGAAGTGATGTTTATAACCTGGGCTATGGGGGAGATGCACGTGGCACCACGAGAAAGAAAAAAAGGGAAGAAAAGTCCAGCTTGACGATAGAGATGAAATAGAAGAATGAATGAGCCTGAATTAGGTGAAGGCTCTGGGGTGGATTGCAGGTAGACTCTTGATGGAGAAGGAAGTGCGTGTATAGGCCTTGGTACATGAAGATCTCAGCAAATGGACCAACGCTGGTATGGCTGGAGTTTAAAGTGCAGAGTGGTACGAGGGAAGATCAGAGCAGTTTGCCTGGCCTTATAGCTGATGTGGAAGGTTTGTTTTTTATTTAATCCTCAAAGCACTGAGAAACCATTGAAGGATTTTAAGCAAAGGAGTGGCATGATCAGATGCATCATATCAAAGCTTTCAAAGGATGGTTCTGGCTGAGGAGAAAAGAGTGATTGGAGGAAGGTAAAAGTGGCTGTGTGGAGACCAGCTGGGCGGCATATCGGTATTCAAAGCAAAAACATGACGGTAACTCAGAACAGAGTGCTGGTAAGAAAGGAGGAGAGGAGTGGATAGATTCCCAACACGTTTAGGAGGATTTAAATTTGGAAACGAGAGGAAGTGGATGGATGATGGTGCCATGGATTAAGGTAGGGAGCTGCAGAAAGTAGCGAGGTTTGGAAGAGAACATCACATATTGGTTGGGGAATGTCAAGTCCCAGGTGCCTTTGAGACATGAAAGAAGGATGTCCACCGGGCTGTTAGGTATAAGCTCTAAGGCTCAGAAAGTTCAGTTCAGTTCAGTCGCTCAGTCGTGTCTGACTCTTTGTGACCCCATGAATCACAGCACACCAGGCCTCCCTGTCCATCACCAACTCCCGGAGTTCACTCAAACTCATGTCCATAGAGTCGGTGATACCATCCAGCCATCTCATTCTCTGTCGTCCCCTTCTCCTCCCACCCCCAATCCTTCCTAGCATTAGACTCTTTTCCAGTGAGTCAACTCATCGCATGAGGTGGCCAAAGTATTGGAGTTTCAGCTTTAGCATCAGTCCTTCCAATGAACACCCAGGGTTGATCTTTAGAATGGACTGGTTGGATCTCCTTGCAGTACAAGGGACTCTCAAGAGTCTTCTCCAGCATCACAGTTCAAAAGCATCAATTCTTCGGCGATCAGCTTTCTTCACAGTCCAACTCTCACATCCATACATGACCACAGGAAAAACCATAGCCTTGACTAGACGGACCTTGGTTGGCAAAGTAATGTCTCTGCTTTTTAATATGCTATCTAGGTTGGTCATAACTTTCCTTCCAAAGAGTAAGCGTCTTTTAATTTCCTGGCTGCAATCAGCATCTGCAGTGATTTTGGAGCCCCAAAAAATAAAGTCTGACACTGTTTCCCCATCTATTTCCCATGAAGTGATGGGACCAGATGCCATGATTTTTGTTTTCTGAATGTTGAGCTTCAAGCCAACCTTTTCATTCTCCTCTTTCACTTTCATCAAGAGGCTTTTGAGTTCCTCTTCACTTTCTGCCATGAGGGTGGTATCATCTGCATATCTGAGGTTATTGATATTTCTCCCAGCAATCTTGATTCCAGCTTGTGCTTCTTCCAGCCCAGCATTCCTCATGATGTACTCTGCATATAAGTTAAATAAGCAGGGTGACAATATACAACCTTGACGTATTCTTTTTCCTATTTGGAACCAGTCTGTTAAGCCAAAGGGCTAAATATGAGTCATCAGTGGTCAGGTAGATAACATTGAAACCATGGACATGGATGAGATCATTATGAATATAAAATAAATGTTCATATAGAAAGCACCTAGAATGCTATGGGACACAGATTGGTGTTAATAAATCTTACCTCCCTCCCTCCTTCCTTCTCTGTCCTTTGAACAGTAGGATGGTGAGTGAGTTTGGGCAAATCTCCCAGGAAGCTGGTTCCTGAGGAGGGAGAAATGAGCCAGTCCACTGTTTCTAGCTACTATTCTGGTCTCCCAAGGACAAGGTCTAGGTTCTAAATAGCTCTTTGAAAGTAGAGCAATACACCTTTCTCATGACTTCTGAACCCTGATGCCTTCCAACTCTCTGCTTTTTAAACAAGCTGTTTGTGTGACAGAGACCACAAAGTGAAACCGGATTTGCAGAATAATTCCCTCTTCAACATGAACTTTAGCTGGGCCTCAGGAGGAAAGGCAGGAGGGAACACAGAAGGTTCCTTGACCACGCCTGTCGGGAGCAGGAAGGGGAATCCGGTGGGTTTGGTGACCTCTACAGCAGTAGCAGCAGCACCAGAAATAATTTTGCATAAAACTTTGGAAGTACCTAGAAGAGCATCTTAAACTTATCAGAATTGTAATGAGGCAAATGAGGCAAAACTATTCAGCTTTGAAATATGTACTGTAACATCAAGGGGCTATAGGGTTAAGTCTTCTCTTCCTATTTAGAGGAGGAGCGGGAGGTTCCCATCCAGCTGTTCTAGCAAGCCTAGTGGGTTCTGGAAAAGCTCTATTTTTCTATGTGTGTGACATCTTTCATTTCTTCCTTCCATCAATTTGACATTTCACTGATAGACTAAAGCATTTTTCCCCAGTGCCCATTAGTAAGTTTCAAGGGCATTTCCACATAGTATATAGAAATAATAGATGGGCCATAGGAATTTCCAAAGAAATCATCCCATGTTCTGTTCTAATTTAAAACAGGAAAGCTATGACACAATGGGTATGTCAGCAAAATCTTAGGATAAAATTATCTCCTTCTAATTTACTGTGGTGTTACTTTTGGACTTTTTCAATACAGTGTGCTGATCAAATACCACTCTTAAGGTATAAAATTGTGAAGACAGCTAAAATGCTATTCATTCCCTAACTATGCCGAGAACATTTGAGTCCTTTCTCCCTATTACTATCAGAATAAAAATAAAGGTATCCAGCAGTATGCTAAATGTCATGCTTCAAAGCTCTGAGACACTTTCTTCTGACACCTGATTGACAGATTATGGCTTTTGGATATCCATCAAATTAATAGATTATGACTTTTTGAAGCCAGAAACTATGTGATTATTGCCATGTTCTATCTTTAAAGAGATAACTTATTCTTTGTCATCCATTTATGTCTCAGAAGACAGCCCCCGTCCCACCAACACATACATATCATAATTATAAATAATTCGGTTCCTCCTGTCTTTTTTTTTTCATTCCAGTATGCCCCCATTTGAACATCCACAAAATAATTCACTTTGAAAAAATGTTAGCTTAGGAGATAGCTGACACATCTCATATTTCTCAATAATGTTTTGCAAATTTAAATATTCACCATCTATGCAATCCCTGGTGAGAGTTCTCCTCTGGTTTTATGTGTCTGATCCAAGAATTTCTCTGGAGCAGATTTAGGAATATAAGAATCAAGATATTTTCAAGTCCAGGTACTTGGTCCTTTTGCCACTAACTAAGGATTTCAATTTTGACAACATGGAGACAGAGGGAGAAGGAGGTTGTCCTAACTATCTGGAGAACTGCTGATACTTTTCATGCCCCTTCATTTGTTTAGACCTCCAGTGCATCTCAAATACCTTAAATAAGAGACGAAAACCAAGCGAGCCAATGGCATAAGTTGAAGTGCAATCTCTGATCTGAGCTAAAGAAAGAGATTTTTATGAAGACAATTTAGAAAGGGGTGAGATTTAAACTGTCAGTCCTGCCAATGGAGAGGGTGACTTTCCAAAACAGATGCAAGACGGCCACAGTGTCACCGAAAGGGTCAAGATTTATCAAACTGGAGTTGGATCTCCTGCTAATTTCCCTCCTGTTACAAGGGAAAGCCTGTTTGCCATTCTGACCATGAGGATTTTAGGGCTGCAACTTCAAAAGGATGTTCTTAAAGGGAAAGGAAAGCACAAACAGAAGAACCAACATAAGCAGCTCTGCTCTTCCTCCTTGAGCCCTGGGGTGTGCCTTTGGAAAGTTTGAAGGCAAAAGACGTCTTTTGTTCTGTTGACTCTTTCAACACACCAAGCTGACCCACATAGCAGAGATGCGTGTAAGAGAACATGGCCAGATGCAGGTAGAACTTAGAGGGTCTCTCGGTTTGAGAGGATTTGGAGTTGCTGCCCAACCAGTTGCTTCTGTTACTGATGCTCCCACACTGGATCACAAGCTTCTGTGCAGATGCCAGGAGCTCACGCCAGCGGCACTATCTCTGTGAAGCCTCCTTCAATCCACTCTAATGTGAACACCCTTCTCCCTGCCCCAGCACACACCATGCTTAGAGCTCTGTTCTACTTGGTTTTCAACTTCATGTTTGATACAATTTCTTCAAGGGGACATTTCTTGATTCAGAATAAAAACCTTTCCATTGTGCTCCCTCCTTCTCCCCTTTGTAACATCCATGGCTCCTGGAATTATTTACCTAATATTATCGTCTCTGTGGGGTTGTGAGTTCCACCAGAGCCACGTCTATCTTGTTCACCACTGAAAGCCCAGTACCCAGGGAAGTACCTGGGTTACAGAGCTCAACAAATACTTGCTGCACTGAAAATTTGAATTCCCAGACTTCCCTGGTGGTCCAGTGGTTACGAATCCACCTGCCAATGCAGGGCACATCTGTTTGATCCCTGGTCTGGGAAATTCTACATGTGGGGCAATGAGCACAGTGTGTCATCACTGTTGGGCCCAAGTGCCCTGGCACAAAGTCAGCAAGTGTTTGAATGAATGAATGCCTTGCTCAATAAAGGACAGAAGAAAGGAACAAAACTGTGGGGAGAAACAATAGGAAGAGGAAGTTAATCAACCACCTACATCTACCAAATTCCTACTCAGAGCTCAGGACCAGGTGCTTCACTGGGCACTGAGGGAGGACACAAGAAGTAAAAATGCTTCCTGTCTTAAGTGGAATGTGAAACCCTTATCTACCAAGCAAGTCCCAAGGATGATTATGGAAACCAGGAAATCAGTAACTCAATAGGACTGTTTGGGGGAGAATGGAACTGAGGCTCATGAGAGACGTCCCCTAAGGCAGATAAAAGAGGAAACAGTGGGAGTCAGTGGCTGATTACCCAGGAGTGTGGGGAGGAAAGTGGGTGGGACAACTTGGGCAAAGGGACCAGGGGCCAACTGAGAGTCAAAGGAGTCAAGAATGACACTGGGCATTCTGACTCTGGTAGACAATGATATCAGTGGTTCAGTTCAATTCAGTTCACTCAGTCGTGTCCGACTCTTTGTGATGCCATGAATCACAGCACGCCAGGCCTCCCTGTCCATCACCAATTCCCAGAGTTCACTCAAACCCACCTCCATCGAGTCAGTGATGCCATCCAGCCATCTCATTCTCTGTCGTCCCCTTCTCCTCCTGCCCCCAATCCCTCCCAGCATCAGAGTCTTTTCCAGTGAGTCAACTCATCACATGAGGTGGCCAAAGTATTGGAGTTTCAGCTTTAGCATCAGTCCTTCCAATGAACACCCAGGATTGATATCCTTTAGGATGGACTGGTTGGATCTCCTTACAGTCCAAGGGACTCTCAAGAGTCTTCTCCAACACCACAGTTCAAAAGCATCGATTCTTCAGCACTCAGCTTTCTTCACAGTCCAACTCTCACATCCATACATGACCACGGGAAAAACCATAGCCTTGACTAGATGGACCTTTGTTGGCAAAGTAATGTCTCTGCTTTTTAACATGCTATCTAGGTTGGTCATAACTTTCCTTCCAAGGAGTAAGCGTCTTTTAATTTCATGGCTGCAATCAGCATCTGCAGTGATTTTGAAGCCCCCAAAAAATAAAATCTGACACTGTTTCTCCATCTATTTCCCATGAAGTGATAGGACCAGATGCCATGATCTTAGTTTTCTGAATGTTGAGTTTCAGGCCAACTTTTTCACTCTCCTCTTGGTTCAGTTCAGTTCAGT
Organism: Moschus berezovskii; assembly: GCF_049115385.1. Lineage (NCBI taxonomy): Eukaryota > Metazoa > Chordata > Mammalia > Artiodactyla > Moschidae > Moschus > Moschus berezovskii. The sequence continues at coordinate 54,728,111 of NC_142481.1, forward strand.
CGCTCAGTCGTGTCCGACTCTTTGCGACCCCATGAATCACAGCACGCCAGGCCTCCCTGTCCATCACCAACTCCCGGAGTTCACTCAAACTCATGTCCATCGAGTCGGTGATGCCATCCAGCCATCTCATTCTCTGTCGTCCCCTTCTCCTCCTGCCCCCAGTCCCTCCCAGCATCACAGTCTTTTCCAATGAGTCAACTCGTCACATGAGGTGGCCAAAGTATTGGAGTTTCAGCTTTAGCATCAGTCCTTCCAATGAACACCCAGGATTGATCTCCTTTAGAATGGACTGGTTGGATCTCCTTGCAGTTCAAGGGACTCTCAAGAGTCTTCTCCAACACCACAGTTCAAAAGCATCAATTCTTCGGCGATCAGCTTTCTTCACAGTCC